>NC_046229.1:9156554-9500103 GCF_009819885.2 Catharus ustulatus | reverse complement strand
CGCTTTCGCGAGCGCCGCTTTCGCTCGCCCCGCCGGCAGGGCTGCCGCCGCCGCCACCAGGCTCGCCGGCCGCCCCCTCCCGTCTGCACCGCCGCCGCGTTTCCTCGCCCTGGCCGGCACTGCAGGCCCCCGCACCGCCGGGCTCCCCCACGCTGCTGGCCCCGATTATGCTGGGCTTCCCCCGCTGCCAGGCAGCCCCACCCGCCGGCCTTCCTGCTTCTGCCATGCTCCCCTGCGCTGCTAGCCCCAGTTCTCCCGGGCTCCCCCGCCCTGCTGGCTCAGGCTCTGCCGCCCGCCCCCGACACTGCTGGCCCCGCCTCTGCCAGGCTTTCCCACCTCTGCCGGGGCCGGCCGGGCTCCAGCTTGGCTTGGGGCTGCCGCGGGCTCTCACTTCCGTGTTGGCAGCTTTTAGAATTTTGTTAATAGATTAGCCGCCCCGGAATATTAGCCGCACTTCCGGGTTTCCACCAAAATTTTGGTCAAATTGGTGCGGCTTGTATTCGTGAAATTACTGTAAGTCAGTTATTACTGCAATTAATACCACAGGAAGGGGGAAACACACAGCTCAAAGCAATTCCAGTGAGCCTCAGAAATGCAGCTCTTCCAGATCTGCAGTGACTAAGCTGTTTAGCTGCACTGTGAGGCAATCCTAAATCCCTAGGTCTGAGAAACAAATAAGCAAAGGTTTTGAGATGAAGATGACAGAGTTCTCCAAAACCTGCACATCCAGCTGTGAGGCAGCACTGGAAAGCTCCACAACAAACAGCCATTGTTCAGATCAGACTGCCAAGAGCAGTGGGACCTGTGGGGTGTGTAGCTGGCACACCTCAGAACAGATTCCCACTTGTGACCCATCCAGTCAAAAGGAGAAGCCTGTGGAGTGGATGGCCAAACACACAAAGCTGGAAAGCTCTGCATACCCAGAAACCCACCTCACTTCTCTTTAAGCAAGTTCTAAAATATTTTCTAGGTGCAAAGAAATCTGCACTGGATCACCCAAGGTCCTAACAACACTTCTGGGTAAGACCTAGAAAGGTGCATTTTAGCCAAAACAGACTGAGAACTAATTTGTGCATTTGACACAAGCAGCTCACACTAAATCTCATGTTTTCATAGGCTTTTGTCATTTGTAGACAAATTCTTTTCCACTTTGTCACTCTCACTGTGAACAGTAGGACTCCATCTGAAGAGTTTTTTGCAGCACTAGGAAGGTTAAATACCACATGTGTTCTAAGCATCACTGCTGACAGCTGAAGGGAAAACACTCCGTGACTTCCTCCTGTTCCAAACATACTTGATGCAAAGATGTCTTGTTTATAAAAAGCACTCATCCCACGCTCACTTTGTGCAAAGAATGGCAGAACACATCAAATACTGCCACAAACATCTGCTCTTATGGGGAAAAAAGTTTGGATGAAGATTCAGAGAAAGGTTCCTTTTCCAAAGTTGCTGTACAACAGATGGGTCACCTGCCTTTGTTTCACCCACACACTTCACCAAGGAAAATCGTTACCTTTGGGAACCAGGTTGTTCTTGCTGCCTGCTTTTTTTGTTGTTGTATTTAAATGCTGTGCCTCATTATGAGGCTGCCATCCAACTCCTAGGCATAGTATTATGATGGCAAGGAAATCTGACACGTTTACCACCATGCAAAGCATTAAATGCACAGCTTTTGTACTGGAGCTATTAAGAAGAAAACAAATCCATCTGTAACTGCCAGACAGGGAGAACACACTCAGGGAGAACAGCTGCTTTAACAAAGAGGTCTGTGTTGAACAGGAATGATGAAACTTAGCTACACCAAAGCCAATAAATGCTGTCCCTCGTGCAAAACTTTTACCACCAGCACACCCTTAAAGGGGAGCAGTCCACCAAGGACAGCAGCTGCTGACCCAGAACACAGAAACAGTCACTGCAGAGCTTCTGGGAACACTCACAGCCACAAAGCAGCACCTGGAACTGAAGGGATCCTCCAGAACTGGTGGGCAGTAACTAGAGCTAACTCCTAGAGTTTAGTATCAGCTAGAACAAAACCAAATCTATCAGCAATTCTCTCACACCCAGCCAGCCTGTTCCACCTTGGCAGAACAGGAACACCTAAACACCCACAACAAAGAATTTCTACACTCACTTCCTCAATGCCTCTTTTACCACAAGCAAGGCAACACCTTTGCTTACCTTTTCCAACCTACACAGGATTTGAAACACTACTAACATAAGGCACCAAAACACACCTTATGCCCAGAGGTGAGGTACAGAGAGCCAAGAACATACCTTACACATATCACCATCTGTTATATCTCAGCCTACAAAAGTTATTATACTGAAAATCTGGGCATGAGAATCTTGGTATGGATGGAGAAAAACTGAGTTTACAAGCTAAATACTTCATTTAACTCCACACTTCAAAGTATTAAACATATTAACTCTACACTACACGTAACCCAACGTAAATGTTGAACAAGAACAAGTCAGTGCAAGCAAGATAACTATTCAGAGGATACAGAGAGAAAATGCAGTACTGAAACAACATTCAAATTGCAGTAATTCCATAGCAAGTATCAGAGGTTTTAAAAGAGTTCAAGAAAAGAACATAATTTTTCTTTTTTTCAGAATTTCCTAGACTGCTTTGACAGGTCTGATCAGAGCTTTTAAAATAGGGTCATTCTTTGGAAGAGAGCACTCTGAAGACCAAAGTCAGGAATTTTAGAAATGTACATACAAGCAACTACAGGCCCACCCAGTCCAGCGTCCCTGCTCCTCAGAACATACAGAGCAGGCAAGAATTTATAACATTCACCTTAAATTCACCAAGTCTCTGTGCTCTTGGCTCAGAGCACTCCTCAATTCAGATGTTATTTGCCTACTCAGTATTTTCAGACTTTGACTGAGCAGGCAAGCAACCAAACCTCTTCATACCACCCAAAGAAAATGTAAAACAGTAGTTACATTCATACTTACTAGTTCGAAACTTCTCCTTCATTGCATCCAAATCCTCCTTGAGAGCCACCTGCATCCAGACTAAGCCAACACACGCGACCACACAAGCAGCAAGAATGACGAACGCACATAAAGGGTAACAGAACCTGCAGCACCGCAGGTAGTCTCCCCTGCAGAAAACAAAGTAACAGCTTGTGGATATGCAGCAGTGCCTAGGAAAGTGTTATTTTAAATGCTGCTCTAGCAAAGGAAAGGACAGTGCTGTAACAGCACACATCTTGAGTAACAAGGGCTAACAAAGAGCGTTTTCAGGAATAAATAAGGCGATAAAATCGGGTCAGGGCTGTTACTCTCTATTCAGTTTATCCTCAGTAGGCACACCTAGCATATTTAAAAGCAGCTGTCAGGTTTCCTTTACTAAAATATCCTGCTCTGCTGACATAAACTTATGTCAGGCACATCTCCTTGATAGCTTGAAAAACACACTTCAAGACAAGGTATTACCATAATGTTACGACACGTACTTCTAGAGCATTCTAAATTGTGAAAGCCCAGGTTTCCTTGAGACATGCCTATTTTCAGGTATGCACAGAGACCCATTATTAATGCTGTTACTTAACTGAAAAGCTTATTTACGGGCAAAAGCACAGCACGTCCCCGAGCAAAGCAGCACTGCGCCAGCTCTAGGTGTGCCACCCTGAGCACACACACACGGGCAACTGTGCCCAGCATCGCCAGGAGCTGCCCCCAAGCTCGGGCCACAAGGACTTGTGCTGCAGCGAGAACCAAACAGAAAAAAACAAAGAAAAAAGACAACCATGGTCCAGTGGGAGCTGTCCCTGCTATAGCTGGGGGAGTGGAACTAGACGATGTTTAAGGTCCCTTCCACCCAAGCCACTCGATGATAGTTCTGTGCCCAGACAGGCGAGCTGCGGGGTGGGACACGGTGCAGCTCCGGGTGTCCCCTGGCAGTCCCCAGCCTCACACACCGCCCTCACCCCGCAGCTGCGAGCCCGACCCGCGCAGGGCAGCGCAGCGCAGCCCCGGGGCAGGACCTGTCCGAGCGGGACCGGCCCGAGCGGGACCTGTCCGAGCGGGACCGGCCCGAGCGGGCCCGGACTCACTTTCCGCAGCGGCCCCTCGCCCCCGCGAACTCGTCCTCGTCGGAGCTGGACTCGGAGTCGGAGGCGGGCGGCTCGGTGCGCAGCAGCCGGTGGCCCGAGCCCTTCTTGGCGGGTTTCTTCCTGCGGCCGTCGGCGGCCAGGCCGATGAGAGCGTTCAGCTCCTTCCGCTTCTTCATCCTCTTGTGGGGCGGCGGCGCGGCCGGCGGCTGGCTCCCGCCTGCCTCCTCCTCCTCCTTCTCCTCGGCCGCCGCCGCCGCCAGCGCGCTCCGGCTCGCCAGCCTGCGGCCCGGCGGCGGCTACAGGCGCTCCGCGGGGCCGCGGCTGTTGCTCCCCGGCCGGCCCCGCGGCGGCTCGCCCGGCCCCGCGGCCGCCGCCCGCCCCGCCCGCGCCATGGCCGCTCGGGCCGCGCCGCGCCCGCCTGCCAGCAAGCCGCGCTCCCACTGGCCGCCGCGGGACCGCCCCGCGCGGGCAAAGCCGCGGGTTCGAGTCCCGCCCCCGGCGGGTGGCGCGGGCGGGGAAGGGGGCGGTGGGACACGGCCCGGCACGGCCCGGCCCGGCTCGGCTCGGTTGGTGCCGCCCGCCGCGGCTCCGCTCCGACCTCTCGCCCACCAGACTCAGACTCTCTCCCCTCGCAGAGATAGCGGTGGCAAGGAGGCGGTGTTGCCGGGCACCTGCCTGCCCTCTCCCTGCCACCAAGCCGTGCCAAGGCCGTGCCAAAGCTGTCACGGCACCCGGCCCTCGGCTGACGCACGGCATGGCCGGGCCGGCGCGGTGCGGGCTCCCCGCAGATGCTCGCTGTCGGGATGCGGCTCACAGCGCCCGCAGCGGGGAGGGAAGCAGAGCGGGAGCTGTCAGCCGGGATGCGGGATGGGAATGGGTGGAGATGACGGTGACACCTCGTGAGGCAGGAATGTGTGATGAAGACCTCGGGAGGAGGAATCCCAGGGTACGGTGTTTCCCTCTCTCTTCAGCCTGAGGTGCCGGGGGCTCGGGGCGGGCGGCAGCTCCCAGCCGGTGCGGCGGCCAGCGGAGCGTTCCCGCGGGATGCTCCCCTTCCCTTCCTTTCCCTTCCCTCCCAACAAGCGCTGCCGTGATTTGGCAGCCGCTCGGACTCTGGACCTGCCTCTCCGCCCCGCATTGGCTGCCGCGGCCGGTGCCGCCGGGGCGCTGCGGGACACCGGGGGCAGCCGCCCGCGGCTCTCACCGGGACCATGAAGCTCCTGTGGCTGGGCGTGGATGTCTCCAGGGTGCTGCACCTGGCCGCCGTGTTCTGCCTGACCTGCGTGCTGCTGAAAGCCATCCAGCTGTTCCACCGGCGGAGGGAGCTGATCCGGGCGCTGGCCGATTTCCCCGGGTTCCCGACCCACTGGCTCTTCGGCCACGTCCACGAGGTGGGGGAGAGCCGGGTCTGCGCTGCCGGCAGCGGGGGGCACTGCGGGGAGCGGCTTTCCCCAGGGCCGTGTGCGAATGATGCCGCTGGGACTTGTCCCCGCGGTCCGGGAGGATTGCTGGGTGGGTGAGAGGTGGGCATCCTTTCTCCCAGCCAGACCAATGTGCTTTCCCTGTGTGCGGTGCTTAGCGAGAGCACGGCTCACGCAGCGCTCACGCAGCTGCTGCAGAGTGCGCGGTGGAAAAGGGTGGTGGCCGGCTCGCAGGTGAAGAGAGCGATAACAGAGAGGCATAGCAAGGTCATCCCGGGTGTGAAGCGGCAGAGCCGCTCTGTCCCGGGGCAGGCTCCGCTGTCACTCTGCTGCTCGGGCAGCCAGGGCAGGGCCGCTGCAGCTCTCCCTGCGGCGCTGAGCTGCTGAGATGCTGAGCAGATGCTCGCTGCTCCCGGCATCCAGAAGCACTTTCTCTCCTCTGCCAGCTTTCGTCGGCCTCACGGCCAGGTGAACCTGACAATCGATCATCCTGAGCCGCGTCTCAGGCACAAAACACATCACAGGCATTGCCGTGTGTCTCACAAGGTCATGAGTAACTAAACCCACGTACATAGGCGAGCCTTGTCCTGGTCACTGGAGGCAGGGATGACTATTCCCCGAGATATGCACTTGCCCACACAGATCCCCACGGCTGCCTTGGCAAACAGATTTTCACAACTCATCAGCAGCTTCACGGGGTGGAACTGAGCTTGCCTGGTGCAAAAGGCTTTTCCATATGTGCTAAAGGCTGCTTAAAATCACCTTGCCCTCTGCTGGGCTCTGCTGATATCCTGCCGTGGCCACCTCTGTGGCACATTAAATAACTGGCACCCTGGAAAGTGTCTGGGAAGTCAGGGGGAGACCTCCCAGTGCTCGTCTCTGTGCTATGGCAGCGCCAGTTTTGCTGTGCTGGACGGGACAAGCAGTCTTTTGGCAATGTAAGCATGAAGATGGGCCAGTTTGGGGCTTTGTTGCACGGCCAGTTAGACTTCAAAACTGCAATGAAATAAAGTATGTCCTTCTGTTTGTTAGCTGAGACTATTTGTCCTGGAAGGGAATTTAACCATTTGTGCCAGTCATGGCTAGGTGGTTCGTGGCTCAGCTTTTACTTCTGACAATGTTTGTGTGATAATTCCTTTTTTGAAGATTTAACAATTTGCTGATTAATGCTGCTGAATTGCCCAAAGCCTGACAGTTCATCGAGCCAGCAAAGAGACCAGCAATGCTCTGGGCACACACTGAATACAAAGAGTGCACACACCTTGAGGAGAACCTGTGGGCTGTATTCAGGGAGAGCACTGACATTTCCTGTTCTGCTGATTTAACTGATTGTTCCCCAGCTTTGATCTAGCCCAGTATTTGTCATGCTCTGGGTGGACCTTCTGGGAGTACATTACTTTGTTTTAAAGCATTCTCTTGGTATTTGTCTCTGCTTATCCAAATCACTCAGTAGAAATTACATTAAAACATCAGGAAGAGGTTGTGCAGAGCTGTTCAGCGTAGTTGAAACCCAGAGTGCCAGCCCTGAGCTGACCAAATGAGAAGCAGAGGAGAGCGGGGTCACTGCCCTGCTGGCCCACGGAGGGTCAGTCCCTGGGCAGCCCTTTGTGCACCTCTGCCCTGGCTGGGGAGGAGCCAGCCCGGCTCTGGCTGCACACAGCACACCCTCATGCTCACATTTCAGCTCCTGTGTTTCCTCTTTCACTTGCTATCAGTGTGTAGTCACTAAAAGTGCCCTTAAGCCTCTTCCCGGATGCTTTTAGTGTTGGATCCGTTTCAAAAATTGCATTTCAGCATGAGATCAGGCAATTACCTTTCTTTCTTAGACCCAAGTGGGGTTTATACTTTTCAAGCCCCAAGGGAAGAAGAAGTAATGGTCTTTCATGCAGAGCCGGGTAGCTGGAGCCCTGCATTAAGGCATGAGAGCTTTCTATTCCTCTGCAGCTCACAGAATGTTACACTTTTCCTCTGTTCAGGAGTGCTTGGTGCAGCAGGTTACTCACCTTGAGGGTAACCTCTCCTCTCAAATAAACCCATTCAACCCTCTCCCAGCACAGGGATGATTTTTGATAGTAAAACCCAGGGATGGTGCTCCAAAACAAGGTTGGATGCAAAGACTTCTAGGATTAGGACTTCTACCAGCGAGACTTGCTCAGCATCTCCCAGTTACTTCCATTCTGGTTTTTGTGATTCATGACAGGAGAAGCAGGGGCAGCTGTATCAAAGGGACTGTCACTTAGCTAGGTCAGGTGTCACTTAGCTAAAGGCACTGTGCCAAGCCCTGCTTCTGCTGGCATTGGCTCAAGAGGTGGGTGCTGAGGAGGGATGCCTCGTTTTGCCCCACAACTTGACCCCTGAGTTAGAAAAATTGATGGTTTTATTTATTAAGTTCAAAATCTTGAACTTGAATAAGCAAAGTTGAGTTCTTTGTAATAAGGAATAACTGGTGTAGTTCATTATTCTGCTGAATGTGGGAGACACATGGGATGTGCTGCAGGGGTGCCCCAGCTTGTGAGGAAGGGGGGGCTAAGTCTTGGAGCTGAACCTGGACATGCCCCTGGCAGACACCCCATGACCACGAGCATCCTCTCCAAGACAATAATTGAATGTGGCTGATTATTTGATGTGGGGCATTACTTGAGTACAAGCCATGTCCTAGGTTGAGAAACACCAGCCAGACTAAAAGCTGAGCTGAGCTAACTCAGCAGTAAAGCAACTGAGCAAATATTCACTTGATACAGTCAATAGGGTCACTTTGAGCTGATTTCTGCACCAGTATGCTGATTTAATTAATCTTCATGCTTCAAGTCAAAGCAGCAGCAGCTATGTTAGACCTAGCTCACCAAAATTCTTCCCCCTGCATATTGGCCCAGAGTAGTTTCTCTTCAAGGAAAAAATCTTACATGGTTTTGTCTCTGTAATTTTTTTTCCTCTGCCTGTGATTGTGGATCTTTCCACTTGTTCTTTATCTATTGCCTGTACATAACAACCCGGGCTGCACAAGCAATAAAGCAGTGATTACTTTGGAGTGAACCTGCCACTGCTGCTGATATGAAAGCTGGTGCTCATGCTGCTCCTCAGATTGTAGATTGCAGGACAGGAGATAAATCTTTCTATGAGCACCAGCTCTTCATTACCTGTAAAATTCAATTCCTAGAAATCAATGAATTCTTAATGTTATGTTATTAACCAGTGTTCCCTTCTCTGTACAATCCAGTGATGACTTTGGACTAACTCTGTTGAATTTTTCCTGGACTGGCCTTCTCCAGCTAAATGTCTGGAGGAAGCTGTGGTTTCCCACAGCTGCTCTGGAGCAGACCAGCAGTGATGCTGTTGGCTGCTGTATTTTCTCCCAGCTGCAGGGTGCTAATTGCTCAGCCATGTGCAAGTGAGAATGTAGTTGCATGCCACAAAATGCAGATTCTGAGTCTTCTATGGGGTGGCCATGGAAAAAGCAGATAACACAAGAGCTGATAGGCACCACCACGGTGCTCTCTAAGGATGTTCTCTAGCTTAAGATCAAGTGATAAGGAAGAATTACTTTATAGGAGCTTTAAAAGTAGCGAACACCTCTACTTCCCATGCTCTGCAAACACAGAGGAAAAATACCTTGCTTGTCCTTACCTGGTTTTGTGCTCAGAAAGACACTGAACTTTTAAGACAGTGCATGGGGAGATTATAGTTTTGGGGTGTTTGTTTGTTTGCTTGTTTGTTTGCTTGTTTGTTTGTTTGTTTTTCCCAAATCAGTGTATTCTTTCTCTTTTTTCTTCTCCTCAACTAGTTTTTCAAGGAGGAAGAGGTGCTGGATAAGGCAGAGATCTGGATGCAGAAGTACCCACATGCTCACCCTATGTGGTTTGGGAGTTTCTCAGCATTCCTGGTTGTCACTGATCCCGACTATGCCAAGGTTCTGTTGGGTAGAGGAGGTGAGAGATTATGGCTTCAACCCCAGCCTGCAGATTTCCCATGCCAGCCTCAAAATTTAGAGCAAGGCAGGGTTTCACAGAGAGGTTTTCTTGCAGAAATCATCTAAAGGCATGGAGAGATAGCCCACCTTCCTGCTGTGCCCTGGGTACTTCAGGCTCAGGGCTGCAGGGCTGACCTGACTCCAAATCCATTGCTGGAAAATCAGACTTCCTCAAATGCTCCTTGAAAATTTACCTACTTAGTGTCTGATCCCAGCAAGGAGTAGACACCTGGGAGCTTTTTTCTGGCTAGGAGTTTTTTCTGTTTAAGAGTTCTGGCTCCTGCTGCAGAGAAGTATCTGTAGCGTATCGAGAAGAAAAAATGCTGAACAGTGGTGCTTGAGAGGGTTAATCATTTATCAGACTGCACAGACTTTGGACTAACAATACTTTTGTTTCTTCCACTGTGAGCATCTGCTTTTATATGTGTTTATTACAGCTGGCAGAGACAAAATTGTTTTGTGTTGAAATACTGGGAGTTGTTAAAGGTGCCACTGATTTTGCTTCATACCCAAACAAAAGTGAGATCCCCGAGGTAGCTTTCAGCAGCAGACCTGGATTCATGCTATTGAAACATTTACCATTTTATTTTCTCTTTTTTTTTTTTTTTTTTTTTACAGATCCCAAGGATAACATCGGCTATAAATACCTTGAACCATGGATTGGTATGTATTCCCAGGGCTTTGCCTGTGAGGAATGATTCTGAAGTTAGTCAAAACCACTCTATAAATAAACAGCATTGTATCTGTTCCATTATGGAGTTACAGCTAAAAGCTTCCTGAAATTATTGCATTTACTGAAAAAGGTGCTAAGTAGTTACACTTATTTTCAAGGAAGGAAAGTTCAGACACGATATATGTACAAATATTTACATGTCCATAGATAGCAAAGACTGGTGATGGGAGAAACTTACATTCATTGAAGGACTAGAGAAAAATATATCTGCTGTTCTGAACTTTCTTTTCCAGGGTATTGGTGTTTCTTTTCAGAGACACCACTGTGCCATTTTGATGAGCAAGGCTTTGCTTAGCTCTGAGAACCCTGGGGCTGGTGGCAGCATTTGGAAATACCCTCTCACAGCAGCTCAGATAGCAGATTTAATCACACTCTGTGCAGGCTGAGAGCAGCCTGCTTGTGCCCAGCAAAACATGCCTTGCCTGTGTTTCCCCAGGGAATGGGTTGCTGATTTTACATGGGCCCAAATGGCACCAACACCGAAAACTCCTGACTCCAGGGTTTCATTACGACGTCTTGAAGCCGTACGTGGACCTGATGGCAGAGTCCACAAACGTGATGCTGGTAGGACTCATGATGCTCCTCTCTCTGCCCTCCTTTCTTTTCCCCATCCTGGGTGGTTAGGAGGTAAATGCTGGAGCAGGGTTTCCTTTATCTGGTAGTTGTAAGGACACTCTGAGTCCTGGTGGTCAATCTTTCTGAGTCAGCCCAAATCCCTGCCCTTGAGCTGGAAGGGATGAGCATCCCTCAGAAGGGAGGAGCTGGTTGAGCCTCCCTGCAATGACAGTGTCTCTGGTACTGCCTTGGGATCTGTGGCTGAGATTTCAGGATTAGTGTTACTGCCATCCCCAAACTGTGCATGATCTCATTTCCAACAGCAAGGTGTTTTTCTAAATAAAAAATTGAGGTAAATAATGCTCATAATAAATCTCCCAAAAATAAAGGTAGGAGCAGAGCTATACTGTGACCTAGGATTGAAGGGTATTATTTGCTGTCAACATACCCATGACTCTGCTGCAATCCCTGCCATGCCTCATATACAGTGAAAATTATTGTTCTTTAATCCACTGGTGCTGGGCAGGATGGAAGCCAGTAGGAATTACAGGAGAAGGGCACCAGGCTTTATGGATGTGGACTGGAGGAGTCTGGGTGCTGGATCTATTCCTTCTCCTTCACCTCCCTCACTCCAACCTCCCTGCCAGCTTCAAATAGATCCTGGCTGGATTCCTCCTACGGGGCAGGGAGCAGCCAGGAGCCAGGGGCTGGAGGGCCAGGAGAACTTCTGCAAGGCTCACGAGTGCCTGGGAGTTTGAAATTCCTTGTGAGCCCGTGCCACCAGGTGGCAATCGTTGCACGTGCTAGGGACGTGCATCTGTCCCCGTATGCCTGGTTTGGTGCTGTGGAGCTCAGATGTGACCGTGCTCCTCCCTCCCCTCCCTTTCTCAGCATTTAAGTTCCTTACATCCACGAGGCGACAGAGGATTTGTCATCACTTCATGTCTTCTGGGGAAGAGAGACGGAATTTATGGTTTTTCTAGGAATCCCCTATGCAAAGAGTTGAGCAAGAGCTCCTGTATTGCTTGCTGGCAAAACACACTGGCACAGAGATCGTGTGACAGAGAAAAAACCTTGCTCCAAAGTTTGCAGCTTGGGACCAAGCTCAAATGTGCTGAAGACCACACCCAGTGAAGCCCAATGCCAGCATATGCTGCTGCTGTACAGAAAATCACACTACATACTAAGAAAGACAAGTAACTCCCCTTCACCCAGAAATGCACCTATCCTAGCCTTGTGCAGGTGCCCTTGGCTCAGGATGGAGTAGCAGGGCTCACCACCAGCAGGATCCAAGAATAGCAGCTGCCTGAGGCAATTCTCATATTAGCCATCCCACTCTTGGCTTCTCTTCTCTGGGATTCTGCTGGTAACTAAGAGATCCCCTTCTTTTTTTTTTTTCCATTTCTCTGGGATGTATCTCCATCTGAGCACTCATTTAACCAGGGGGTGACTGCAGATCATGCAGAGCTGACCCTTGTCTTCTCATTTCTGTCTCTTTTGTGCCCTAGGATAAGTGGGAAAAGCTGACAGCAGATGGGAAGTCAGTGGAGCTCTTTGAGCACGTCAGCTTGATGACTCTGGATAGCATCATGAAATGTGCCTTCAGTTGTCACAGCGACTGCCAGACCAACAGGTCAGTGCTGGCTCCCCCAAACCATGGCAGGAAGTTTGCAGCTCAGAAGGGAAATGGGCAAATTGCTTGTCACTGTGCTCCCAAATTTACAAGCTTCCTATTCCCCTCTCTCCAGGAAAAACACCTACATCCAGGCTGTCTACGACCTCTGCCACATGGTGCACCAGCGCCTCCGCATCTTCCCCTACCACAATGACATCATTTACTGGCTCAGCCCCCATGGATTTCGGTTCAGGAAGGCCTGCAGGATTGCTCATGACCACACAGGTATTCCCTGCTGTCATCCCCTTCCAAAACTTTGGACAGAGGCAGTCAGTCCCTGCCTGTGCAGCGATCCTGCCCAGAGGCTCAGGGCTGAGATCCAGGCAGGGCACCAGCCTGCAGTAGTGATCTGATCTAGGCATGAAGCAAAGAGGTCTCACAGATCCTGGGTCATTAAACTGGACCAATTGTAAGGACACTCTGAGTCCTGGTGGTCAATCTTTCTGAGCCACCCCAAATCCCTGTCCTTGAGCTGGAAGGGATGAGCATCCCTTGGACGAGATGAGCAGGTTGAGTGTCCCTGCAATGACAGTGTCATTGGAAATGACTCTCTGGAAGTGCTCCTGTAAAAGAATGGGCGCTGCAGGCAACACCAATGCAAGGAATGATTTTCCATTCCAAGCCAGGTGTGATTTTAATGCATGAGGGGTGTGTAAAGTAGGCTGAGAAGTCCATGGTGAACAAAGAAAAGTATGACAATATCCATGGCATTTTTTTGCCATGCTGCTGAAAAAATCCAAGTGCCTGGGATGCACAGGTCAAAAACATCATGGGCTGAGCAGTGCTCACCTCCTAGGGTGAGGTTTGTATTCACAGGAAGAACAGTTTTGCAGCTTGGCATCTCCTGACCCTGTTGAACGTTTAACTCTTTCTCCCCCAGACAAGGTGATCCATGAGCGAAAGGAATCCCTTAAAGATGAACAGGAATTTGAAAAAATCCAGAAGAAGAGACATTTGGACTTCTTGGACATTCTGCTGTGTGCCAAAGTGAGTGGCAAGTAGTGTATGTGTGGCAGGGCACAGAGTGCAAAAGCCAGTGTTGGCAGGGGTGCCACAAGCCACCAGAGACCCTCAGCCATTAAAAAAATAAATTAGCTCCATCCCACCCAGTTGAAGAGAGGCCAAGGTGATCCAATTTTGTATTGTTGAAGTGTTTGGCAGTGTCTTTTTGGGTATACAACATACACCACAGTCCTGGTGGTTTAGTATGGGGGGATAAAGAGTTTTAAAAGTGAAAGAAAGGGACCCTGAATTCAGTGTAAACAGACATTGTTTTTGTTTATGTGTATCCCACAGGCATTTTCACGCCCCTTTTGCAATAGCTGAGAGAATATAATGCCCCCTGCTGGAATATTTACGTATTTTTATATATATGTGTATGTGTTGCTGTAAGCTATGTATATAAATTTTATATATATGGGCCACTGAGAGTGTCTCTGGACTGTTAGGATGAGAATGGAGCTGCACTGTCTGATGAGGACCTGCGTGCTGAGGTGGACACCTTCATGTTTGAGGGCCATGACACAACAGCCAGTGGCATCTCCTGGCTCTTCTACTGCCTGGCAATGCACCCTGAGCACCAGCAGCTGTGCAGGGAGGAGATCCAGGGCATCCTGGGGGACCGGGACACAATCCAGTGGTGAGGTTGCACCATTTCCTCTGCTGTTAACTCTTTTCCTATCGCTGCCATTTCTAAGTGAGCAGTGTCTTCAAGGCTCTAAAGCTGGGGTGCTAAAGGTTGCTGCATGCTCAGGGACTTCACAGGAGGGAGCAGACCATTCAGCTAAGTCTGCCACCCTGGAAGGAACATTCTGGATGCCATCCCAAGTCCTGGGCCCCCAGCACTGCTCTTTGCTCTCTCCTGTTTTCTCACCACACGACATCATAGATGTGCTTTTCACTATTCACTGTCTCTGCACTTGAGCTTGTTCAGAGGTTGTTCAGGCAGTTCAGAGGTGTCCTAGCACGCCCAGCAGCCTGTGGCTGTGCATTGTGAGTCCCTCTGTTCTGTAGCAGAGGGATCGGCTCAGGGGCTGGATGGCTGTGGGTGAAGGGACCTCCCAGCACAGCACAGGCAGTGAAGGGAATGTGGGGCTCAGGCTGCCTGTCCCAACAGGGAGGACCTGGCCAAGATGACTTACAGCACCATGTGCATCAAGGAGAGCCTGCGCCTTTACCCCCCAGTGCCGGGCGTGTCCCGGCAGCTCAGCAAAGCCGTCACCTTCCCCGACGGACGCACTCTGCCCGAAGGTCTGTAAATGCCATTGCTGCTCCACAAAACCCTGCTCTCAGCCACCAGCTGCATCCTCCCTGGCACAGATGTTCAGGCAGGGCTGTGCAGATGTTGGCTTGTTTCTTTGTTAGTGAGCCCTTTTCTCCTCCTCAATTGTTTTCCAGGCAGTGTCGCTGCAATAAGCATTTACCTCATTCACAGAAACCCTGAAGTATGGAAAGATCCTTTGGTGAGTTTTCATTTGATCTCCTGATGATTTTTTCCCTTTATGGTGTGCCTCTTCCCATGTACCCTTCACCTGTTAGCAGAAGAACTCTCTGCTGGGGTTCTTCATAAATTAAGGGGTATCACATTTCTCAATATACCAGTCAGTACTGTGTTCTTTGCTTTATCTTGCTGTGTGTTCTTCATTTCCAGGTGTTTGACCCTTTGCGTTTTTCCCCGGAGAATGTCTCTGGCAGGCACTCTCATGCATTTCTGCCTTTTTCTGCTGGAATGAGGTAAAGGGAATTGAACACTGCAGGAGTAGTGGGCAGAGACCACCACCTGCAGTCCTGGTTCTGCAGAATTACACAGTTAGATAGTTAAATGAGGATATAAGTGTTTGTGCAGCAGAGGGATTCTGATACCAGCAAGCAAAACGGGAAGGCAGCGTTGCCAAGCTCCTTATGGGGACAGAGAGCTGGGTCCCAAAGGTGTTAGTCCCAAAGGGATCCTGCAGATTTCTGTGCTCACCTGCTCTCCTCTCCTTGATGCAGAGACCCCACCTCACTCTCCTGCTCTTTGATTCCCCCCTTCCCCCTTCCTCCCAATCCTTCCCTTTGCCCTGTGCTGACTCCTTCAAGGCAAACACCTGCAGACCTTCCCTGCTTGGAGACCCAGCACCTCATCCCTTCTGGCCTGTCCTTTGGTTCCCCCATCTCCCTCCTTCACGCTCATTGACCAAATATCACAAGCTCCCAACGTTCCTCTCAATTCCTCCTGCTCAGCCCCTTCCCAAAGCACTGCCTGGAGCCCCCTGAGCTGCAGAGGGGAGGATGCTGCTGTGGGAGGGCTGGGTTTGCTGTGCCCAGCACTGGGATGGACTGGCTGAGCTGCTGTGTCTCTGCAGGAATTGCATCGGGCAGCAGTTTGCCATGAACGAGATGAAGGTGGCCCTGGCTCTGACCCTGCTGCGCTTCGAGCTCTTGCCTGACCCTGCCATGCCTCCCCTCAAAATCACTCGGATCATCCTTCGCTCCAAGAACGGGATTCACCTGTATTTAAAGAAAATCCACTGATGCTGGAAAACATCCTGCCTTCACCAGAGGGAGGGACCAAGCAGATGACAGGACAGTGTTTCTCTGGGGCAGAAGTGCAGGGCAGGATTTGGGGATGAGGATTCCTGATTGCTGTGCTTCATCCACCAGCTGAAAGCCCTTTTCAGGCTAGGTCCAGGTGGCTGGGATGACACTGCACAGACCCACTGCCATCTGCTCCAGGGCACTGGTCTGAGAGCAGCCAGGCATGGCCACACTGTCTGTCCCCTTGCACTGCCATAAGGGCTGGCCTGGCCTGGTCTGGGAACTTCTGCAGGTCCCACCAGCTTCCTTCCTACCAAATCCTGCCTTCACACTTGTGCCCTGGCCAAATCCGTGACAGTTTCCAGCCCTGCTCTGTCATCAGCACCTTCCTCAGTGCCTAGAGGTCAGCCCTCCTCTCCTGCAGTGGGGACAGCCTGGGACAGACCTCTGTCCCACTTCTCACACTCAGTGGGTCTCTGTTTTGTTGAAAGCACTGATTCCAGTTTGGACTCTCAAATCGTGCCCAAACGGCAAAATATTCTGTAATTTTTGTCTTAATAAACCAATAATTTTTCCTGCAACAGTAGCTGTGTTGTTTATACTGCTGGTGCTTGCCTTTGCTTCATCACAAATACAATGTAAAACCCCTGTAGAAATGGGAGATGGAGAGGAAGCCCATGAGCAGCAAGAGACCACCCCAAACAGGCCAGGGAATTGCCTGTGAGTCTCCAGCCAACACAGCATCTCCTTCCATGGGCAACTCTTTAACAGGGCTCCAATAACCAATCATCAGTCAAAGTTCTGATAGCTGGAAAGTGTGTCTGGTGGGGGTGGGTCCCCTCTTTTTTTAAAAATATTATTTTATTTTCTTAAACTGATAAAATTATGGGAGTTGGTACACTGGAGGACACTAGTGAGCTGTCCTCTGCCTCTGCAGGAATCCTTACTGGGATAGAATATCACACATCAAACTGTGAAATCCCAAAAGCTGATGCTGCAGTTATCATCACAGTGATGCCAGCTGCTGTTCCAGGGTTGTGAGAAGGCTGCTCAGTTAGACAGCAGCTGACTTCATACAGCCTTCACCTGCAGAGTCTGCTTTGCAGGGATGTTCTGGGGCAGCCCAGGAGAAAATCCACTTGCTCCAGCTGCCTGTCCCCTCTTCAAACACGAGGTGCAGCTCTCGAGCTGAAATCAGAATTATATAATGGAGACAGAGTATGCCTATCAAAATGTCAAAAGTTATGAAACTATGAGACACCACAAGCTCTTTGGAGGGCCATGTCAGGATACAAAATTATCCTGACAAATTGAAAAACTGCTGCAGTGAATGGGATGTGAGCCTACAAGCACAAAAGCAGGCACAGGCATTGCACAAAACCAAGAGAAAAAATGACTGACAGGCAGCAATCTCTCCAGTGGATGTTTTGTACATGGAGAGACAAAAAAGATAATATAAATCAATAATATCCTGATGTTGCAATACAGCAAACATCATACTTGGATGCATAAATACAAATATTTCTCAAAAATTTTTCAGCAAATGAAATGAGACAGCGTCCTTCAACCCTTTTTGGAGATTTAAGTATAAAAGCAACATCATCCACTCCAAGCTTACATACTCTAAAGTGAAAAATGAGAAAATTTTTAATCAAAATAACTGAAGTTACCAGAAGTAAATTGCATACATCTCTGTATTGGATGCAATTTTCTTATAAATATAAGATTTGAAAAAAATACTATCTAAAGAGGAGTGGATGAACCTTGGCATTCCAATGTGGAAGACTAAAGCACAAGCATTTAATGAGCAAGAGCAAAGGCTGAAATCATGGTGTACCCACTGAAAGAAAGGAGGTTAAAGCAGCAATAGGGGAACTTGATATGCCAGTCCTCATGTAAATAAATGGCAGCTGCTAAATTGCATTTGGGTAGATAAGGATTGCACAACATCAAGCACTCCCTAAGATTTCCAAAGCCCTGGCATGGGTTATTTGGGGAATCTACAGTGGTTTTAAAAGTTGGTGACCTGTTTTACCGAATACTCCAGAAGTCCAGAGGATGTGATGAATGTGGTAGAAAGCTGGGTAGGTTTGGTTTGGTTTTTGTGAGTGGACTGAATTGGGGGTACAGGAAAAACTGCACTGCTACTGTCCCAACTGGACCATCCAACACATGGATGTTCCTGGCCCTGGGATGGAAAATCCTGACTGCTCCTGTCTTCATCCTGTTCAGTCATTGTCTCCCTCATGACTTTTAGGATTCACTAAAAAGCTGCCTCTGATATCTGAAGTGGAAAAGGAAGATGCTCTGCAGCATTCTCACTGTCCTCTCGGAGTTGTGCTTGTGGCTTCTTTGCATGAGAAGGGAGCAGAACCTGGTTTCCCCTGCAGCCACCCAAATCCAGCATAAAATCTGCTCACAAATCTCTCCTTGCTGCTATCACTGCCTGCCAAGGCCAGGAACTGGAGACAATCTGCTAAATAACATCACACATGGCAGCCCAGCTCACAATTTCCCTGAGCCACACAGGTCAGCACTGCATGCCAGGCCAGCCAGCCTGCATCCCACATCCCATATCCTGCATCCTGCATCATCCCACATCTTCCATCTCACATCCCACATCTCATATCCTGCATCCTCTCGTGTCCTGCATCACGGATCTTCCGTGGCTGCGCTGTTTCTGAATGGGAGGGCAGGGCTGAAGCTGCAGCAGGGCTTCTGGAGCTGCTGTTCCCCAGTGGCACAGTGAGCCACATCTTTCCAGAGTGTGACTCCTGAGGTAAATCCCCTGCATTTACCTTTCCCTTCCTAGCCATTAGAGACACGGTAATAATAAAAAGACCAGGTCACAGGGCATGCATTCATCACTGCAATAAAGGCAGTCAAGGGCCAGCTTGCAGAGAGTTTACCTCCTTCTGTAATCCTTCCCTACCTCCTGCAGAAAGGGTAACTGCAAAGATGATGGGCTAACCTTGGACTGTGTGATTCAGACCTTCAGATAACTATTTTGACATGAATTCATGCGAGTGGCTGTGCCAGGTGTGACAAAGGTAAGTCGTTGTTTCAGTCAAAAACACCTTGGATTTTTCTCATTGCAGCTTGGTTTTTCGACAGCAGCAGGGCAAAGACACCACCTGCTCCTGCAGTTGTTCCTTTCCTCACAGATTGTCACTGGTGCTCTGCAGCCACAACCCGCTCACATGAAGGGTGTCTGTCTATCTGGTGGTGGCACTTTTTTGGATGCTGCCAGGCATGTTGGAAGCAGCAGGACCAGCAGGGAGAGCAGCTGGCTCACAGCACGGGGAATGCAGTCCCTGCACAAACCCACACTGCTCTCCAGGCAAATTTACTGTCAGATGGCATCAGCAGTTTCCATCTAAACTCTGCTGGGATTTTACACTGGAAGCAGCCTGTAAATTTAATAAGTATTGCAACATATTTGTAAGACAGCTGTATTAAATGCTTCCAGATATACATTCATCCTCAAGACATGTGTGGTCAGATGGGATCCAGGCAGCTAGCGTTACTCTGCAACACTTGCTGTGCTCTTGCCATGATTTTCTCATCTATCATGTGTTTGGAAGTTTGAAATGTTATTATTTTTTTTTGGCATTACTGCTACATTTCATCTGTCATCGCTAAGTGCTGCAGGAACACACAGGGACAGATGGGCCTGGACTCTCCTTCCTATCTGGACAAACACAGGCACAACCAGGGAGAGCAGCTGCTGCAAGGTCATGCTCTGGGGCAAAGTACCCATTTGCCACCTAAATTTCACCTGCTCAGTAAACCACTCTTTTCTGCAATGAATTCCAACAGTGCGAGTTAAATCAGTGAGGAAGATCCTCTCCTTCTTCTGCTTAGGTGTCTAAAGTGAGGGAAAAAAATTCCCAAGAGCCAGAAAGCAAATTCCACAGTCTGCTGTATCCATGGTTGTGGTATGGGATGGAAATTCTTCAGTATAAGTGGCTTGTTTTATGCTGATGGCCTGAGCTGTTGTGGCCCCACTGCCATCACATGGACATCCACAGCATGGAGCCAACCCTCCAGAGGCTCTCTGCAAATGTTTGACAACTTTCTAAGTGTCCTTTAACACCCAACTGCAGTTTCACTGGTCTTAAATGTCCAGAAGCTCAAGCCAAGCTTCTGTTCCCCCTGCCAGCCTCCCCAGAGTGCTGTGGCTGTCAGGTAACCCTTGTACCTGCTTTTTCATGCTGAGATCTTCTGGAATCCTCTATCACCAGGGCTGTAGATTCTTCTGGTGCTAACAGATGGTTCTGGTCTTGTCCCCAGCCCTTACAGTGATCAAACCAATACTGTCCCTTTTCACTCTTGTAGCAACTTTGCCTTTCAAACTTTCATATTTTTTCCACTGTAAAACCCTCTGAGTTTTCCTCCCCAGGCTGTGAGTGTTCATGGCTGTGAAACCTCTGAAATACATAAGAAATGCTTTTCTCTCCCCTCCACCAGTGAAATATAGAATGCAGAGGCTGGAGGCTGGATTAAGCACCCAGTTTTGCTATCACCCAAGATCAGATTCTTGCTCCAAATCTCCACAAATGCAGATTTAGCCACTCTGTCCCCAGTGTTCCCTCCACATCAGCTCAGCACTTGACATCTCACTTGACCTTCAAGACAACACATACTCCTTGGCTTCACGCTCAACAGTGATAACCGGTTATTTTATAACTACAAGGAAGTCAGTTTGGTAAAAGTTGACTCTGTTCATTAACCCACTCTCCAGGGACTTTGTCACCACTGAGAATTTCTGTGTTGTTATAAAAGTTTCATCTGCAGCTGCACCAGAAACAAATCCACTGGCCTGGCCCCTCCACCTGTGGGTTTGGTGATATTTATGGGTTATTTTGTGGGGAATTGCTGAAAGGTGCCAGCCAAACCCAGATTGGTCATTCTGGTAATGATGTAGGTACTACAGGATATTCCAAACAGCTCCACTGGCACTGGACAAAGGCTCAACCATCAGACCTCCCTCTCTTCCTTGTGCAGACCTTGTGAGAGACCCAGCTACACAGCATCATAATATTTATGAATGTTCTGCAGGTCTTCACAAGCGAATTTGTCATATCAAACTGGGTCCCTTATGCTCTGGCTACAGCCAAAGCCCTCTCTAAGAAACACCTAATCTGATTACAGCTTCCTGCCTCCTAAAAATCAACCTTTGTCTCCCTTGAACCTTCACACAGAGCCAGTTGGCTCAACATAAAATGATGCACTAAAATTTTCAATGGAGGTGGCCAAGTGTGTGAAAAGGTAACTCTATAGTGCCTGCCAGGGGTGTTCTCCAGGGCAATGGCAGCAAACATAAACTGTGGTTTTTTTCAACAAAGCAACTCTACAGGCAGAAAATGTAAGACATGGCATATTTATTTTAGACTAAAAGCTAAAGGGAAGTGCCCAGACATCGAAGTCCTCTGTGTCAGAGATGTGTCAAGAAGCACTCACAGAGTTCAGCAGCCCTTATATTGTAGTGTATTGGGCTATTAGCCTCCACAGGGGATAACCCATTTGATCCTCATAACATCCTGAGACACAAATGGGATATTTCACAAATTATTTCTGTCTGTCTGGGGATCCCACTTTTTACAGTGTTCATGGAAGTCCCCCACACACGTCAGGCTTCCAGCCACCAACTCCACATTGCCATTCCAGGTTTCTGGGCTCATGGGATGTGAGCCCAGGGACTGCACAGGGACTGCAAGGGGCCCCAACCAAGCACTGCATTAGAGAGGAAAATACAGAGATGCAGAGCCTTTTTGGAGAAGGTGAGATGCCATGTGGACAGAAGAAGGAGGGCCCACCAGGCCTGTAGAGAGAACATGGCCTTGCCATCACACCTCCCCATCATGTGCTCCCAACCTTGCTCACTTCACTGCCCTGCAGCTTTTCCTCCCCTTGTCTCATCTACTGGCCATGGTAACTCCTCTGGACAGCAGGTTTGTCTCCTGGCTCTTGGGGAGCAGGGCCCCATCCCCTGTGTGCTGCTGGAGTTGTGTCCATTCTCAGGATTACAGCCCAGCACAGCTGGGTGATGCTGCAGTCACCCAGAGCACTGCTTTTACAGGTGAAGGTGGCTGAATCCAGGCAGCCCATGCACTGAGAAGAGCTGGCTGTGTGTTCCTCACTTCTGTGGGCAGATGAACATCTTCTGTGCCTGAACTGAGGACAGCATGGAGCTCAGCTAGAGCCCAGCCTGCCTACAGCCCACCTCCTCCCTCCCTGGCTTCATCCACCTGGGCATGGAGCACTGTGGGTGTGTGTGACAGCGTTGCTGGGACTTCAGAGAAAGCAGGAATTACTCAGAGGCGGTTTGCTCTCCAGGTTGCAGTGATAGGCTGCAGAAAGCAGGTCAGGGGTGAGTGGGAGCGCAGGTTACTGGCTGAGCTGTCACAGTGTTTACCCTGATAATCCACCAGCTATAAATTGCTGTCAGCTCCACTCCACCACTCATCTCCTGCACAGGAGGAGGGAGAGGATTTTTGCTTGCACTGAGCTCCCCACCTGGCTCAGGTGTGGGAGGAACAGGCAAGAAACAGGCAGGAGAAGGCAGAGCCCCAGAGCAGCATGGCATCTCTGCTGGACACCTTAGCCAGACCTGCTGCCATCCTGCAGCTGTTGGCGCTGCTTGGTGTAACCTTTGTGCTGCTGAAGGTGCTCCAGTTCTACTGGGAGAAGAAGAAAATCTTCAAAGCTCTGGAGGCATTCCCTGGGCCCCCAAAACACTGGCTCCATGGGCACAATCACATGGTAAGGAGTGAGCTGGGCTCAGCCAGGGTGGGTTTGTCCCAACCGTGCAAGGTACCAGTCGGGATGAGAAGGACTAGATGGGGTGTACGTGTGCCTGCTCCTGTCCCTTCCTACAGGAGAGGACTTCTGCACAGAGAGTGCCAAGGCTTCTGCAGGGCAGGAGAAAAGGGTGCTGGATATGTGGTGTGCATAATTTGACAAAAAAAGAGTCATGCTCTTTTCACTCCTGTCCTTAAACAAAGAGTTATGGGACTTTCATGAACTTATTTAAGTATGAGGGATCATAAAATGTCTCTTTGCTCATTTTCATCACTCTGCAGTGAAGATGTTTTGCTTTCACACTTCATGCCCACCTTGCACTGCTGAAATGGGGGAACAGGGGTGTGACAGCCTGGTTCCTCCTGGCCTATCCACCAGGCATCCTGGCATTGTCCATGCCAGCTGCAGCTCCCAAGTGCAACACAGGGCTGCTGCAAGCCAGGCCATCCTAAGGTGTCTCAGCTGTCACCAGCCCAGCAAGGAGCTCTCCATGGAGCTGTCCTGTGCTGCAGGGATTTGGTGGCTCAGGCAGCTTTGCCTCTTGTGCATGGTCCCTTTGCAATGCTCATCCCCTCCTCCACCTGCAGCATAAGAGCCCCTGTGTGGCAAGTCTTCCATCTCTTCATTTCCAGAGGGAGAATGTCTTGCATGTGCTTTCCAGCAGGCTGCAAGTTTAACCTCCGCTCTCCCTGGCATGTCCCTCTTTTTCTGCCTTTATTAATCCCTGATTAACTCTCATTGCAGGTACATCCTGAAACCCTTTTACACGACGTGGTGTCATGGGGAGAAAAATACCCCTATGCCTTTCCCAGATGGTTTGGACCATTCCTGCCTACTCTAATTGTCCACCATCCTGAATATGCCAAAACCATACTTGGCCGATCCGGTGAGTCTCTACCTCTGGTTTTGAGAAGTCTTTGTCCAAGAAAATACTGGGAAACTTGCCTGGAGTTATCCCCTCTGCCAGCTTCCTTCACAACTATTGCAATTCTTTTTTTTGCTCCTCTTCACGAAGCCCCAGGTGGCCCCAGGTTTCATGGAGCAGTTTGTATTCCTATGCAAAACAGAGACCAGGTGCCTGTTCCTTCCAGTTTCCTGTCAGTTCCTAGTTTGAGGGTCACCTGTCTTACTGTCTTTTGTCTTCTATGGCTTCTACCACAACAATATTTGTGCTTCCCAGTAAACCCAATAAAAAGTGTGAGCTGTCATGGCAATGGCTCTCAGAAGGCATTTGAAGTCTTCTCCTCTGCTCCCTTCTGTGGAGCATATGAGTGGAATGTACACGGCTGTCCCCAGTAAATCCCATCCATTGTTCTCAGTTTTGGAATTTGCCATGGCTGTTTCTTCTCCACACACATATTTTTGTTCTAATTTTCTCTGTTTTTTCAAGTCCACTGTGGTCATAATTGTAGATGATCACTTTTAAACTCTACCTCTGGTGGCACAGTATTTTAAGTATTGGAATGAGATAAATTACATCATGTGACTTAGAGGGCAAAATTTAATGCCAATTTATCCTGAATTTTGTCTTTTGTTGTGTTGAATTCATTAGTTATTAATACATTTATGATATCTGTTCCATTTTACAGATCCCAAGGGTGATGTACCCTACAAATTAATAGTTCCCTGGATTGGTAAGTCAAAAGTAGTAGTAAGGTTGTCAGAGCTGTGATCAGAGCCTGCAGGAATTGATTGTGCCTTTGCTGTTTGTGCTTCAGGGGAGGGGCTGCTGGTCTTGAATGGAAACAAATGGTTCCACCACAGGAAGATGATCACCCCAGCCTTTCATTACGATGTGCTGAAATCTTACGTGACCCTGATGTCAAACTCAGTCAAAGTGATGCTGGTAAGAATCCACACTCCTGCTGCTTTTACCTTTCAGCTGTGAAAGGATGAAAATAAAAAATGAATGAGAGATGGCACTTAGAGAGTTCCTACTTTCACTGAATTTTTGGAGGAGTTTTGAAGTTCTGAATTTTTTCCCCTCACCTTCTTTTGGACATTCCACATACTCTTTCTCTTTGTTTGCCAATAAAATCAACCATTGCAAGAATATTCTTACATATCCCAATGTGTATCCTTTTATACCTGGGAAAAGAAATGTGCAGAAAAGTTAGTTTAGGTTCACTGAATGTATCATGAACTAGGGCCTCTGCTTCCAGAAAATGAAGCAGTTATCAGAGTGGATCTGGGAAGAGGGACAGGAAAATATGACCTGACCACAGATGGTGGTCTGTCTCTCCTCACCCCTGGCTCTCCCTCTAGGATAAATGGGACAAGAAGATCACAGAGAAGAAGTCAGTGGAGCTCTTTCAAGATGTCGGCTTGATGGCACTAGACAGCATCATGAAATGTGCCTTCAGTTTTAATTCCGACTGTCAGACTGAGAGGTCAGTGCCTGAATTTCCAAACCCTGGGAAAGCAAGTGCTCCTGTTTCACCACTCATTTTGCTAACACCAGCTTTCACTTTGGCCTCCTTACAGTGACTCCCACTATTATATTAAAGCTGTTTATGAACTGAGCCACCTCCTGAGCCGTAGAATACAGACTTTTTCCTTCAAGGATATCTTCTATGACTGGACTCCCAGTGGCCGTCGGTATCGGGATGCCTGCAAGGTGGCCCAAACCCACACAGGTATTCCTGCCCCTTTCTCCCCAGTCCTGTCTCCCAGCTGAACCTCTCCCCCAGCTGCCCTGGAGTGGCTCAGAGTGGGGTTACAGCATGGACTGGCCAGAGGGTTACGCATTAAACCGAGTCCAAGCTGATGAGCGAGCAGTCGAGTACATGAGGGCACTCTAGAGGGGCAGGATGAACAGAATGATCTCTCCTCTCTGCAGATCAGGTGATACAGGAAAGAAAGAGGTTGCTCTCCAATGAGAAGGAACGTGAAAAGATCCAGAAGAAGAAACACCTGGATTTTCTGGACATTCTTCTTTGTAGCAAGGTGAATGTTTAAAATGATTGTACCCAATTCCAAAGAAGAGAACTGAGTGGCACCAAAGGTGCATCAGCACAAGAAGGGAAGCACATCATACAAGTCCTTTGGGTATAAAAATAAAAGACCTGTGTGCATGGGAATGACATGCTCTTCTCTTTCTTAGGATGCAAATGGAGCTGCACTGTCTGATGAGGACCTGCGTGCTGAGGTGGACACCTTCATGTTTGAGGGTCACGATACCACAACCAGTGGGATCTCCTGGATCTTCTACTGCATGTCACTGTACCCTGAGCACCAGCAACGGTGCAGGGAGGAGATCCAGGGCATCCTGGGGGACCGAGATTACGTTGAGTGGTGAGCTAGGGCTTCTTATTCCTACATCTTGAACTCTTTTAATTTATCCTTGAAGGCCTTTGACATAGTCCTTCCCAACATCCTTCTCCCTAAATTGGAGAGATGGGTGGACTGTTCAGTGGTTGAGGAATTGTGGTGGTCGTCAATTGTCCAGATCAGTGACAAGTGATTTCCCTCAGGAGTTTGTATGGGACAGACCAGTAACACCTTTGTCAAAGACATAGACAAAGGGATTGAGGGCATCCTCAGCAAGTTTGTTTTCAGGGAGGACCTTGGGAAGATGCCCTACACCACGATGTGCATCAAAGAGAGCTTACGCCTGTTCCCACCGGTTCCTGCTGTGTCCCGACAGCTCTCCAAACCCGTCACATTTCCTGATGGACGCAGCTTGCCAGCAGGTCTGTTGAGTTTGTTCATCCTTTGTGCTGCTGTCTGTGACAAGAGTGACTTCCTTGCTCTGTGCAGAGGGGCTGGAGGGTCTGCCACACTCCCTTCTCTCTCCTGTAGCTGTACAGGGTTAGCACAGCTTTGCCACCACAATGAGCCTGGAAAGGGTGGCCAGAGTCCAAGGACATGCTCCAGAGCTCAGAGGGGACTTGTTCCTAGCCAAGTGGAAGTGATACACTGATAGAAAAAAAAGGACCCAGCTCTGAGGTCTATGCTTTTGACATGTGAGGTTTTCAGGAGATCCCTGCCAGATCTCTTGCAACAGCCCCTGCAGAGTCCAGGGAGGGAGGGCATCCCAAAAACACCACTTCTGCATTTTCACTCTGAGGTGTCATGAGCTTTTCTCACTTTTCTTTTACAGAGTGCCTGGTTGGAGTGAACATATTTGCTATTCACAGGAACCGGGATGTGTGGGAGGACCCCGAGGTATTTCACCTTTATAACAAGAAAGGGAACATGGTCTCTGAACCTGGGCATCCTTCTCCTTGAAGAAGGCAGCCTGTGCCTCCCTGCTGTGTTTATTTTCCCCCTTGTCATTCCAACAGTCCACATCTAATGCAAAGTTCAGTGGCGTTACCAAACACCCCAAAGGCTTTGAACAGGACAAAGGGCTGGGAAAGGGTGTTCAATAGTCCCCCTTTGTGCATGGTGACACAGAGATGCTCTGACTGCTCTCAGCTGCCCTGCACATGCTTAGAATGGTATGAGAAGTCCCAAGGCCCACAAGACAATGTGTGATTTGAAAATTATATTTTTGAGGCTTCAAGAAATAACTGGAAAGTTTGAAGAAGGGTGCATAGATGCCTCTCTCCAGTGGCTGTCTGGAGAGCAAGGATCAGCCATCTCTGGAATGGGGGCACCCTGACTTGATCCTTGCTGCCATGGATGACAAAACACCTACAGGCATCTTGGGTGTTGTACTGGGTGACCCGGGTATCTCCAAGGGGAAGATCCACTCAGCTGCACAGAGAGATGCCTGTCATCTGCAGCTCCCCTAGGAAGAGCAGAGGCCACTCCCAGCCCTAACCTGGGGGCCAGGGAAGAACCTGGTGCTGCTCAGATCAGACCAAATGCTGACCAAATGGTCATTGTTGCTCCCACAGGTTTTTGATCCCCTGAGGTTTTCTCCAGAGAACTCAGCACACAGACACTCCCATGCTTTTGTGCCTTTCTCCGCTGGATCCAGGTGAGAGATCCTTTATCCCTCTCCTTCCTATCACGCTGCTGCGAGCACCTGAGGCTAATCCTCCCTCTGTCTCCACAAGCCAAGTTGGCTTGGCCAACTCAATCAGGCTTTCCACAGCAGAATCTCCTATTACAGCATCTCCTGTAACAGGATTTCCATGCTCTGTGGTCGCTGTAGGATTTCACACATTTTTCTTGCGGCTTTGTGGAGATGTTTACACTTTGTGTTGCCTGCGTTGGAAACACCACTCCCTTGTTTAGGGTGAATCCCAGTGCACCTCAAAGCCAAGGGGGCCAAGTCTCCCATGCTGTACCAATAGACAGATGTAGGATACTGAGGTCTCAGTAGCTTGTGAGAGGATCACCACACAGAGCCAGAAATGACCTTTTGGAGGCGTCTGTGCTTTTAGCTGGATCCTGGCTGCACTTCCCAGTGAAGTAAGCCCCAGTTCTCTCAATCTCATATCTTTTTTTCAATCTTTAAGAGTAAAATAAATAGCAATACCCCCACCACAGGGTTGGGTGTATCAGGGGCTTACTAGATAAGCTCAGCTCGCAGCAGCTGGAGGTCCCTCAGCTCTCACATGGGGTGAGTCAGCTCGGGATGGCTGGGGTTGAAGGCAGCAACCAGAGCACTTGTCACCCTCTCCCCAGGAACTGCATTGGGCAGCAGTTTGCCATGAATGAGATGAAGGTGGCCCTGGCCTTGACCCTGCGTCACTTCGAGATCCACCCAGACCCATCCAGGATTCCCATCATGATACCACAGATCGTCCTCAAGTCCAAAAATGGGGTATACGTGCAATTGAAGAAGATTTTGTGATCCCATGGAGTACCATGGCAGCAGGCAAGAACTCTCCCAAGGAACACCCTCCACCCAGAGGTTTAAGAGGGGATCACCAAACAGACCCACAGTGCCCTCAATGGACCTCTCCCACATTAACCCCTGTCCCACTGTTGTCCAGAGAGTCTTGCTGAGCCCACAGACACCAAACCCAGCAGGTCCAGCAGCACTGCTAAGGGGGGTCCACAGCAGGGCTGTGGCTCATCCTTCACCTCCACAGACATCCTCCATGCCCTGCTCATCTCCTCATCTCCAACCTGCCCCACACGCTCCCTGACAGGACTTCTGTCACCTGCCTGTGGATTTGTCCCCATTGTCAGTTCCCATTTGGGCTTGGCAGTGAACAATACTGGGCATGGTTTGCATGGATGCCTGAAGCCTGGGCACTGCCCCAGCACAGAGCCCCTGCCCTGCCTCCAGCCTGGGCCAGGGGGGCTCCTCCCAGCAGCCCCACTGCATCATCACCCTCCCAGTGAGTCCTGTTCTGGGGCTGGCACTGTGCCCACCATTATGGAGATGAATGCCTGTGGCTCTTTGCTGCCCCAGCTCTGAACTTCCTTGAGCTGAGGGTGCTCAGGAGCCAGCGCGGAAAATGCCACCAGCTAACCTGAAGAAGCACTTGACACACTGGAAACAGCATTGTTCTCTCTGAAATGAGAATAAAGCCTTGTGGTGATGATCTCCAAGCTTGGCTTTGGCTTCTTTGCATTTGGGGGCCCAGCAGGGTACAAGAGGAGTCCCAGGCAAGGCTGTGCCCAAGCTGTGCAGGGCTGGCAGTGTTTTCTCAAGCCACAAGCATGCACTGTTGAGCCTGTTTCCATATATCCCACACCCATCCATCAACCTCACCTTTGACTCCAGGAGTTTCAGTGGTAAGGAAAGAACTGAAATGATCTGTGGTCAAACAAAGCAAAGCAGAATCACTCACCACACACACAAAAGCGCTGGTGGTAAGAACAAAGTCAGCTTGCAAAATAAAACAAGAGGAGGTGTGAGTCTGCCTCAAACCCTGTCCTGCAGAGGCTGAGAACTGACTGCTCAGTTCAAGAGTGGCTGCCCAAGGGGTGCAGGAGAGCACTGGCCCTGGCAGTGGGCTTGTTGTGGGGATGCAGGGAGCCTTTCCCCAGCACCTGGACGAGCTGCAGGTCCGGAGAGTAAAATGGATCACTAGGTGGCCAGTGGGAGACCCAGAAAAAGTCCTCCCTGGTAAAACCCTGGGCTTGGCAGGTAGCCAGCCAAGCCCAGCAAGGCAGATGACGTGTCCTATTCCTGGGAACATCCCTGTCCCCACCCTCAGCAGGGCAGCCACTGCTCTGTCAGTCCCCAGTGTGCCTGTGGCATTACTCAAAGCCCAGGGGAAGTTTGTCCCTGCAAGGGCCCAGGCACTCAGCAAGCATCAGGGGAAACTGAGGCACAAAGGCCTGCATGTGTGTCATGCCACAGTGATGGACAAGGCTGTGCAGCTTTACCCACAGCACTGGCATCACCAGAATCACTGCAGGCACCAACATTTCCAAACCATGTCTGTCTGTCTGTCTGTCTGTCTGGGCGGCTCTCTGCTGATGGTCACATCAGGACAGTAAACCTGAGCATCTCCCCATCTGACTGAATGCCTGCAGCATCCTCAGTTTGAGGAGCAAAATTCTCCTCAGGTTGGATGCAGACCTTTGTTTGGGCTATCTGGGTACCAAAAGGGACAGGGATGCTGAGATTAGGCAGCAAGGTGCAGATGATGTTTATTTACACCATAATAATGTTTATTTATTGTTGCATACAAGGTGCAGCTGGAGACCAAGTCCCTCTTGTCCCAACCCTCCTCTTCTCACCCACAGAAGGAGACAGGGTGCAGGCTGTGCAGATGCCAGCACCACCACCCTGGCACTGCTGGTGGGCTCGGGTCTCAAAGGTCAGACTCCTGCTCTCCTCCTCCCCAGCTCCAGCACAGCGAGGCCTTCGGAGGGCAGTGGATTAAAAACACCTTTTGGTTACCGAGGAATCGTATTTCAGACATTTCAGCCACACACCTGGGAAGAGGCAAACCACCTCGAAGCTCTGTTTATCTGCTCTCCAGCAGGTGGCCCAAGAAACGAGCTTTGGGTGGGCTTGGCCACAAAGATCCATCCCAGTCTCCTCGGGGGTGGGTTCCAAAAGAAACCCAGTGGCACTGAAAGGTCACTGCAGCATCTCCTGGTTTGGGAATCAGGGGTAGGGCCCCCAGCTGCTGCCCACCCCATGGCCTGTACAGTGTCCCTGTTTTGGGGCCATCACTCCACTCACTGCCATGGCCAAAGCTGCCCATTTGGTTTCCAAGAGTCCTTTTGATTGCTAGAGTGTTATGAATGGCCAAACCCCAACCACTTCCAGTGGAGACTTTCTCCAGAAAACTGCTCTTGGTAATCTGCTTGGGAAAGAGGAGAAGCTGCTGCCATTTTTGATGGATTGTTATTCCAGGAAGCTATGACAGTAATTGAGGTAAGCAGAGCCAAACACTTCAAAATCTCTTCCTGTTAAGAACATGTTTAAACCAGGTTTGAAGTTTGAAGGGCCAAATCTTTTGAGGGAAGGTCTCGCAGCACCGATGCACCGTGAAGCCCTAATGCAGCAGCAACCAGGAGAAAATTCTTCCAATTTTCTGCTTAGCCAGGTCAAACTGAGCAGCACAAACATGTCCCCACCTTCAAACGGTGGCAGTTTCTGGACAGCAGCTTGTACAAGATAACCTCGTGTGCCAAGCCACCGCCAAACGGGCGGGAGAGCAGCGGAGAGCGGCTGAGGAGCCGGGCAGCAGCCAGTGACACAGATATAATCGCCGTGCACTTGCCCCAAGTCTCTCCCTGGCAGGCGGTGACTTGTCTGCGCTGTCTCAGCCTGCTCCTCCATCACCATGGCTACAGCAGCCGCCAATCCAGGGGCGAGTCCTTCCCGAGTACCAGCAAACCCTCTGGGAGATGCTGCGGAGCCAGCCCCTTTGGCAGGGAGACACTTCGGGGACCCCGGGACAATCCACAGCACCAGAAACTCCCCTTTTCTTCCTTCCCTTCTCCTTTTTATTTTCTCTTTTTCTTTTCCTTTTTTTTTTCCCTCTCTCTTTTTGAAGCACAAACAATGGAGCTAAAAGGTTGGGTATCAGGCCGATAATCATGAATGACGTGTCGTTATTACACACCACACATTCATTATCTCCCACTCCAGCCATGTCACAGGCGGCTGGAGGAGGGCAGATAACGGGGTGCCTTCATGCAGATGGCTTATTATCAGGATGTTCCAGGAGGGGCTTTAAGACAGTTAGTGATGCTGTTTGCCAGTTAAAGATTAGAGACCCCAGAGAATAATTAACAATCCCAAAACCTAGTTTTTCTGCTGGATTCTTCAGCTTTCTCCCCCCTCCCCCATCCTCTTTAATCTATTCACTCTAGCAGGTGTAATAAAGTGATAAGGACAGGCTCCGGGGATGTTTGTTTGGCTACTACGGGTGTATAACCAACAATGGATGGTATTTTACTTCTGGCTTTCAGTGGCTTGAATCAAGACCAAAAACTTTGCAGCCCCCTTGCCCACACACAGCCACCCCTCCATGACATGCTCCTGGCTTCCACCTGGGTGGCTGGGCTCCTTCCCCACCCAAAGGACCACGAGGGAGGGACAGGCTCCCTTTTTCCCTCTGGAGATCCAGATCACACCTCTCGGGTGTCGAGGTGCCCAGTGCTAGGATACAAACCCCGAGTTTGCCTCAGGTGCAGGGATAGAGCTGGTGCTGCTTCCAGAGCAGTTTACCTGAATGCAGCAAGTCTGTAATTAAACTACCTTGGGATAATTTATATCATAAGTGTCCACCTGCCCAAACCCCTCCAGTTACAGCTGGAACAGAAACATCTCAAACCTTCACAGCTAAAGAGCCTCGGCAGAGATCAGGGAAGCATCAGAGTGAAGGTGGCTTTCAACAAGATATCCCATTAATTATCTGGGGTTCCAAGAGATGGATTGCACCCTCCTAGGTCACAAAGAAAAGTTATGATACAACTTGTAACAAAGCAGGGATGAAAAAAACCCCACCCTGAATATCTTCTGCCCCAAAGGACACTGTCCTGTCTGCAGCAGCACTCAACCCTGGACATCTTCAGTCTGCCCAAGGCTTCAGAGGTAATGGCGTTATGGAATGGGGGGTAGGATGGAGCACTCGTGGTGTCCTCACCCCTCACTGGTGGCCGTGGGGAGGTTTGTGAAGGACCTCATCCCCCTGTGCTGCATGGAGAGAGGTGCTGGGGAGGATTTGGCCCTCAGGCAAGGTGGCTCAGGGCCCTTAGAGAGGTCACTGGGGCTGTGGGAGGTGTCCCTCACCTGGGGTCTCAGGTCCAGCCCTGACTATGGAGGACATTCCCCAGCTCATCACACGAGCACTGGCACGCCAGAAGTTGTCTTCCCAATCACGCTCCTCCTGCCAGGGAGGGATGAGACAGCATTGTGCTTTAAAGAGCATCCCGACCCTATCAGCAAGAGATGAGATATCCTAATTATGGCAGTACAGGCGAGGATCTGGGCTGTATCAGCCAGTACAGAAAGGTAAACAAGAAATATAACAATGGACCCTTAACACTCATTAGCTGTGTCAGATAATACCTCACTTTTCTCCCTTTGGGGCTTAAAATCTAATTAAGATTTTCCAACAATAAATTTCATTTATGCTCGCTCCCTTTTGTTCTTTTTAGAATCACACCGAGAAGCATCCGCACAGCTCGCGGGAAGGCAGCTTCAGTCAGCCCCAGCTGGTGCTTCACAGACGAGGGAAACTGAGGCAGGACAGCAGCCTGGACAGTGCAGAGATGAGATGAGGACACAGCACTGGCTCCTGTGGAAGGTGTTTTCCTCAGGGAAGTGAACTCCAAAGGGCACGGGTTGTGATAAGGCCAAGCACGGAAGTTCCAGGGCAAGCCCAGCAGTAAAACCTTGTCCTTGCTCAGACCTACAGCCATGGCATGGATCCGTGGGGAAAGGGACAGGGAGACCCAGAGAGCCCTGAGCACACCTCCACTCCAAAGCCACATCCAGGCACTGTGGGGTGAGCAGCTCGGGATCTGTCACACATTCACTGTGCACACAGGGCAGGGAATAAACTCCTCCTGTTACTCATTATGAGGATGACACTGTTGACTTCTTTTGCAACTGAGAGGTAAAAAATTAATGGATTCCCTTCCTCTTGCCACACCCCCAGCCCAAGTGCTGACATTGCAGGAACAGGCAATGACTAATCCTTAAACCCTGCTGAGTGCAGCAGTACCACTGAACCTTGTTTTTTTCCAAACCCATGTGAGTGGAAATTCAGGGGAGCAGCATCCATCAGGGGCACAGGTGGGGTGGTCCAGGTCACAGCCTGGGGCTGGTTTAGCCTCCAGCCACCCAAGGGAGGGTGGTGGATGGAAACAGCTCTGATGTGATGCTGGGGGTGCAGCCATCCTGCCTCCACATCTGAGGGCTTGACCCCTCTAACCCTTCTGCCTGTTTTCTTCCACTCCCATGCAGTTTCTCAAGGGGAGATGTGATTTCTCAATGCAGAGGCTTTGAGGGCATATTCTAAATAACTCACCTATTCAGGCTCTAGGGAAAATGCTTTCCAAGGTGGGTCTGTTACTGGAAGACACCTGCCTGAATTTTTGTGTCTCCACTTGCTGTGAACATCAGCAGCTTCAGCTGTGGGAAGTGCACAGCAGAGCCCTAGAAAACACCTTGCTTTCCCCAAAAGCAGAGGCTGCCAAAAATGCCCCTCCTATTGATGTTCCACCCTAGTGCTGCTCCAGCTGGGGTGTCCTTGATTGCAGAGTCCCTTAATCCTTTCCTCTCTGGTCAGGAAGAGTAACTTCACACCACTGGAGTAACTCATGTTCCAGGAATGGCCAAAGCATCAGAGGTCTCTCATTTCAATCTACAAATGCCACAGCTTAGGAGCGCTCGTTGTTCCCAGGGTGGCCCTGGCACTGTCCCCACCACAGCAAAAGGCAGACCCTGGTTAATGAACAGCCTGGCAGGAGCAGGCTGCACCGTGGCCAGCTGCCCCAGGAGAGCCAGCACTGCCCACAGCAGCTCCCAGTCCCTTCCTGGCAGCACTGGTGAATGACTGCCACCCACAGCCCCCAGCCCTGGAGACGGCTCCCAGCTGGCTGTAGGGCTGCACAGCGTGTTCAGTGGGATTCAGGGGGCGCTGCCTTTCTCCCATTAGGCAGCACTGGGAAGTGCTGGATTGTTTCAGTACCTCAGTAACCCCACCTGGCAAATGAAGCTGAATGATGCTCTCAGCTCCCTATACGTCGCTTTGAGGCTCTGGGGCAGTCCAAATGCTGAGCATTCTCTGATGTCCTTCATTCTCCCAACTGCCTGAAGGCTGGGAGAGCTGGGAGATGCCAGAAAGTCCTTTGGCTGATTAGCAGAATGACCCTCTTTGCTGTCATAGGCAACAATTCTCTTTATTGCTCACCGGGAAGATATGTACAGAGGGGAAGGGTTGTTCTGACATTAAAATTCATGGTGTAGGTCATAAAAAGGAGGGTGAACTGGGGAGAAAAGAGCAGGTTTTCCATCAGCAGCTCCCTGGAGGGCAGCTGGGAGCATGGGGAGGTCCCAGGCACCCAGCAAGATCCCCTCTGTGTTTTGAACAAGTCAACACCCTCCTGGGACTTGGGACATCAACCTCGCCAACCCGGTGGGGTGACCACCAGGGAGGAGAGGTGGCACCTCCAGACCTCTCCTGGGGACCAGTGCCCACATGGCCTCTGATCCCAGAGGGACAAGAGCATGTCCACGGGTGGGAAAGGGAAAGATCAGGAGGTGGTGGTGCCATGGAGGGGCCAGAGCCCCTCACAGGGGTCTCACAGAGGGTGCCAGAGCAGAGGGTCTCTGTGGAAATGCCCATGGCAATAGCAGGAAATGAATCGAGAGGAAGAGGAGGGTGGGTGCTGCTACATGGCCGTGGTGATCACCTTCTCCTCAGGATCCACAGTGTTCTCATAGGCATGCTGGTTCTCTTTGGACCTGCATCAAGAGGGACAAGCACAATGCTGAGCTCAGTCCAGCCAGACCAGCATCCCCAAAGCCACCACCGGCATCACAACCTTGCTGGTGCCAGCTGTGCACCGAGTGAGGGGGAGATGGGGACCACAGGAGGGGTCACCCTGAAAGGACCAGAGCCATGTGTAGGGTGGGAATTGCTCTAATTCTTAGTGAGGGCTGTTTTGATTGTCACCATCTATGTGGTGACCTGTGGTCACTTTTGGTGGTTTCCTCTGCTGGAAAGCTATGATGTAGCATAAGAAAAATGTGGTGCAGCAGGTTGTGAGGTGGTGGATGGATTGTGGGGCTTAGCTGCAGGGATGGGGAGAAATGAGGGAGAAGGAAATACTCCCTCACTGCCTTGTGCTTAATCCCTGGAAAGGTTAAAAGCCCCAAAAATGGGATGTGTAAGACCCTGAATGGGCAAGACCACAGCTCTGCATGTGTGAGCTGTCCCCAGGGGGACAGAACAGAGCGTGGGAGCCATGGGGAAGAGGTGTGGGCAGGTCCTTCACCTGAAGTCAGCTGCAGCTGATACGTGTCTCACTTCATGGCCATTGGATATGACAGCATCTGGCTTGTCCTCCACACTCACCACGTTCTCAGCACTTTCCCTGGAGGCAAAGAAGAGAGGAGCTGAGGCAGAGCAACAAAGGAACCTTGCGGGAGCAGCCTCTTACTGGTGATGACACTACAGAGACAATAAGGGACCTGGATGTGGCTCTGTCCTTGGACACCCTGCCCAGCCTCCCTCCCAGCAGGACAAGGACAAGGAGGAACACCCTCCCCACAGGTTTGCAGGGCTGTGCCAGGTGCCAGCCCCTGTCTCTGCAGCGGTGACTCCCAGCGCCGTGCTGGCACTCAGCAGGACTCACTGTCAATACATGCAATTGTTTTCTCCTGCTAACTGGTTTTTCCAGTCTATTTCTATGTAATCTGTCGCAAAATAGTCCCCTGTGTATCCTGATGGACACGGAGAGAGCAGTCGAGGCTCTGCTGGTGCCTCAGCCCTGGCACAGGAGGGCTGCCCTTGTGCACATCTATGTGAGCAAAACCGAGCTGCTCTCCCTCAAAAGCAAGTCTGAATCGCTTGCAGAAGGAGCCGCTGGACAGGGATGGGGTGTTCAACCTCAGCCAGACTCCAAGAGCTCGGCTCTGCAGCCTGAGCAGTGCCAGGGAGGTTCAGCTGCAGAGGGTGGGTGCAGGTCCGCCCTGCATGCACGTCCCTGCCTCCTCCAGGATTTGCCCAAGGGCAATTTCAGAGGCTTCTCCAAGGAACAGCCTGGCATAAACAGGCAGTGGCTCGAGCTGATAGCTGCTGTCACAGTGACAGCACAGAGCTGGCAGGGCTCCAGGCTGCCAAGCCTCGCTCCTGCTCTTCTGAAGAAAGGCCAGATTAATTAAAACAAGGCACCATCCCCCCTCAAGCCCTCCTCAGCATCCTCTGCCTCCAGGCTGGGAAAAGGCAGCCAGGCACAGGCAGCAGTGGGAAACACCACCCCTGCCCCTCCACAGGCCGGGAGTTCCTGCAGTTTGAGGACAGAGGTTCCTCTTTGGGAAGCAAAGACTACAGTGGCAAATCAGACCATATAGATATATACACACACATGTTGTATTAATGCATCCCAAAGGGAGCTGTTAAAATGCTTCAGGGGCTACAGCTGAGCTGCTGATCATCAGAGATCATCACACCAGCTCCCCACATCCTCAGCCTGGAGAGGCTGCAGGAATGCACAGGTACAAGAAGACTCCAGCCTAAAGCAACCCCACCAGTGCAGAGGAACTGGGAACAGATGTGGGGTGCTTTTTGGTCTTCAATCCCTCTTGCCTTTGGGCTTGGGGTCAAGATCACATTACTGCAACTTAGTCAGCTGGCCTTGCTCAGCTGAGCAGGAGCAGCAGCCTCTGACTCTGCTTGGCCAGTGTCAGGCAAGGGGTAACCATGCCACAGAGCCTTTTTCAGATGAATAAAGACACCACATTTGCCTGTGCCATGGGCTCCAGGTGGAGAGTGCTGACACTGCCTGGCTACCTCCCTTCTCCAGCTCCTCTCAGTGTGTTCTCACAACTTGGCTCTTGCAGAAAAAGCTGGTTCAGACTTATTATCCCACAGATAAAAGGCACATGGGACCTGCACCCCCAAAAGCCATAGAAAACCCAGCTGAATACGTGCCTGTGTAACACAGCCACCATGCTGTGGCTTTGCCATTCCCAGCCCTGCACTTTCTCATGGCAGCATTTGTATGGTGCAAGCTCTCACCTGGCAATCAGTAACAGGGATCAGAGACCAGGACAGGGAGATGAGGACAGGGAGTCTTTGCTCTCCCAGCCCATCTCCCAGCACAACAAGCACAGTGTTCCCAGCCCTGGCAACAGAGGTTGCTGGAAGTGACCTGTGCCAAGGCAGCTAAGCCCAACCCAGAATAACCTCACACACTTACACTTTATCTTTGCACCAGAACCTGTTGACCACAAAAGCGATGGCCACCAGGACTAGGAACACAACCACTGCAATGACACCTTGTGCCCACGGCTGGAGGTTGCCCCGGGCTGCAGGGAAAGAAGAGAACATGTGTTAGAAATTCAGGCTTTATCCCCTGTGCCTCTCCCATCCTGCTTCAGCAAGGTCCAGATGAGAGCTTGATCCTGCAAATCTGAGCAGAGCATGTTGCTGTCAATTCAGGCTGGGTGATAGCAATGAAATAAAGTACAATTAACATTATTTTAATTGGTGTTTGCATGTGGAGTGTGGTGCCTTACAGCTTTGGGGCTCCCTATTCACTGACATGCATACAGAAACACAGAAACATGCACCTTGGGGGGTCCTTGGTGGCTCTGTGATGGAGGAGAAAGGCTGGGGGACATGGAGGAAGGGAGTGAAGAAGGTTTGCCAAAGGAAGAAAGGCAGAGGGGTTTCTGCAAACTCCTTATTTTCTATCTCCAGATGCCACAGACTTCATTCCCAGGATATTTCCTAAATACTAACTGGTAAAATAAGGACTCCATAGCAGGGTGAGTGTAAAATTTGGCTGTCATTCTCATAGCAAAAAGTTGTCATTGTGGATTCTGGTAAAACGTACCATTCAACAAGTTTCCAGAGCAGCAAATAATTTATGACAGAAATTGAAGGCTGATGCATTCAGAGGAAGAACCTCAGCACAAAGTCCAGGCAGGGCTGGCATGGGACCCAAGCAGCATTGGGGTGAAGGGTGGGGGTCTGGGAGTTGACTGGGACATTCCCATTTTCCCCAGGGATGGAACAGACTGACAAGTTGATTTTTCTCTATCCATACCTAAGCAGAAATCTAGCCATGGGTGGGAAGACTGTGTGAGACATTCCTGGATGTGGGCAGGGTGCAAGGGCAGGTGGTGAGAAGAGGAAACTTTGTCCCAGCCCTGGCTGGGATGGCTGCTGGAGCATGCAGACATAATCAATATCCTTAAGTGCTGTCACATCAGCACTAAGGGACACCTTGTCCATACAGCCACATCCCTTTGAGATATAATTACTGTTTACTCAGACCCTGCTTTTCCTCATCTGCTGATCAAAACCTCTCATCTGCTGATCCAAACACTGATCCTTGCACAGAACATGGTCCCTGTGCACAGGCAGGTGGAGCAGATGGAGGGTGACACCTGCCAGCCCCAGCATCAGCCCCAGCACACTCAGCCCCAGCCAGGGGCACCTGCAAGGCTGAGCTGCTCCAGGATGAGCAGGGGATACTTCAGCCTCCCTCAGGAACTTTACACCAAACACTTCCTTTGTCTCACAGGAGAAGACAAGCCTCTGGTATAAACAAAAAATAGTCTTTACTAGCAGTAGTAAGACAAGGCTGCGTGCTCCACACGTGCCAACTCCTAACCCACAGCCAGCTTCACACTGGCTCTGCAGCTAGCAGCTCTCCTCTCCTCTGGTTTTGGGGAGGGGGAATGTCCTTTAGTAACACCCCTAACTCCTTACTGCAAGAGACTTTTATTTTAAAAATAATAAATAAAACAACAGCAAAACCTCAAACCCCAAAACACAGCTCTTTTTCCCTCTGGGAAGTGAAATCAGCACTCACCAGCAGTGCCAGTCTGGAGAGCAGTGGCACTCCCGGGCAAGGGGCTGTGAGAACAGCCCTGGGCAGCATCTCTCACCCCCTCTCCCCACAGAGACATTTGTCGTGTTTCTGCAAGGTCCCAGGGCAGAAACTCAAGCAGGAGGAATTCAGATGGAAATTCCCTCTCGTATCAGCATGTTTCTACTGAAACACCATTGTATCAGCAGAGTGGCCAGGGGTGGTGACAGTGGGGAAGAGCAGGGGCTGCTCCCCTGCTGCCCCACCTGCCCTGCTGCCCACCCCTGTGAGTGCAGCCCAAACACACCTGAATTTTGACTCATCCTCCCTCACTCTGCCCTTGGCTGCTGGCCATATTTATTTATTATTTGTAGTTTATTCTTCCTGCCAGACCCATGCTTCCAGCCCAAGCCTGGTGGGTGGTGGTCAGGTCCAGCCCTTGGTGAGGTTTCTGCTGGGGTTAAGGGAGCTCAAGGTCAACCAGGAAATGAAGACAGCAATGACTTCAACTGCCAAATTTGCATTTTGTGATCTTCCAGCAAAGGAAGATAAGAAGTGATAGCAAACTTCTTGGAGCAACCATGTTCAAGAGGTACTGGATGTTTTTGAAGTGAAATCACTCCTGTGGCTGTTTCCACCAGATTTCAGAGCACCCAAAGCCAAAAGGGAAAACACCAAACCAAAATCAAGGGGTTCTGGCTTTGAGAGACCACGTAGGGCCTGGCTGTGAGGGGAGATAAGGGTGGTAAGGGAATGGCAAATGCCTCTGCACTGGGCTGAAATACCCACGTAAGAAAGGAGGAATGGGGGGCAGGCAGAAGCAAGAGCTTGATAAATCTATTCAGGGAGTAAATGTTTGGGTCCCAGCCCTCGGGGGCACGAGCACACCTTGCTGCCCTGCCAGGAGGGATGGCTGAAAGGATGAGTGTCACCTGTGGGAACAGGAATGTGTTCCTGGAAAAGGGGATGTCCCTCCCGGGCCAGCCTGTCCCTCAGGCTCTGCCACCTCCTCCCCGTGTTGCCACATGGCAAAGATGGGGTTTTCCCCCACAGAGATCTCCAAAGCCAAAATAAGCAGTGTGGGATCTGCAGCCCTGGCAGCTGTGTCTCCACAATCTGCAGCTACAGACCAGACCAAGGCAGGTGCTGGTGCCAAAAACAGCCTGTGCACTTGTTGCAATTCCATTTCCATACTCAACAGCTAATTTGAAGACACAGATTTTTAATACATCTTCTTGGAGTGTTAGGAAAGCTTTGGCTGGCCTGTCTTTTCCACTCTCTAAGGAAGCTGTATCACGCTGTGGATCCTCATTAAAGGATTTCTATTTTTTTTTTACTCTTTCCAAGCAAAAGCAAAACTTTCAACCCTGCTGACAATGGACACCCCAGACTGTTAAATCCTCAGCAAGTTGGTAAACAAACACAGGAAGAGCGGTCAGGGCTGGGGCATCAGGAGGAGAAAGGGGGAGGGAATTTTCCAGGACTTTGGCAGCACCAGATGAGTTTTAATTACTCCTCATTATTTCTAGCACTAGAGAAGCCCTTCAGTGAGTTTCCTAAAAATAATACCCTAGCACAGGAAGTTTCTCTGTTAAGTTTTTGGGAGGAGAAGAGGAGGTCAATTTGCTGAGGAAAATATTTGTTCCCTCTCCTCAGCAATGATCAAAATTACAGATTAACAGGAGGATCTGAGAGCTCAGGGATCAACCCAGAACAACACTTGCTCAAAAAGCCTTAAGAAAACAGATTGCTCATCTCAGTGCACAGTCCTGCCAGGGGTAAATCAGAGCAGTTTATCTCTGTGTGAGCAGCTCAGATAAACCTCAGGTGGCAGTTCTAGCCTTCAGCACAACAGTTAGAAAGTCTCTGTGTCCCAGCAAAACCCCTCAGCCCAGCGGGCACCCATCCGTCCGAGCTAAAGCCCGGCTTGTCTCTCAAAGCTCAGGCAGCACTGGGATGTATTTTCCCTTCCAGGAGCCTCTCCCAGCGCTGTCCCCCAGCAGCTCCCACCCGCCCGGGGCTGGGCTCACCTGCCCTGTCCCCGGGATGCCGCACTCACCTTGCTGGCACAGGGCAGGCTGCAGCTGCAGCAGCAGCGCCAGGAGGAGCAGGCAGCGGCCGGGCATGGCGAGCGGGGCAGGAGGAGCCGGAGCTGCGCTCGGGCACGGCGCCCTGCGCAGGAATGAGCGCCGGGTCAATTATCAAACACCTTAACCAGGGAGGCGATGCTCTCACCTGCGCATGCAGATCCTGCCGAGGGAAGGAGGTGCCTCCTCCTCCTCGGCTTTGCCGGGAATTTGGGGCACGGTGACTCGAACCTGACTCCCCCGAGGTGGGGCGTGGAAGGGAGCTGGGCACAAAATGTTTGCATCGGCCCAGGAGGAACAAACAACACCCAGGTGGGTAAAACTCGTCCCCAGTGAAGTGTGGTGCTTGATATCCCCCAAATTCCCTCCCACAGGGGGAGTCCAGCAATGCCCCAGCTCTGACACTGCTTCCCACCCTGTGGGACCCCCACTCACCTCCTTGCTCTTCCTTGCTTTTTCTTTTCAACAAGTGTCACTTACAACCCAGCAAAACACATTTGTGACCTTAAAACACCCAGACTCCGTGCTGGGCTCTGCCTCTCACCTCCCACACCTTGTTTAGTGGTGACACTATTAAGCAGAGCAAACCCAACCTTCATTTTATTGAGTTATCAGGGCTGTCCCCGAAATTTCTTCAATACCAGAGGAGATAGAAACAGCCAAAGAGCTGCAGCAGGCCTCGAGGCTTGCCCTTCACAAAAGCTGCACAGAATCTGCAGGACAGAGAATGCTGCAGGTCCTGAGTTAAGCAGTTTTCCAGCCCAGGTTTTGATGACTAGCAAACCCACCCCACAGGAAGAATAAAAGATATTTGGCTTCACAGCTGAGAAACTTCAGTTGCTTCTGAAGGAAATTATAAAACTGTGAGCCAGGGGTTCCATTGTCACTTTTCTTGTGATGTGTCACAGCATCTTTGTAACCCCTCAGCAGCACCTGAGCCCCTGGCCTCTGGGGGTGGTGATTTCCCCTCCAGGGACCTTGGAGAAGCAAATAGCACTTTATCCCCATGGGACCCATGGTCAGGAATGTGCAGCACCCTCAGGAATGCACCCCCACCAGAGGGGGACTGCCTCCTTCATCTCAACTCTTTATCCTGCATTTACAGTAATATCGTTTATCCTGGAGACAAACCTGATCTGACTTGGAGCTGTACAAGATCAAAGGCCAGCTCCCAACTCTTTCCCAAACTCCTTTCCATGGCCAGAATCCCCTCTGCAATGTGGGATAACCCCATTTCCAACCCTGCTAATTTCTGCCTGCGAGATCTGCGAGGCAGGGACTTTCCTACTGTACCCAGCAAGGAAGTGTCACAACAGGGGCCCATAATTAGGCCCTGTAAAACAATCTAATCATAATTCAGAGGAAAAGGAATGGCAAGAGTGAACTTTGTGCTCCCCAAGACCTTCTTCCACATTATCTGGAAATGCGTGCAGAGCTGGCCGTGTGTGCTGCCTGCCTGGTGCTTCTCTCTTTGCAAAAGCCCAGCCTAAGCAGCCTGGCTGTGTGGAGCAGAAGGCTTTATCAGCAGATCAGAACTCCTAGAGGAGCCTGTCCTGCTGCTGCCCCGGGGAAATTCAAGGTCTGAGACATTCTGCTATTGCTGTCCACTCCCCTGTCACGCCTGGGCTGGCTCCTGAGCTTCCTTCTCACGTACTCTGGGCTGTGTTATCACCCAGGGCTCTGCCCAGCACAGCTCCAGGGACTTTGGGCTGATGTCCCTAAGACAGGGAGGTCTCAGGGATCCACCCCCATGCTGGGGTGTGCTGGGGTGATAGGACATGACAGACCTGGCCCTGGCATGAGGAGCAGCTCCATCCCGAGGAGCTAATAACCCTTTACCAATTGCACGTTCCCACACTTACATGAAATTTAAGACAATTCAACGATTTAGTCGTTTTTGGCTCACTGATGAGACCAGGGAATCACTCAGTGCTTATCTCAAAGCTCCCCTGTGCTCCAGTGCACGTTTATCCCCCACAGCTGTTGGAAGGCACAGCTTTTGTGACAAAGTCCCGTGGCACCTCCTTGGCTGCATGTCCCTGGGTCTGGCCTGGGGGGTGAGGAGCTGCAAGCCACTGTAGCAGCCTCACTGCAGGGACAAAGTCTGAAATTTCAACAAATTATTTGCCAACCAGGTTTTCCTTTTGTCATTTTGGCCGTGGCTTGGGACCTGCAATAACAAACTGTGTTTTATATATAAACAATTTTTTAAATATTCATATTTATATTCATATTTATAAAATTTATATATTTTTATACAAACTATAGATGCTTTTTTAGATATAAACAAACAATAATAAGTGTGTGTTTCTGCTGCAGGGTGCTGGGAATCTTGCTGTCTCTCTCATTTAAGCCTCCAGCATCACCCAGACAAAGCCTTACTGGTCCAGAGCTGAGGGAAACCAAGGCACAGAAGGACAAATCACCCTGGCAGCTTTTAGTCAAAGACAAGTGGGGCCAGAGCCAGCTCAATGCTCTTGCAAGGACTCATGTAGGAGTTGTCTGTATAATAGATTTTACACAAAGTAGGGATTGGAATGTCAGGCTTCACACTCATATGCTCCAAAAATTAATGATTATTTCCCCTAAAATATACATAACTTTTAGGAAAAAACAGTATTTGCTCAAAGCAACATTCCTGGATGATACCTTTCAAAGCACAGATGCCAGTTCCTCTTTGAAAAACATTGTGGGGCTCTGTGTTTTAATGGAAATTCTTTCCTTTCTTCTTCACCTCCTTCACTTCCTTCCTTCCTCTCTCCTTCCTTCCCTCTTTCATCCTCTCCATTTCCTCCCTGTCTCCCAGACAGAGCCATAAAAATAAAAAAAATACTATATGAGAGCAAACCTGAGCATTGCCTGAAGAAAAGATTGTATTTTTTGTAGAAAAGTAATTATAAATTTATTACATTTCAATGGCTGCTAAGAAACATAAAAAACATCACACCAAAAAAACCCACACACACAAAGAAGAAAAAACAAAAATCAAATTTATAATTTCTTGTTTCTTTTGACATCTACCATCTAAACCAAATATTTTTTTCTTGTGCCAGTGTTCTCTCATTTCTTGACACTTGTCTTTCAGATCCTGCCTGCTCTGGCTGCTGCCAGGAGAGAACCAGGAGCTACAACCACTGTGAAAAGGGCATTTTCTTGGCTCAGTGTGCCAAGCTGGGTAAAAGGCAGCAGAAAAAGCTCCTGCTCTGGGTTTTCACCTATCACAGCTCTGTACTCTACTTCTCTTTAAAAATGCCTTTAAACTGCCATAAATTTTCTTATTTGTGTGCTGTTGAAAACCCCAGTGTTGATGTTTTGGCAAAAGGCATCCACAGCCTTCATTTGCCCTTAAGGTCTGCTCAGCAGCACCACTGCTGTATTTCTGCATTGGCCCAGGAGTATTTCCTGGGACATTCTGGGTGATATTTTTTGCACAAGTTGATTTTGGGATGGATCTCTGGGCAGCACTCACACCTTCCACTCCCTGATGCTGCTGCTCCTACATCCAAGGGCAGCTCCGGGGTCTCTCCTGTGTCCCCTCTGTGCTCCCTGCTCCTCTGTCCCAGGGCTCTGCCAGCACATTCACATCAGCCTCAGGCTCCACAGCCTTGGAAAATTCGGCTGAGAAAACACCTGCATGATCTGTCCTGCCTTGCCCCGGGCTGGGAGGAATCAAACTAAAAACCCCTGAAACAAGAAGAAACCCCACCTGCCTCTTCTTTGCCTTATTGTTGGGAGATGAGCCTGCATCTGTGATTCCCCCTGGCTCTTCCATCTGCTCAGAGGGAATCCTGCACCCCCAATCACCCCTGAGCGTGGGGGGAAAGCTCTGCTGCCTTACTGGAGTGGCAGATAGGAAGGTTCCCAATGTGTGATGCTCAGAAAGGGAGAAAGGAGCTGACTTTGCTCTGGATATTCCCTCCCGCCCAGAGATATGGAATGGAATGAATAATTTGCTATCCGATCATCTCTAATCTTCATCCCATAAAATCAGCAGCAAGCTGGGAGGGTTTTTGAAGCCTCCAGCTGCATTTGCTGATAAGACATGAGGCAGGAAAGATTGGAAGCCCATAAAAATGATAATCTCAGGCTTCAGTGTAACTTGGTGGAAGGGTTTTCTCCTGTCCTTTCATTAGGGATGGATTTCATGATCTTCCTTAAATAACAACAAGCCTCCTCACGAGGAATCTCCCACCCGAAAACTGATTGCATCGTCATTAGGAAATAGGAGACCAAGAAGCCACGAAAAAATAGATGGAGCACAGCTGAGCTCAAGGCTAAGGCCAAGGGGTGGGAGGAAAAGAGGGAATTGGAAGCAATTTCTGAGCACAGAGAGAATCTTCAGGCATTGGGGCTCTGCCTGGGAGAGTCAGGCACTGGCACCACGTTAAGCCTGACCACGAACCTGGATGGGGAGCAAAGCTTTCTCCTCATCTCTCACCTCCTTGGCATGAAGAGAAATATCACATCCATTTCAGTGTGATTTTGATACAGCAGCCTCTACACCATCCCCAAATTCAGTGAATTTGGAGGGAAGAAGGGAAAGCAAAAAATCCAGCTCACCAACCATTTACATGTGAATCTCAACTATGATGGAAAAAAGGAGGAGAAGGGAAAGGTGGCTGGTTTGGTGAGGGTGGAAAGTTTCAAGAAATAATTACCTCAGATGCCAGAAAACTGGGAAAAAATATAGGAGAAACATGAGAAAATTAAAAGTGTAAACTATAATCAGATGTTAAATTGCTTTTCTTCAGCTAATTGAAATAATGTTTTCTCTGCTACCCACCACTCTACCCCTTTCAGATGCTAATCCCTATCAAACATGGACTTACAATTACAAATTCATAGGCATTTTTCCCAGGAGCAGAAATTGCTTTGCCCTGTAACCTCTAAGATGAGGTCTTAATAGGAATTCACGAGCAGTCTCTGGTAAAGCTCCATTAGCCGGAGAGAATAGACAAGGGCAAGTCGCAGTGCTCCCTAACCACTCTAGGGAAAAATTAATTTAAATTACTTTGTAAAGTAACAAGGCCAGATAATGTGTTTCCTTCTTGGATTATTGTTTTCCAACACCCTAATATGTGGGTAGATTAGGTTACTTTGTGTGTCTGGATGGTGGTCCGTGCTAAATTGTAATTTATGGAGTGCAGAAGCCTTTGGAAGCACTGACCCCTCGGGCTGGGGCTGGATGGAGCTGGGGCTGGATGGAGCTGGGGCAAGGAGCTGGCTGGATCTCACCAGGTGCTTGGGGGCTCTTGGGGGGCAGGGGAAGCTTCCTCCAGCACAACTGGAAGAGAATCCCAGCTATTAAAGGTGGCACTCCTTTAAAACTGATCCAAGAGTTCTGCTGCTTTGGGGCAGCTTCAGATTTGTTTCCTGGTGGTGATATCCTAAGCAATGCTCAGTTCTGTGCTTCCAAGGGCTGGACCAGCATGGAAAACCTCTTCCAGAAGTCCCTCAGCAAAGCTGCTGCATGGGACTGATTCCTAGCCAGCTAAAACCTAAAATGCACTAAAACATGCTGAAAATCAAGCCTGCAGCCCCAGGAGGGGGAGGCTGTGATGTCACACACCCCCTCCAGCCCTTGCCAAGCCTTCCCAGAAAGGGCTATAATTCTCTTGCCCTGGCACCAGGCTGGGCTCTCTCCATGCTGCTGTGGGTTTATGGAGCTTTGCAGAGAGCCAAGCGAGGGGCCAGGGGAAGATGTGGTGATAAAGCCTTGGCAGAGGGGCTGTGACTCCTCTCAGCACCCTGGGCTCACAGCCGGGCTCAGGAGGCACTGCCAGCTCCAGGCATTATTCACCTGAGGCTTGTCACACAGAATGGGCCAGTCTGGCTGAACCCTCCCAGGATTCGAGCATCATTCAGGGGAAGACAAAGAGTTCAAAGGCAACAAACAGTACAGATCATCTCAGCTGATTAAATGGGTTCCCAGCTGATGTGGGAGTCCTAGGAGACCAGCCTGAAGCTGGGAAGATTTATGGACAGCTACCTGAATTGGGGAGGGAATGTATTGATTTTATTCCTGGCATCTGAAGGGGATCGCTGCTGTTTTTCAGAGCAAAGAGGGCTGGTGAGAGATGCACCAAGACAGAGGGATGGATGGGTAGGTAAGGGAATCAGGAACAGAAATCCAACCCATCTAACAATTTTCTTGTCCCCACTTACCTGGAGGAAGTTAAAAACCCCATGGCACTACTTTCTGCCATTCTCCCATCCAAAACTGCAACACCTCAAAACGAGACTGTAAGCCCCAATCATGCAGGTTTATATCATCTCAGCTTCTGCAGTCACTTGAATTTTTTCCTCCTCATCAGCAACCCATTGCTGTCCAAACTGTGACAAATTCTAGACCACCTTTTCTGGTGACAACCCTGAGTTTTGACAGCTCCAAGCACAATTAAGTGTGCTCTTGAGTCTTCTCAGTTTTGCTGTCTCACAACAGGCAGGACCAAGCATCCTGGAAGGTAGAGGAGCATGAGGAAAGGCTATGACCATGAGCAGGATCACCCTGCACGACTGTCTAGGGCCCCAAGGGGTCGAGAAGAGCCAGCACTCAGTAGGGTACCCTGCTCAGCCCCATCTGAGGAAGGTGATTTCCTTCCTCCAGCCCCACAGCCTCACTGGGAGAAAGAAAAAGGGCCCTGGGCAGAGTGAGGAGCACCCCCAATACAGGAGACCAGCCCAAGCATCCTTGAACTCTGGGGTGCAATCACCCAGAACCCTGCAGCAGCACCAGCCCTATCTCTTTCCATGGCCAGCAGCAGAGGCAGCAGGATTTGAGGTCCTTTTCCTTCTCAGAACCAGGGCTCTTGCCTGGGATATGAAGGGGAAAAAATAACAGGACCATCGGCAGTAAGTGAAACGAATCTAATAACCTCCACTTCTTCTCAACGAGCTCCAGTTGTTGCTTTACAAGTGTACTCCAACCCTGGCAAGTGCCAAACAAAAGCTGCCCTCTCCCTCTCCCAGCCTGTTAAACAGCCTTTTTATTTCAGCGAGCTGCATCTGCTGGTGGCAGCCGTGATTACCATAACACAGGGCTAGGATTTGGCCGGGATGCTTCCCCCTCGACTCTACAACAGGCGGGAGCCTTGGGCTGGTAGAAAAATAAAATGAAAAATAAAGGGCAGGGGAAAAAAGATTGAATGCATGAAGTCACTTTTCTGGCTGCCGCCCAAGCAAACAGATGCAGGTAATGGAGGAGAGGGGGAAAATCGTGTCCTCATCTCCTCAGAGCAGTGACTTGTGTCGCTGGGGAAGGGAGTGGGAGGGACGTGGAAAGGCCAGAGGGATTTCATGTGAGTCCAAGACCTGAAAAAGGCATTTCTCAGGGTATATTGAGGAGAGCTTTTTGGGAACCTTTACAAATTCCTGAAGTTGCGGAGGCTGCCAAGTGCCCAGGATCCTGCTGCAGACACACTGAGTACTGTGAGATGGGGACAGGGATCCAGGGCTCCTGCAGGAGGGACAGGACTGATAAGAAAGGGCTGAACCATTCCAAACTGTGCCATGAACCATGCCAAACAGGGTCCTCTTGGGTCCAGCCCTGAACAGGTTTTGAGGACAAAAGGTGAAGACCCTTGAGAGACGGCTTTGCCTGGGACTGAGGAGGAGAGGCTGTTTCCAGGACTGGAAGGACATTAATTAGAACTCAATTAATAGCAGGGATCGGCACAGACACCAGTGCTCCCACTGGGAAGTGTGACTCTTCACAGGGTCACCTCACCTCTGCTGAAATCCCAGGGGACTCGGCTGCACAGAACCCACCGGCCCCACATTCCAGGGAGTGGGAACCTGCAGACAGCTCTGAGACCTCCAGGGCCCGGCTGAGCTGGGGGAGCAGCTGCTGTCCCGAGCTGGCTCTCTACCTTTCTACCCCAGAATACTAAATTCTTCAGGAAAATAGCCGTAGTGTTCAAATATAGTGGGTTTAACAATTGTTGGGCTGCGGTAACTCCAGGAGGATCTGTAGAGGGTGGAAGAGGAGAAAAGGAGAGGGGGGAATAGAGAAGGGGAGGAGGAGAGAAGGGGAGAAGGAAAACGAAATAGGAAGGGGGGAAAGGACAGTCTTTAGCACACTTTTTTTTTTTAAACGCCGAGAAAACATTAAACCCGTCATTAACGAGCCCCGTCATTAACGAGCCCCGGGGCGCGCGCGGCTCCCGCGGGGCCGCTCGGGGCGGGGAGCGGCGCCCTCTGGCGGCAGCGGCGGGGACGGCGGGGCTCGGCTCGGGACCGCTCCGGTTCGGGACCGCTCCGGTTTGGGACCGCTCCGGTTCGGGACCGCTCCGGTTCGGGACCCCTTCGGTTCGGGACCGCTCCGGTTCCGGCCCGCGGGCAGGAAGCGCCGGTGCTGCGGTGGGTTTGATGTGCTCTCTATGTGCGAGCGGCGCTTCCCCCGGCGCTGTTCAAAGGAGGCGGCGCGGGGAGCGCAGCGCCCGCCCGGGCTCGGTGCGGGGTTCGGTGCGGGGTTCGGTGCGGGGTTCGGTGCGGGGTTCGGGTGGGACCCGCGTGGGACGGCCCCGCTGTGGGTTCCCCCCCCGGGACACGGCACTGGGAAAGTGCGAGCTGCGGCTGGAGAGCGGAGCCGCGGGCCGGGCGGGGGCGGTGGCATTGCCAGCGAGGGCACGGTCCCCGCTGGAGGGACAGACGCGCTCCCCTCGCTCCGCCCCGCTGCCCGTCCCTTGGGTGTGTGGATGCCTTATCCCCATCCCGCGGCACTGCACGCGGCGATAGCGGGGAGCAGCGAGGAGCAGGATGCGGCCAGCTGGAGGGTGGTCCCAGGGATGGGCAGAGAGCCGAGATAGGAGCAACGGGTGCCACCGCTCAGCTCAGCCCTCCTGCTGGAAAGGAAAAACATCCAGCACCTGCTCTGGGCGGTTTGGTGCCACCTGACCCAGAAAGGGAAAAATAGCTCAGGGTTTGCAAGGATGAGGTGGGGAGCAGCTTCTGAGTTATTTCTGATGATGGCAGCCAAAAGCAAAACCACCCTGGAGTTTTGTCTGGGGGGACAGCAAGCAGGGCAGCATGCAAGGGGGGACACGCATGAGCATGTCATGGGCTTGGGTGGCTTGAGGACACATGCAGGACTGCATGTCCACATCCATCCAAGCGTGTGTTTAGGGCTGTCTGTGCATCCATGGATGTGCCAACAGGAATGGGACGTGCAAAAAGGAGTGTTTGTGTTTGTGCACCGTTACAGTGCTGTGCACTTGCGTGCAGGTCAGTGCACACTCGCCTGTCCTGTGCACGGGCAGGTGTTTGTGGAGTGAGTGTTTGTGACTCCTTGTCACACAGGTGTCACGCTGTGCCCATGTGTCACTGCTAGCCCACCTCAGTCCCACACTGGAGCCTCATCCAGGCTTGTTCCTCGCCTGCTCCTCAGCCCAGCCTGCACAGGGCACCAGTTCACCAGCTGCATCCCTGTCAAGCACAGAGCCTTCCCCACCCGGAGCAGGCGCTTCCCACCCACAGCATCCACAAGACACACTACTAACTCCACCCAGGACACCCTGCCAGTCTCCAGCTCCCGTTTCAATGCCATTCCTGGGGATGGAGCAGGCTGGATGCTCGCAGTAGAGGTGCTGCGATGCTGGATGGTGCTGATGTGTTTTGTTTCAGCGACAGCAGCTGTGAAGGGATATTTCAGAGCAAGCAAAGTTCTCTGGAGCTGGGACAGCTGCTGTGAAGCATCCCCTTGCTCCCAATCCCCCCCGGCTGGACCTTTCAGACATGCAGGATGACTTTACCTCTGGCTTCTGTAGGCTCTGGGCAAGCCCTGGGCAGCAGGGTCCTGCCCCAGGGGCTGTGCTGCAGGTGGTGACAGCGGTGGAAGCAGAACATCTGCAGGACTGGACACCTTCCCGTCCCTTCCCTGGGCCTGGGCCATCTTCCCAGCTGCACATCTGGAGTGGGACTCTGTTCCCTGACACAAGCACAGGGTGAACAGGGTGTGCAGGCAGCCACACTTCCCCAACCCTCTAAGATGTGATGCTTGGCATTTTTGGAGCCATTCATTCCCAACAAGCCCAGCTCCAATCCTACATCAGGAAGGATCACAGCTTGACAGCCTCTCACACGAAGACCTGCCACCTCCAACCTGCTTATTTCAGGTGATACAAGCCAGGATGCTCTGCCATGCCTTGTGCATGTCCCCAAACCTCTCCTAGCCCAGTCACCTCCTCCCCTTCATTCCAGCATTCCTTGAGCCAGCAGAAAGCTGCCTTTCATGTGGCGGTGAGGAGCGCGGTACCACCGCCTCTTTGCCAAAAGCCCTTTGCTGCAGGACCAGTTTCCACCTTGGCACGGCCAGAGTCAGCTGGTGCCATGCGGGATTTGCCAAAGGGATGGGCAGGGAGAGAAGCCCCCGGCCCCAGCACGGCACATCAAAGCTCCGGGGCAGTTTTAACCATGCTCCAGACGCTCCCTCCCATTTCCTGCTGGATTCCCGTCTCGTTCCCTGTGCCCGCTTCAGCAAAACAGAGTGTAAAAATAGAGGCTGGGCTTCACCAAAACACAATAGTAAATTGTTCCCCGGAAAGGTCACTGGGGCGGCTGAGAATAGCTCCGAGAGCAGGGGAAAAGGAATGTCTACCGGGGGGACAAGTTTGAAAGTGCCTGTTGGATCCACCCCCAGGAGGTTTCCTGCATCCCCATCAGTGCTGCAGGTCCCTGCTGTGGTCTCAAAGCATCCTCATCCCCTCCCATCCACCTCTAGCCTTGCTCTCCCATCACAGTTTTGGGATGGAAACTAGGAAAAAAAAAGGGGAGTGATGAGGAATAAGGTGAAAGGAGAGGCAGGAGGACCAGAGAGAATAAACAGGGCTGGGAGGGGAAAGAGGATCCTGCTCGCTGCTCATCTTGCTGTGTGTGACAGCGCAGAGTCCCCTGGGCACCGCTGGCCGGCTGCAGCCTTTGTGTGGCGGTGGGAATGTCAGGGATGAGCCCCGGGATGAGGAGCAGACCGAGCAGTCCCACAGAGCCATAAATTACTCCCTCCTGTTGTCACTTGGCCTGTCACAGCGAAGAGGAGCAGCTTTCTCATCGGCTGCCGGGGTGGGAATGTTTGGGTCCTGTCGTTTCCCTGAGCATATTTGATTCAATTATGTGGGAATGCCCTTAATGAAGCAGGTCCTTGCTCCTGGCTTCGGCGGTGTTCCCAGTGCAGGCTGCCCTCAACACGGCTTTGCCAGAAAAGGCTGTAATTAAAAACAGATAATGAGGCTGGAAAAGAGTAGCTGCCCAAATTTGGAGTGATTTTGGGATTTTGTGTTTCTTGTTTCATCGTTTTGGATATATGAAATCCTCCCACCTTCTCTCTGGTTTTTAATTCAATTTTATCTCAATGTCAAGTCCCTGCTGTTCTCACTCCCCAGCATCATCCATGCACTTGTGAGGGAAATTTTCTGCCACTGGAAGCCTGAATGTCACAGAGTTCCTGAAACACATTACAAAACTGGAAGAACAAAACACCTTTATATGTTTCAAGTTTGTGAAGAATCTGCTATTTGCCAGGAGATTTCCTGCCCTGCAGAGCAGAACCCCCAACACCTTGTGGTGCCACCAGTGAGAGCTGAGCCCAGCTCTGTCCCAGCTGAGGGCAATGCCACCCATGACACCCAGGCTATTTCCCTCCTGCTGCACCAATCCCTTCTGTGCAGTGGCAGCCAGGATCTTAGGGTGCTTTCCCCAACTTTCTCTTCTGTTTTGCATGAACAGACAAAAAATCAGGTTGAGTTGGGGTTTTTCCACCATATATTTGACTCCACAGAGCATTGCGCATCACCCTTTGCAACACAATTGTAAAAAGAAATTACCATTTGATGAGAAATGAATTAAATTTTCCATTGGAAGACAAGAATGGGAAGGGCTTTCAAAATTACTTTTAAAAAGAAACACAGAGGCAGGTGCTACCTTCTGTGACATTTGCATTTTTTGGTGGCCAAGCAGCAGCAAGGTCCAGATGCACTGGAGAAACAGGCACTGGCAGGGAGATACTTCTTCCAGCATGACCAACATGAGGCCACCACCTGAGGACACAACCCTGGAGCCTGTCCCAGCAGAGCAGCACCCAGGGTCTGCCCACCACCTGGGTCAGTCAGGAGTGATGCACACTGACCATCCTGCCATGGAGCAGCTGGCACTGGAAGCCTCCCAGCCCTTTCCATAGGTTATAGAACCTATAAATGTTACAGAGTTGTTTGAAGCCTTCACCTTGCAGGTGTTTTTCCCTTAAGGATGTTTTTTTTTCTTTGCTGGTTGCAAAATATTTGTGGCCATCAAGGATATTTTGCTTGAAGAAAGCAAAAACAGAAGGGGGAGGTGAAAGGAGAATTGTCTGTGCAATGCATGGAGGGAGGGAGAGAGGCAGGAGGCAGAGATAGCTGGTGGGTGAGCTATCAGCTCTTGCTGGGCTGGCAGCAGAACAGGAGACAGGGGTTAAACCAGATGTACAGCCATGATCTCCCAGCTCCAGATAAACACCCAGCACCCACACACTGCCCACACCTGCCCCACGCCCTGTCCCAGGGATGGAACCAGCCCAGTCCTGGCTGCCAGGGCTTTGCTCAGCCTGGCTGTGGAGGGGACACCCCCCTGCCCCTCCTCTGGGGTGGACAGGGCTCCCTGCACCCCCAGGGTGGAGCCTGAGAAAGGGTTCTCTCTTCCATCTGGGGGAAATTTCACCTAGAAACCTAAAAAGCAGCATTGGCTCCCATGCTGCTGGGGAGGAGGGGTTAGAAGCTAAACTCTTGTGGAGAGGCTTTTAAAAAGCAAGGGATGCTTGAAAAGGTTTGTTTAATTATGAGCATTGAGTCTGTAAATTCATAGAAATTAAAGACAAGAAAATACTTGTGGTATTTTACCACTCCTGCTCTTCAACTCCACGCTCTCTATGGTGTCAGCCACCATCAGCTGCATACTGCTGTATAAACACATAATATAGATATGTATTATATGTATAATATATATGTATAAGATAGATATATGCACATAAGATATACAGTAATTTCACAATTATAAGCCACACGTTACGATACAGAGTGTGATAAAAGGTATCTGTTCTATCACCATCTGTTGAGGGTGGGGGCAGTGATCCTTATCTCTGTGGGAGATATTCTGCTAATGGGCCATCCATTGAAACCAGGCAGGGCATTGTTCTTTATCTTTTCACAACCCATCCTTCCTCCAGCGACATGGCCACTGAGTCCCACTGTGTGACTGATAAAATTACTGCATCCCATTGGGAGTTGCTCCAGCCAGGGGGAAGAGCCCAACATTTCTTACCAAGATAAAATCTGAGATTTAGGGACACTAAGGGAGCCCCTTTCTCCACTGGACTCCAGAGGAAAACCGGATTTCTCCACATCACCACTGGACCTCAGGAGGGAAACTGCACCTTGTACAGGAGCACTGCTCCAACTGAGCCACATCTGTCACTGCAGGAGGATGCAGCCACCATGGAATGGGACTGCTGCCAACACCCTGCCTGACGGGTGCCAGGTTGTACTCTGACTGTGTCAGGGTTTGGGGTTTGTTTCTTTGTAGTGCTGTATTTCTATTTTAATTTCCCTAGTAAAGAACTGTTATTCCTAATTCCCATATCTTTGCCTGAGAGCCCCTTGATTTCAAAATTATAATAATTTGGAGGGAGGGGGTTTACAGTCTCCATTTCAAAGAGAAGCTCCTGCCTTTCTCAGCAGACACCTGTCCTCCAAACTAAAACAGCAACTTTTTGTTCTTTGTCCGTATATAAGCCGCACCTGATTATAAGCCACACTTTGGGTTTGGACCAAAATTTTAGTCAAAATGGTACGGCTTATAATCGTGAAATTGTGAATAAATATATAAAACATATAAATATATAAATATATAAAATATAGCTATATTAAATATATATTATATATTTTAAAACACACACATGTTCAGTGGACCACTTAGCCTGTAAACACTGCTTAATTCATGCTGTATATTTTAAAAAGCACTTCTGCACGTGGCTGTGATAATTTCTTTCTAAAAAAAAGAGGAATTACTCTCGCTGCCTGTTAAATCATGGCCAAATGCCTCTTGTGGTGCAAAGGGAAGTAGCATGGCCCCCAGCAGCCCCTTCCTTGCACAGCCAGAAGAAGGGAAAAGGCCACTGGAGCCTTTGGGGGACCTGCCGATGGCTCGGGGGGTAAGGTGGGGGTGGCTGCTAACGCTCGCTGCATTGCTTCATCGCCCGCCTTCCTTCCTGCCGGCCCCGCGCTCTTCCTCCCGCCCAGGCTGGACGGTGTGAGTCAAGCAAGAAAAAAAAATTAGCAGATCCTTTTGCAACGTTTTTTGCTGCCCGTTTATGGCTTTGGGTGGCTGGGAATGGCCACCCTGGCATTGTGACCCCACGGCATTCGGGGATGAAAGGCCAAGGTGATGATGGACTCAAGTGATGAGGTGGGACAGAGGCAGACAGCGAGTGGAGGCTGCTTTGTAAAACTTTATTTAGAAATATTCTTGATATATTCATTATATATATATATTTATATATACACACACATTACAACAAATGTGTTTTCTAAATAGCACATCCACAGTGGGTTGAGACTCAGGGTACCAGGTCTGGTTACTTCATTTCTGCAGAAAAAATGCAGAAATCCAAGGGGAGGGTGGCAGAGAAAGGGATGGGGCTGAAAAAACCAAAATTGGTAAGGCGGGGATTCACTCACACGGTACGACATTGCCCCAGAGCGCTGTTTCCAACAGGAACGGGGGTGATGGTCCACACAGCGAGAGATGAAGCAGGCAGGAGGAGAGGTGGGCAGAGGAAATGTACCATTCAAATCACAATTAAAGTACAACTGTACATAGCCCGGGGTCCTGCGGCACTCCCTGCAGGAGTGTGTGTGCCTGGGGGCGTTTGGGGGTGCTGACAAGGCTGTACCATTTTCCCAACTGTTCAGCTACCGAGAAGATATAATCAAGAAGTAATGGATGGGTGTGGGATGAGGGATTTCTGAGTATTGATGAATTTTTTTTTTCTTTAGTAACAAGGGTGTAAAACTCCCAGATATCCCACCCGGGGTTATTTGGGAAACAGGAACTTTACCTGTTTGACAGCACCCCCCTACCCCCCCAAAAGCCCCCTGGCAGCTCCCCCTGCTTGCCTCTCCTACCCCTGGCACCAGTACCAGTCCAAACCTCTTCCTCAGCATCGCTTCCTCACCCGCCAGCACCTGCCCGGCCCAGCCCTGCAGGCAATCCCCTCTGGTGAAAATCCCCATGCACAGCCTATCCAGACCTAAGTTTTCCTCTTTTTCCCCAATTTAAGATGGGGGAGATTGGTGTTTTCTAAAAATTTGGGGGCTATGCTGGAAATCCTTGCATGGCCCAGGATCCATTCCCAGGCAACTAATTCTGCCTAACATGCCAAGCCACATGCCAGACTCTTACCTAATATTTACAAGGAGGCATCAAAACCAAGCAGGGATGGAAATGACAGGGCTCTGAATTAAGCCTGGATGGGTTTGCAGACACCCACTCAAATTCTCTGTGTTCCCTTGTACCTCAGCATCCTTGGGAAGGCACGAGCGTGGTGGAAGATGTCGCCACTCAGAAAGATTTATTCCCTTCCAAAGGATATTTGTGTGTGGGTTTGGGGGTTTTTTTCCTGCTGTGTAATGGGAGAGATTTCTGTGCCTTGACATGTCTGCAGAGGGAGAGGATGGGTTTGGGGCCATTGCTCCATCAGGCCTCAGGAGATGGTTGGTGGGAGGTGGGTCTGATGCAGCAGGGATGGCACAGTGTGGGTCTCAGCTCCCAGCCACCAGCAGCAGCCTCCTGCTCCCTGTCCTCCTGTTCCCAAACATCCTCCCGGGAGGCAGCAGGAGCAGAGCCTAGCTCAGTCAGAGCTCTGTTTTGCAGCATTTTGAACACTCAGGAATGTAGGCTAATCCCACCCCTGGTTTTACTGCTTCTTTACAAGATCCAGAGAGGCTGTGGAGTCCCACCAGCCTCGACAGGTGAGGACCTTCCTAACACTGGAATAAATCCAGCACTATTGTCCACACTGTGGGCATTGGCACAGCTGAACCACCATTTTCACACAATAAAACAAAAAAATTCAAAGCATACCATCAAAAAACCTTTTTATAACCCTATGTACACGCACACTGTTGATACATCATTGACTCCTTTTGCCCTTTTTCTTGTTTTTTGAGTTTAAAAATCACCCAGTCCAAAGAAATACTTCACTAGCAAATATTTTCTTCCCTTACCAACTCTGAAATTCATCTTTCTTGAGAGAAGCTCTGGCCCCACAGAAACCACTGGAAAAACTCTAGGAGACCAGAGCAGGTTTGAAATTCAGCTACTGAGTGTTACCAGCAGAAGGATGAGGGAGTGGGAGGGTGGCAGAAAACACCTATGTACCTTTTCATTCAGTGGATATTGCATGACAGTGTTAAACAGAAGTAATCCCATGTCATAAATACAACAAGCCCAAACAATCCAAAATTAGATAGAAGAGAAAGGAAGAAAGGGAAAGAGAAAAATTAAAAAAAAAAAAAAGAAGAAGAAAGAAAGAAAAAAGGAGAGAAAAAGAAATAGTCTAAATCCTTTTAATAGTTCTTTTGCTGAGGGTATTTTTTCACCTCTTTAAAAAGATACAGTCAAAAGCTCTCGGACAACAGGAACGTGTGGCCAAGCTCCTGCTCAGACCAGCTGGACGTGCCACAGGCTGGAGAAGTGCTGCAGCACTGGTGTGATGCAGCAGTTTCCAGCACCACGTGGAGCTGGAAAGCGCCGTGGCCTCCGTGGGCAGTGGAAGAGGAGTTCCATGCCTCACCCAGACAAATGTGTGAAAAGAGACGGTCACCAAGCGGTCTGAAAACCCTCTGAATGCTGGAGAGGCGCCAGCCACGTCTCCTTCCCCTCCTCAGAGTCCCATCCCGAGCAGTTCTGTACAACGAAGATGACTTCAACGCTTTTCTTCTTTGTACGGTCACGTACCTAAACCCCGAACGTCCATCTGGGTTGGTCTTGTCCTCAGCCAACGTGCCGGCCCTAGGCTGGGGAGAGGCAGAGTCACAAACCCCACAAGCACAAGTTCCAGCAGCTGCACAGCCAGGCCTGGCCTCTCCCCGTGCTTCTTCAGGAGCAGCGAGGCTCATCACCGCTGCGCCGTGCCTTCTACGGGCAGGATGGCGTGGTGCAGGCTCCGCGTGTGCTTCGAATCCAGCCCCTCGTGCTCCTCCGTGAAGCTGTCCGGGCTGGCCGCTCCGTCCAGAGAGCTTCCACAGCTGGAGTTGGGCGACAGCATGTCCTGCAGGAGGTCTTCCTGGACTATGCCCGAGTCTTTGTTCACTTTGCCCCTTTGGTTTCCTTCTTCCTCCTGGTCGTTGAGCAGCTTGGCCAGGAAGTTGATGTATTTCATAGCCAGGCGCAGAATCTCGTTCTTGCTGAGTTTCTTGTCGGGCGGGTGGGTGGGGATGAGCTTGCGCAGCTCTGCGAAGGCCCCGTTGACGTTCTGCTGTCTCCATCGCTCCCGGCTGTTGGTGAAAATGCGACGAACCACTTTCGTGTGGGGACCTGCAATGCCAACCAGGCAGAATTAGAGCTGAGTTTAACTTTTTTAAGATATTACTTTGCTGAATAGGTCACCGCCTTGCAAATTAACTAACTACTAATTGTAGTGAGATTTAACCAACAAGGCGGTGAAACGAGAGTTTCCAGCTAAGTGAAGGCTGACCCCATGAGCTGAGAAAGTCCATGAACAGAAACTTTGAACAGAAGAGAGCCTTGAACAGAAAGTTACTTTCTCTTTCTGGGTTCAACCCAGTGGAAAGGAAAAATGGAGTTGTATCTCTTTGGATGCCTCCTTGGATATCTAAATTTACTTCTCCCAGGAAGAAGGTTGGGCCACGGTATGTGTGCAGAGGGCTGCTATAATTTTAGAGTATCTCAACTCATCAGCAAGGGTAACTCAGCAACAATGGTCCTATTAAGAGTTTATCTCACTAGATGGCTTTATTTTCTACCCCAAAAATTCTCTAAAGGACACACCATTGGGATGGGAAAAAATTAGATCAAGCAGAGGCTTTGACAGCTCTGAGATCCAGACGTGTTTCCTGCTGAAGGAGAACACAGGATGGCCACCAGCTCTCTGAATGAAATGGGGTGGTGGGATTTATCCCATGGCAATGAGGACAGGTAGGAAGTGACCCACACTGACCCACAGAGTGAGGGCAGTGTCCTGCTGGAAGGCTGATCACAGGTGAGGATGGAACAGTTTCACAGCTCACCTAAGGGCTACCTGCTCTCTCTCCTCATCACTGCCACAGGGCAAAAACTCCTTCTGACACTAATTGGAGAAGGGACTCCAGATTGCTAGAGATGTCCATTTGACTTAATTACATGTAATCTCCAATTACACCTTGAAATTTTACAGCCTTGAAATTTTACAATTTCTCAGAGAGGATGCTACACAGGTTGAAGGCACAAAACTATTCTCCTGTTAGCACATCAGGGCAGCTCCTGATGTACATGAGAAAAGCTTTGTCTCTGTGCTAGAAGAGACCCAGAGCACATCTGCTGGAAAGTACTGTTCTGCAGGAGCAGCAGTGCTGTGAATCAGGATTGCAGGTCCTGGGGTCCATGGAAACCAGCTCACAAGAGGGAACACTACCATAATATGCTTTTATTATTACATCCTTCCCATCATCTCCTCCAGGAGACATCAACAATGGAAGGTCACATCAATCTCATGAAAATCTGGAAGAATGACAAGGGTAGAAACTCCCGTGGGATAGGAAGCATCACATACAATGAAAATCATCACAGAGTGGGAAGCAAAGGCTTGCAGGTAACAGATTGGTGAGATTTACCCCAAAGGACTGTGGAATTCCAATTTCCCCCATCTCTCCCCTGTATTCTCCACTGTGAGACACCTGCCTAACTTCTCCCTCCTGGTGGGAACAAGTCCCTGGCCTTGGTGAGCAGCGTAAGTCACAGTTCTGACATCACTCAGTGGAAACAGCACCCCAGGGCACCTTTAAACACCTTTATTCTTTTCTAGAAAAGCCCTTGGCTGCCTCGGCTGCAGCACAGGAACCAAACAGGTGTGACTTTTTGTAAGTACCCTAGTCAGCACGAGGTACCTCAAATCCCAGAAGTGGAACCATCAAACTTTCCTCTTTTGGGGGAAGCTGAGTCCCTTCAGGCCACACAGAACACTCTGCACTCCCAAGCAGCCAGATTAAAGCTGCCAGCTTCTCCAGTGTGTGAGCAGCCACACAACTCACTCTTCCTCACGGTGTGCTCAGAGCTGGGAGTCCTCTAAAACCACACACAGCCCCTGGGACAAGCTGGGGGTGTAGAAATGACAAACACCTCTAAGATTCCAGTGTGACACTTCAATAAAGGCAATATTCACCCCCAAACAGCACCTGATGTGCAAGAGCTCAAAGGGAATGTTCCTTGACCCCGATGTGCACAGCTGCAATGCCACAGGGTTGTGGGGAAGGTGGCAGGGACCAAACAGACCTCAGTAGCACTGCTAATTAAGCAGTGAAGCATGTGCTGCATCCTACTAAAATAATATTACATTTTTCACACTTTACTGCTCTTTCCAGACAAGGCAAAGCAACTGGTCTTGAGTCCAGAGAGAGATGGAGCTTAAGAGCTATTTACACCCATAAGGGTATGGGGAATAACCCCATCTTGGATACTGCTCAGTAAAAAAAAATCCTAAAGAGACTTTCAGTCTTCAAACACGTGCCTCTGTTCATTGAAAGTTGATGACTAAAATGCATCTATTCATAAATTGGTCAGAAATCAGAAAAAAAAAAAAAACTGTTAATTTTCTTCAGGGGGCACCCAAATTAAGCTTCAGTATTTAAAACAAATTCTGACAACACTCAAATTCTTGATTCCTGCACCAAGAGAATTAAACATATCTTTTAGAAAGAGATCAGGCTTTGGCCAAAACATGTCAAGCAATGAAGGAAATTAAAATGCCCCATAGCTGTGTTATAATAGAAAATCTATTTCTCATAAAAATACTTGCATCATAATTAATTTGAGCAATCGGATGAGAATGTTTGCCTAGATTTTGTTCTAATGGATTGACTGATGCTTTTTAGAATTGTAATTAGAACTATGAGGAAAATTAATAAAAATATGATCTTCCAAAGTTTTATCTCTTTTAGACAAACTTTTTTGTATTTTTATCTTCACTTCTAGCTATTTTTAAAGAAGATATTAAATGGAACAAAATTTCCATAAAATAGATAAAGAACTACTTCCAAAAACCACACCACTTATTCTCTCACAGAAAAAACCACAAACATAAAGTGTCTGACAAGACTTTCCTACCCTCAGGGGCTGAGTACCCTCAAGAGTGATGCTCCTGTGTACCATGGATGTCACCCAGCAGGTGACATTCAGAGTAAAAAACAAAGTCCCTCAGACCACACAGATGCCTCAGCATGGGATGTACACCCCTACAAATTGTTCCTGTTTAGACAACATAATCTGATACTCTTTCCTCCCCCCAAAAAATGTTGGGTCTGATCTTGGAAATTCTCGTGAACCAGAACCTGCAAGATTGGGCCCAATCTGTACACCTGCCTCAATCCACATGTTCAAAAACTTGGTTACAACCAAGTATTCATGTACTCCTTAACACCTAATTTAATAGCAAGTCCAAAGCATTAGTCAGACACCGAGGTTTGATGGACTTTCCCCTGTAACCACTAAGCCTCGGGATCAAAACCCAGACAAAAAGCCCTTCTGTGCCAGGGCTGTAACATCCCCTGTCCCACGGGGCTGCAGTCTGAAAGGACCAGGAGGGCAGAGTGGGGAGGGGAGAGCTGATCAATACAGATAATACCCTGAGGCTGTCATTTCGGGATGCTCTGTCTTAGACTGATGCAGGTTATGATTTGATCTTAGATTAGCTGGGTAGAAGGAAAGGGACAGTTAGCTGGAGAGGAGGAAAATTAGTTGTCCAGCAATTGAAATACAGTTTTCTCTAAAGAGAACACACATTTTAGTGACTCTCACGTGTACAGGCTGTTCACTCCAGAGATAAACAGCCTTCCACGTGAAAATTGTTCTTGCAAGGGTCCCTTGGCGTGGGCAGCATGCCGTGGGCAAATATCCCCTTGCAAATACCCCACACCCCAATCCTGCTGCCAGGAACAGGCAGCAGATCCTGCCCTGCCCTCTCCCTGCTTTCCATTCTCCGAAATCATCCTGTGGCACCGACAGGAATGCCCACACCCGGGATCTCTGCTCGAACAACTGAATGCCACCTTCCACACCTCCTCCCCGGTTCTGCCACGGGATATTTCTGCAGGGCAGACGGGAACTGTGTGGATGTATACATGTATATGAATTAAGGGACCGGCCACGATGCCACCGCGCCGCTGCAGCTCTCAGCACAGGGTGAACTCTTTGCCGCCAGGCAGTTTAAAGGCAGGTTATCCTTTCTGCCCAAGGCTGTGCTCTGCAGTGCCAACACCTCCTGCCTGGAAGGGTTTATAGATGCGGCATCTCACTGCAATGGCCCTGATCTGCACTTCAACAAAGACTTACATTTATTGTCTTCTTTCGGATTTAATCTCTAAGCAATTTGCAGAATAGAGATGTAATTAGGAGCAGGCTGAACTGCATCCCTGGGTACTGGGTGAAGAAAAACTCACCGAGCACGCTGCTGGGGACTGCTGCGGGCTCCGCTTACCAGAGAACAACCCTGACTCCCTGGGCATCCCTCTCGAGCTTTATGGTTGGGGTTTAGTCCTTTTATTATTTGGGGTTTAGTCCCACAGTGTGCCATCGTGCAGGAACTTGTCCCCCTGGGCAGATGGAGACACCCTCCCCAAAAGGCGGCGCAGAGGGGGAATTCTCTCACCGTCCGTGATCTCCATCTCGTAGGGAGAGGGTCTCCGCTTCACCCGGTTGCTGCCGTACATGGAGAAGGAGTCCGGTTCGCCGAAAAACCCGCTGCAAAGAAAGGCAGACAGGCCGTGAGGACACACCGACATCCCCCCGGCCCTGCCCGTGAGCGGGGCTGCGGCCGGGGCTGCTCCGTGACCTCGCAGCGAGTCACGGCTCACGAAGCCGAGCCGAGGTCGTGCGGTGACAGCACACGCGGCCAGCCGGGGACACGCAGCGAGAGCCGCCAGCCCTGCGTGGGCAGGGGCATGTGAGCGGGGTGGGGCGCCCAGACTTGTGGCTTAGGGCAAAATCTCCCCATTCCCCAGCTCTGTGCACCCCCGCAGGCACACCCGGCACCGCAGCTTTCCGTCCCCGCACAGCACCCGGGCTGGGTCAGTCCCTGTCAGAGCCCCTGCTGTCCCTTTCGCTAATTTGGGACTCGTCGGAGAACAGAGCAAGCCCGGGGAGCTCGGAAGAGCTGAACCTGTTCTCGTCCGTTTATTGTCGGATCCCTTCGCTCTGCCCAGGACTTTACCACCGCAAATATTTTTCCTTCGAGGAACGAATTTTATCGTTTCTTTTTTGACATTCCCCCCCTCATTCCCCTTTCTCTCTTTGCAAAATTGCACGCAAAACCCTGCGGTGATTAAGCGACGAGCCCCTCACAGAGGAAAGGATGCTGCTGCTTCTGCCCCCGAATCTGCCACCGCGTGGGACAGCCCTGGGGAGCTGCTCTGGGATGGGATGGGATGGGATGGGATGGGATGGCAGAGATACGGACCTGTTGATGGTGGCCAGCGGCTGGCCCAGGTTGTAGAGCATGGCCCTGCCGGGGGGCTGCAGCGGGAGCGCGGGGGGGCTCAGCTGCACCATGCGGGCCTCGCAGGCGGCCTCGGCGGCTCGGCACGGCTCGGCTCCCGGCGCTCTCTGCATCGCCTCCCCCGCCGCCTCACGGCTTTTTATGTCCAGGGAGCCCCCCCGGCGCACCAGCTCGATGACGGGCACAGGGGCGGCGGGGGGCCCGGGGGAGGGCCGGCCCGCCTCCTTGGCCGCCCCGTTGAGCAGCAGCTGGGGGTCCGCCGGCGCCTCCATGCCCCCGCGGCTGCTCTCCGGCTCGCTCGTGGTCTCCGCTTCCGAGTCGTGCCGCCGGGCGGGGCGGGCATCGCGGGGGTCACTGGGGGGCGGCGGGGCGGGCGGCCTGTCCATCGTCCTGCGGAGAGAGGCAGCGCTCAGGGGGGCCCCGCATGGGGACCCGGGGGGGCTTCACCGCTCCGGGAGCGCCGTCCCGACCGTGGGGAGGGGGCTGCGCTTCGGGGCTTGGAGCTGATCGGTGAGGAACGGGGCAGTTCCTGATCACCCCAAATAATTTAGAGTTTGCTGGCGGGACCGGGGCGGGTCTGCGGGTCCACCCCGCCGAGCCGTGCGGTGCTGTGACGTCACGGGGCGCCCCGGCCCTGCCGTGACGTCACGGAGCCTGGCGGAGCCGCGCTCTGACGTCTCGCAGCGCCCCGGTCCCGCACGGTGGGGACGGGCCGGGGCCCCGCCGCGCTCCCGGAGCCCCGGGGGGATTCACATCGGCACCCTCGGGGCGGCTGAGCAAAGAGAGGGCTCGGGCAGCGCCCGCAGCGCCGCCGAGGCTGCAGGTTACATCGTGCGGCCAAAATACGGCGGAGGATAGCGCACATCCCCGATTTCTGGGGGTGCCTCTCCCCGTTTTGGGGTCCCCGGCGGTGTTTGCTGCCCTGCGGAGCCAGCCCTGCCGCGGCCCGGCCTGCCTTAGCGGCCTTAGCCTTACGGGCGGCCGCTTCTCCTCCTATGATTATTTTTTATTGTTATTTATAAGCTATCGAAATATACCTGAAAGCGCTTTTTGGGGCAGAGGGGGTTAAAGCAGCCCCACGCGGAGTCAATCCCCCCGCGCATTCGCTACCGCAGGAAGGAGGAAGGGGCCCGGCCGCGGCCGCACACAGCATTGTCCCCCTTCTCGCACAGAACAAATGCTGTCGCGACAGAGCACCTCGAGCCAAGGGCCATATCGCGATTATTTCTATGCTTTATCTCCCGCATATACCCTCGTTCGTTTTCGGGATTTTCTTTTTTCGTTGATTGATTATTCTTTTCTATATAAACAAGGAGCTTCACGGAGCAGAGAGCTGCCACCCATCCTTCTCGCTCCTTTGCCTCGGGTAATTTTTTATTTCGTTTCTGATAGGCTGAGTAGCGAGAAAAAAACAACAACAACATTTTTTGGGGGCCATATCTCACTATCTCGATGAAAAATAAAATTTAAAAAAATACAACCTCCCAACCTAAAGCACAAGTTCTCTGCCTTCCCTCTGGGTCCCATTCCCGCCAGTCCTCTAGAAAGAAAAATCTAATTGCCTATTCCGATATTGTATAGGAAGAGATTACTCACATGTGTCATATTTAAGTAGGGACACCGCAAGTCTCTCCTGTTTCAACAAAAGCGCTCTCAGTGTCAGGCTGAATTTACTCCTCCCACCTCAAGGTACTTACGACTTTACAGAGAGGAAGGACACCCGCATCGGGATAAAACTGCTAAATCCTGGGAGGAAGAGAAGGGGGGGAGAAAAAAAAAAAAAAGGAGAGGGTGGATCTCGTGGGTCCGGATTGCCAGAGATCAGTGGAGGGAGAAAGCTGCAGGGGAGAGGGAAGGAGGGGACAGCACCCCGGGGAGGCCCCTGTGACAGGGGACAGCGGCCACCCCCGGGTCCCCCCCGCCGCCGCCGGGAGCCGCCGCCTCGCACACGGGGCCACAACGAGCGACGGCCATGGCCTGGCGTGGAAAAATAAATAAACAAGAAATAAAATAAAAAAAAAAGGCGTGAAAAAAGCGCCCTATATTTGGGGCGAATTGGGCGGTTTTTTGGACACATTGCAAGCCCGGTCTTCCCGGGAGGAAATCACAGACGGGGCCGGACACGGGGTTGTTTTTCTCCCGATGTGCTCGCACGAAGCGGCGACGGCGGCGGCGTTTCTCCCACGTCTGGCTGGAAAATTTAATTCCTAAAGGGGCAAATTAAATTCCTCAAGGGCCGGTTACCGGCCGAGGAACCGCGACAGCGGCACCGGGCCGGCGGCGGAGCGAGCCCGCTCCTCGCCGCCCAGCGACAGGAAGGTGAGGCCGGTTCACCCCGCCAACGAAATCACGAAAAATTAGGTTTTCCCCTTCGTAAAAAAATAAAAAACCCCGATGGTGTCTGTTCCCATATTTGTTTAAAAACGAAATACGCAAAACCGCAAAGATATAAGCAGAATTTTGCCTTAAATTGGGGTGGTTTCGTTTAGAAAAAATGGAGGGGGGGCATTAAATCCCCGCCCGCTGGTTTCTGCTCCGCAAAATCCTTTTGTTTTCCAGCAGGAAATTTCCAAGCCAAAAGCGCACCTCTCCCGCCGGCCCTTTGTAGGGAATTCGCCCCAAAGCGAAGGGGCCGGAGGGAGCGGGATATCGGGGACCCCTCTCGGGGAGAAGCGCTCGGGTTCTGCCGTTCGGCCGGGCCGTGTCCCGCTGTTTGTCCCTGGGGAGGGGCAGGGGGAGCCGGGCCCGGTGGGAGCTTCGCCCCAGGGCCCCACAGCCCGTCCCGGCCGCAGCCCGAGGGTCCCGGGGCGGCGGGGGTGCCGCACCCCACAATTTCAAAGGGGAAAATGTATTCTCCTCCTCACCGACCCCGCATCAAAGAATAGAAAAGATTAAAACCCAACCGCGGAAAAGATTTTGTGTTCCTTCCCCTGTCTCTCATGTGGGGCAGAAGCCCCCCGAAGGTCTCTCGCTGCCCTCCGGAGCCCCCCAAAGCCACACCCCGCCGTCCCCAGCGCCCAGACTTCTGCAGAGCCGATTCCTCTTTACTCACCATTTGCTTTTCATTGGGAAAAGTGAGTGGAGCCATTTTGTGGCCTACGCATCGCGGCTATATTTGTAGTAAGTGTTGGGTGGCTTCAGCTGGGTAGGCTCTAATTCCACATCACGTCCAGTTTCCTATTTAGTATGGAGAGCGGAACACTACTGCAATGTGGCCGAGAGAGATAAAACCCCAGCAGTGGCCCGCCTGCCCTGATAAGCTTCTAAACCCATTATTTATGAAATGATTCATTATTATTTGGCAATTTTATCGAAGGAAAGCGGAAAATTATTGCAGGGATATGCATAGGAATAACTCCGGAATGCATGCCTTCTAGCTTTTTATGTGTGTGTGCTTAGATGCTCTTAAAAAGACACTGCAAAAAAAAAAAAAAAAAAAAAAAAGTAATAAAAAATTGCACTGTGGCTGCTTGCATCTGAATAGCGATTCTTTATTTTAGTCCTCTTGGAGGTTATTATGCCCCTGTTTTTTTTTTTCCTGTTTTTTTTTTTTTATTATTATTATTAAATATGGAACACCTACTCCGTTCTTAATTAAATTTAATGAGCCAAAATAAATTGTTGGAGATGTTGAGAGAGGGGGAAAGGGTGTGAGCTGCTTTGGGACAAGAGGAGGTAAATAAAGCACATCGAAAGGAGATGTTTTGGAGAAAAGCAGCCCCGTCCCCAGCCTTCCTCCCCCCACACCTTGTATTTTTGCTGAAGGGCTGAATTGGGGCACGCTCCCTGTCTCGTCTCCCGTTCTGGGCTGGGAGGAGGGTCGAGCATCCCTGCCGAGCTGGGAGATGCTGGGGATTGTGAACGGAGCGGGTACCAAGCCGGTACCACTTGCTCTTGAGAAATTTGGGATGTGAGCGGCGGACCCTGGAGGAGAGGGGCTTGGGGAAGGGACAAAAGGGCCCTGGCTCGCCCCGTAGCAGTGAGGGGCAGCCAGTGGGGCTGGAGCTCGGGACCGGCTGCGCGCCCCGTCGGGGCAGGGGCTGAGCCGGGCCGCGGTGAGATCCGGACCGGGACCCCCGGCCTGGGCAGAGCCGCCTGTCCCTGGGGCGGACCGGGACCCCCGGCCTGGGCAGAGCCGCCTGTCCCTGGGGCGGACCGGGACCCCCGGCCTGGGCAGAGCCGCCTGTCCCCGGGGCGGACCGGGACCCCCGGCCTGGGCAGAGCCGCCTGTCCCTGGGGCGGACCGGGACCCCCGGCCTGGGCAGAGCCGCGGTGAGCTCCGGACCGGGACCCCCGGCCTGGGCAGAGCCGCCTGTCCCCGGGGCGGACCGGGACCCCCGGCCTGGGCAGAGCCGCGGTGAGCTCCGGACCGGGACCCCCGGCCTGGGCAGAGCCGCCTGTCCCCGGGGCGGACCGGGACCCCCGGCCTGGGCAGAGCCGCCTGTCCCTGGGGCAGCTCGTGGGGACGGCAGCGGGCGGTGCGGGGGTCGCGGTGCCCTGCGCGGGGATCGCAAAGAGACGGGACGCGTGAAAAGCCCCCCGAAATACCAGAGGCTCCCGGCATGGGAAGGGAGAGGCAGGAGCCGCTGGAGGGTCCCAGATCGGCCCCTCCGGACACCCACGGGTAGCGGCGGGGAGCGGGTTTGGACAAACCCGAAAATCAACGAAATCACCCCCGGCGCGGAGCAGGAGGAAACGGGCCCGGGCTGAGCCCCTCCCGGGACACCCCCGGTCCCCGCTGCGGGGTTTGGAGCGGGCGGCGGTCCCGGGGCTCGGGGGACAAGCGGCGGCGAGCCCCGGCCGCACCTGCCGTGGAGCGGGGACGAGCGGCGGGGCCGGGCTGCGGGGGTCGCTATTGTCTCCCCGCCACCTGCGCGCCGTCCCGCAGGGGGAAATGCCGGAGCTGTTATTCTTCCTTTCACTCCTTCCCGCTCTGGACGCGGCCGTGGGAGAGGTTTCCACAAGCCGGGGCCGTGTCCCGGGCGGCAGAGCCCGCACGATGCCGGCAGCAGCGTGGGGCGGCGGGGCAGGGGCGGTCACGACGCGCCGGAGAGCCCGCCGTGCCTCCCGCCAGGAAACACGACCATGTTCGAGCCGGCTCCTCTCACCAACAGGAAGCGTTAAAGATAGAACAGCCGGGGCTGGGCGGGGGAGATTAGGAAGCCGAGCATCTTCTGAGCACCGAGGGCTCTGCGGGGCCATTCCCAGCCGTGCCTGTGCCCGCCGCGGTGGGAGCCGGGGCCCACCCCCGGCCCGCATTTTTGCTTTACTGAAGAGGGATCAAAGCCTTCAGTCAGGGTGGGGAAGCACCAAAATGATCCAAAGTAAAGCGGTCAGTGATGCTCCGAGCAGGCCCAGCACCTTTTCAGCTAGCACTATAAATACCTGCCCGTGATTGTAATAAATAGCTAGGAAAGATAGAAGAAAAAAACCAACCAAATAAAAAGCCCCCAAACCCAATCAATAAAGCTTTAATATTGCCCCATTTACCCATATCAGCACCTGACAAGTCAGCTCTAGAGCTTAGGCCTCAGTGTCTGTTAACAAAGCCAGACCTGGCTTTACATGTGTTTTTTTTTAAAAAAACCTCAAATTGCAGTACATGCTTCAAGGGGAAAAAAAATGTAGACATCTTGAAATTACTCAGCACACTATGAAAGGAAAACACTGCTTAAAGGGAAGGGTGTTTTTTATTGTTTTGGTCCAGTAAATTAACATTTTGCTTGCTCGGAGGTTGCTGTCCAGGATTAGATGCTTTGTGTAACTTATTATAACACCACACCCTTGTCCTGAGCTGTGTGCAAGTAGTTTGGCTTTTGTTTTCAAATTGTTTCTAGCCCTTAAGCATTTGAAGAAAGTCTTTAAAATATTAACCAATACAACTGTCATCTTCCTGTGTTTCCAGACATTTGACAATAGGAAACAAAGAACAAAACCCTACAACAATAGCTCAGAGGTATGAATTGCCTCATTCATCTCACTGGAATGTTCAAAAACATTAACTATTTTCTGACTGATTCAGCAGAAAATGTGCTGGCAGATTATAAGCTTAGGCTTGATCCAGGGGAGGATTCAGGGACTGAGAATGGTTTTATTTTTCAGCACAGCAAAGTAGCACCTTTCCTGAAAGGAAGCAAATATCCTTGTTGATGGAAGAGGCTGCGTGAGAGGAGAAATTCTGGCTTAAAAGGAGCTGCTGCCTTCCTCCTTCTGTACTGGTTTCAAAACAGCACATGGCTATCTCAGCCCTATTCTGTAATTAATGAATTAGCAATGAGTGCCCACTCAAACATACCAAGAACCTACTCTGTAGTCCTTAGGGTTTGACTGGGAAAGGCCCAGGATTGCAGTGTGGGGTGTTTTAATCTCTGGTTTAACACTCAGAACAGGAAAGGCAAGGTCAGCACCACTGGTTGAACTGCTGTTGAGACAATGCCATCACTAAAACAAAGTTTGTTCCAGTGCCTGTGAGAGAATGCTGATGCACTAAAAGGCCTGTGAGAAAACACATGGCTCCACCATCATTGCACTGGATCCCAGCAGGAATGGTGGGAATGGGAATGAATCACCACTTCCAGCCAAACTCTTCTTGTGCATCATCACAAGGTTATGGAAAAGAGCTGCTTCATTAATAGACTGGAGTGCTTGGTGACAGAATATTTGTGTTGATTCAGAACGAAGTAAATGATTATTTCTGCTTACCCCACCACCCAGTATCAGATTGCTGAGGAGCTCAGTAGCAGGTGAACCAGTGAACTTCAGGTTAACCATTCTAACAGTGATTGCAAAGCCATGTGTGTCTTAAATAAAGGCAGCACTAGACAAACTAAGATTATTTTTTTAATGGAACCTTTGAGCTTTATGAGCAGTATGCAATTTTAAATAAATAGAAAACATAGAGGTGAAAAAAAAATTACATTACAAGTTTTAAAAGTGCCAGCTTTCCCCCCTTTCCTTCAAAGATTTCATGATACAGAGAGTTATATGTGCCATTTTGGCTGAATTAAAAATAATTTTATGGAAAGTAAAGCCAAAGTTATACTTCCCTTCCCCACAGACACAACCCACACACAGTAATCCAACCATTTCAGCAAACTTCTAGTAATTAGTGCTTTAGCTCTGTTACTCCTCCTCTACCACACACATTATCAGTGGCTCACAGTTGGCACAAACATGGAAAAGTCTGTTTTTAAAAACAGAAAGACACTTAAGTAATCACCACTGTTAAAATTATATTAAAAGTACATCTTGGCTCAGAGGTTGATTCACCTTCAATATGCTTTAAAATCACACCTAACTGTAAACAAAAGTGCACACATTATGTCTATGCTGATCAGCATTGCCTCAGCCAGGCACTTTGAGGTGGTTGTCCCTGAGCTGGGCTGAAAACTCAGTTCTGCAAGTTTTACACTGCTACAACAGAGTGACCTCTTCAAAGACAGCTCAATCCGTGGTTTCCTGTCGTCTTCACAGAGAGGTCCCTCTGATTTGAAGCAGTGGTTGCAGCCATCTCAGGAGATGTTCAGAACAGCTTTGGTAATTGCCTGAGCTGTTTCACATCAAGAATGGTGCCAACAGAATTTATGCTGTTTGACTGGTTTAACATTTCAAGAGTTGGAGGATGGAGATTTCCACGGAAGGCCTGAGTATCTCCTTCATCCTTCCTGATGGGTTGTTCAGTGAATTCAACTCTCCCAGGTAACAATCTGGTTTTTAATTTTAAATCCTTTAGGAACTGCAGTGAGTTTTCATCTGCTTGATCTGTTCTGAGAGGAAAAATTTCATTTGTAATATTTTTTAACACAGGGCTGTTTAATTCTGGTGGAGGAGCATTAGTAGTCAACTCTCTGTTGTGACTTTTTAGGTGAATGGGAAGTCTTCCATCCATTCTTTTGGGTAATTCAGTCTGGTGGCTGAAGCTGTCCAATGCAGGGGTACAGTTTTTGTCTGGCATGCTTTTGCTTTTGACAGTGCCTAAATTGCCATCTTGAGGCTGCAGCTCCTCTTCATCTTCACTGCTGTCACCACCCTGTATCAGCCCATATCGCTTCATGTACTTCTTGGTTGCAAAGGACATATTGCTGGGGGAAATTAAACTCAGACCCACCATGCTCTTGTCCGTGTTTGTTTGCAGGATGTCTTGGAAGGAGAAATCTGTGGGAGGATTTTGGCCTGAGCGACTGAGAGACAGTCGGGATAACTGATTCTCACTGAGATATTTCAGTGCTATGGCATTTGCTTCCATGCTCAGATCAACAATGTTGGGACACATGCTGACATTGGCAAGTGACATGGAATTTAATCCAGGCACCACTGCTTCAGGACTTATGCACGCCAAGATGCTGAAATAAAGCATCAAAAAGTTACCTTAGCATTACAGGAAAAGCATCAATTTCACAATTCTGCTCACTGATTTCTCCTTTCTTCTGAACACAGCTCCATCAGGACTGAGATCCTAATATCTGCACATACTGAAAACCAGCTACTGACTCCCACAGTACCCAAACACTGTCAGAGGATGGATGGTTGATATTCCCTTTTCCCTCAATACACAGTACCTTCACATGAAGAACCACCCATCTCTAGCAGGTTATAGAGCTGGTTTTGGTTTTAAAGCTGGTTTGAGCTCTTGGTCTTTTCTTACAGTGAATGTGACATTGTGTATCTGATCCTCCAACTCTGAATTCTACCAGTCAGCCCAAATTTTATAGCTAGAAATAAAAGTCCCATGACTGAGACCAAGAATGTCTTTCACAATGCATGGTAATTCCAGGATTTTTACAGAAACTCTGACACAGCATCTGTTTCCAGAAGCCTACAAGGTTCTTGTTTTTGAAGTATCTTCAAATGGGAAATATTTATTTGTTCTGTTGCCTGGTGCAGCAATTTCTTGTACATATATCAAGTGCTTAAAGATTGAAAGAACAAGCTCTTGTACACCAGTAATGGTGGTAAACTACTCACACATCATATACTAGTCCACAAACCCAAGCTCCTCATATTAAGAATTAAGAGGCTTCCTATTTCACTGAGCACAAAAAATTCTGAAGGGATTCTGCCCAGGGAGAACAAACTGGCTCAGAATAACAACAACCACTTATTATGCTATGGAGCTGCACTGTTGTTTCCTTCTCTACTGAGCTGTAGACCTTTTCTCAGAATTGTTTATCAGTCTTGAAAGTGGCAGAAGGAAGAACTCCACCCCACTCCCCAAGTTTGAAGAAAAAAACCCCAAGAATTCCAGTTTTGCCTTATGGGTTCACATGTTAGCATATTATTGACATTAGAAAAACACTGACAGATTCCAGACAGGAAGGTAGTCCAGAAATTCCAGAAAAACACACAATAAAATACAAGTAAAAAGGAGAAAAAAAAAGAGGTTAGAAACCGTATGACTGGAAATAGCTTTTGACACATGGTTGAAGAGAAGATTAATTAGGAGGTGGTTAGATTTTTTGTTTACATAACAGCTACACACTAGGATCAAGAAGACAATAAGGATGAAAGTGAAGCTGTACCAGCAGTCAGCCTATGCCTACACAGCAGTCAGCCTATGCCTACACAGCTACACAATTCCTGTGCCTAAAAACCCTCCTTCAGAAGTTACTTCTCTGTTCCTTCCTCTGTTTCAACAAGGCTGTTTCCCTCCCCAGCACTTTCTCTGCTCAAGGCACAGCACCCACAATAACAAGAAGTTAGGACAGAACCAGTTTTGATTAGATACCAAAGCCACAATAACAATTTCACACATACTGGTAAAGTGCAAGACAAAGTTAAGAAGCAATGACAAAATACACAGTTGTTAATGCTCAGTCTCCCAAGTCCAGAGTTGCTCTGGAATACTTGGACACAGACCAAAGAATTGCCCATAGCTTCCTTGTTATTCTAGAGGAATTGCATGCACAATGATTCAAGAATCACCAGATGCTCTAACAGCAAGAGCTACTTGTGTTATACTTAAATAATCTGAGTTTCGATAGCAGAGCTCTTAAAACTCTCTGAAATGGCCACAGCATGAGTCAGTGTCTCAGTTTTGCAAGAAATGTAGAACAAGGTGCACCCAAATCCCAGTGGTAGTGAACAGAGTTTTCTCTTGACTCACTGAGCCAAATCTTCATTTTCAGCTGGATCTACACATCACTACTCAAAACCACCAGCATTTTACCTGGCACTCTCCACTTTGTGTGTATTTTCCTTCATACTGCCAGGTGAGTCCACTGCCACTCCCAGACTCCTCAGCTGTTTGAGTGTGGCACTAATGACACTCTCTTTGTCCACCCCTCCTGTGCCAGTCTCTGAAGCCACTTCTGCTGTATCATCAATATCCTGATATGCAGGACCATCATCAATAACAAATCCTGATTTTAAAGGCAGGTGGTCTTGCTGCTCCGAGGTCTTTAAGAGGTGGTTTACTTGGCCCTACAGAAAAAGGGAGCACATGGCAAAAACATCATACAGGGACTGTCAAATACCAAAATCCTGACTTATTCTTACACTACTTCAAATAACTTAATGGATTAATAGCTCATTCTGGCAAAAAAGACAAATTCAGATACACTTCAGTTGCAATCACTTTAACTCACAGCAGTGTAGTCAAACACTGGAAGATCTTACACTTCAAGCTTTCTATAAGAGTCTGTTCTGAATTTAAACACATCACATACTGATATTCTTCAAGATTAAAATATCTGCCCTTTAAGGCACTTGAATGTAAAATGCTGTGGTATTTTAAAGACCACTAATTTGAGAAGTTATCAGCTGACATCCTTGAATTAAAGAATTGTTATTTATTAGATAATAGAAATGACTCCATCTATGCATGAAAAAGAAGTACAAAATAACCACTTAAGCATTTAAAAAAAAAATTGAAGAACCACAAACTTGAAGCCTTCTGTAGAGCACAACGTGAATTTGAAAACCACACACAGCTTTCATTCATGCCAATACCACATCAGAACTTCAGCAGGGTGCTGCTCTGACTGTTGCAGTCAGTGCAGAGTAGAAAATGTGCATGAGTTACCAGTAAGTCCTGGTAAAGCTTCTGCTCCTCTGAGGGCTGCTGAGGCAGCAGCGAGGTGGGTGGCTCCAAGCCCTGCTCGCTTGTTGCCACCACCTGGCTCCTGGCTCCCTCCGATGGCTCTTTCTGTAAAGACACACTGCCACTTTCTTCCAAGGATGAACCACGAACAAGTGCTTGGGAAACGTTTCCAGTTCTGGAAGAGAGCACCAAGACAGCTACATACTTCCTTGAAACAGCAAAAGCATCCTTATCACTAGATGTGCTTTATTTTTTCATGAACAACAGAGGAGAAGAACAATCGAGTACAGCAAATGGATCCTAAAGAGAGTATTAGTTTTGCCTGCTGCTCAAGGCTTTGCTCCTTTCTGCAGTCACAAAAGTCATTTGAGGACTGAGGAAACAGACCTCCAAGTGTGCAAGTACAACAGCTCAACTAGTTTTTCAAAAGATTATTTCAAAGTGGAAATGGCATTTCTGGACTAGTCAAAACTCAGTGACACTCCATAACTTAAACCAGATGAAAAGAAAGTTATCAACAATTTGGAATTTATGTTTTCAGCATTTCACTTATAAGCCATTAGGAGCAAGTATCTTCTGTATTCTCTGGCACATGATTTATTCAAAAAGCTGCTTTTACCAAGTACATAACTTCTCATGGGATTCCTGTGGCAGTTTAAAAACTTCTCAAAGAGAGTTATAAGTACGCACATGCACACTGAGTATCACAAACTGAGAACAAATACCTAGTTTAAATACTTTTCAATATGACATGTGGAAGAGGAACTATAAAGGCTAAACACTAAATAAGTCATAACACAGTGCTCTGCAGCCCCCTTGGCTGGTGTGTGCATTGCTAAGCCTTTGGAGACCAGACATATCAATACTACTATCATCCCAAGAAGATCCTCAAGCAACCCTCCTCCCCCTTCCTGTTCCTCCTGAGGAGACAAGTGTAAGATAAGGGAATTTCAGAACTCAACTGATCAATTGCCTGTGTTGAAAGTGATAAGATTTAAACCACGTGACATAGCAGATAGTCAATGTAGGTTATCAGCTACTGTTACACTAGCAATTATTCATCATTCCCAAAAATGTTCCCCTCCTCCTCCTCGAAGGAATCTGGGTGATGTTCTACATTCTTACTATAAGATATTTTACAGCTATTTTACTGGGTTATGAACCCAAGTTGAAGAGAACCTTAAGATGGCATTGTCCTAAAATACAGTGTTCATAAGATTAATCTGAATCCACATTATTTCTGGTAGCAGTACATGTTTGCAGACAGTATTTCAATCAAGGACTATGAATTGTTAAGTTACAGCTCAATTGCCATAATTTTTCCCAATATGAACATTTTAGGAACCTAATTGAACTGGAAGGGTATTCCTCCTCCTTTGGCTTTTGATACTTAGGCAATATTAGACCACTAAAGTGCTAAATTGTTGAGCTATTTCCACATAGAAATAGCATCCATATAGATAATTAAAAATATTTTTAAAACCACTTCCCAAATTAGTCTGAGATTAGTCACTGCACGATAAAGAAACTGAGCTTAAAAATAATTAAATTAACAGCAGCAATATCTGCATGCACCAAACCAAAGTAATCAGACATAAAATACAGATAAATTTAGGGAACAGCCACATAATCATAAACTCCTCATCCCAAGCCCCTCAGAACAGAAAGGGTTCTGAATGCTGACAAGGAAAAGCCACTGTAGGAAAACAACAGAGCATAGCAGCACCTTTTTTCTAGTCAGGATTTAAGGTAAGAAAAGGAATGCTGCCAGCACAGTGCATGCTTTTCCAAGTGAAAGGCTTTTGCCATCAGCTGCTGCTGATAGGTAGGCAAGCTAAACCTGCATGACTGATAAATGCAGACTCTAAAGGCAGCTGTGTGTTTGTGAGCTGTACAATTCTAAGGCTAATTAAAAAATAAAGACTGGAGAGAACACCACAGCTGAGGTCAGACTATTTATAACTCCTGAAGAAAAAAATATTACAGAAGTAATAGCTTACATAAGGCAGTTCAGGACATTATGTGAGCACAGGGTGTTTCTGTTACTTACTGGGGAGTGTTCTGATTAGTTCCTTCTTCCACAAGGTGAATACTCTCCACAAAGCTGGGCATGTCAACCACCCTTAAGGAAGAAGCAATACTTGTATTACTTGCATCTTGTTCAGCATTAATTGAAATGCTTATGTCCTCCTTAGAAATCTCTCCATCTTCTTTCTTCCCTCGTGGTGTAGAGTTGTCTTGTTTTTCTGAGGTTGTATTCCAAAACAAACTAGCACCTAGGACAGAATTAGAGATTTAACTATTAAGGAAAAATCATTACTCTGAGACCCTTTGGCTTTGTATAGCTAGAAGAATAATTTTCTCCTATTTTTGTCTCTTTCACAATTTAAAAAGTGATTTACAGTTCAAATCAGCTAAAGGATGCCAAAACATCATTCAAGCCCTAGTCTCTTCCAAAGTATACTTGATGAGAAGAAATGGCTGTATTAAATAGTTTTAACACACTGATCTTGATTGAACTTTCTTGTTTGAAAGTTTCCTCCAGACTAACCACAACATTTCCATGGATGTAACAGGAACCAATATGTCAATGTGCAGCTGTACAGATACAGCTGCATAACTTGCCTAAATTAAAGCAAATACAATCTCCTCTTCATGCATGATTTACAAACATCAATAATGTATTTATTGGTATGACACAGAAGCTATTACTTTTTAAAACAGTCTATTAAAAAAGATGTGGAGTTATGTTTCAACAAGACACCATTTTAAATAGAACACCTTTCAAAAGCTGTTGGAAAAACAATTATTTCAGTGATGGCAATCAAAGACAAAAGTAACTCCAGCCTAAACTTGCAAAAAACACCTCAACAACTTAAGTGTTTTTTGGAACTAGGTGCAGTTTGCACAGCTTCAGCGTTTCTGCAAAACATTTCCTGCATGCCCAAAGACACCACAGAAACATGCAGGAAAAGTGGTGCCAGTGTGTTTTGAAAGGATGAAGCGTTACCTGTGCTCACAGCGACGCTGACACTTTTCCTCTTGTGTGCTGGTGGCGAGGTCTGTGTTTCCATGGAAACAAGGTCCCCTGGCTTCTCCTGCACCGCCAGCCTGGCTGCCACCGCCTCCGAGGAGCCCGCCTGGCGAGCCTGCGCCTCCAGCAAGCGCTGGATCTGTAACAGCCACCACAAAGTTAGGATCTGCACAGCAAAACATAAGCTATAACAGGAAAAAAAGTGAATTAATTGGGTTCTGCTAAGATCTGGATTCAAATACAGGCTGTGCTGCCACAGCAGTCTGAACGCCTTCCAGTTCTCAGCAGTGCACACAGCAGAAATCAAAACACCAATTTTGATGTTGGCAGAGCTAGCAAATAAGATCTTTAAGCACATTGGAAGAGGCAGCACCAGAACAACTTGGGTAAAGCCTATTTGCACCACACTTGCTGGAAGTATTCCCTCCCTTTCATTCACAGACAAAGCCTATTAACCGACTTACCAGCCAAGCATTTGTACGCCAACTGTCCCTACACCAACTTCGTATTAATTACAAAGCTAAGCAATTAAATGATAAAATTTAGGTTGCCAGGCAATCTTCTCTCTAGGATTTTCATCCACCCTGTTCACCGATTAGCTCGCAGCTCCAGGGGGAAACACAGTAACAGTGAAGGCTGCAGTAAGGAGGGGTTTCCCTCATGTACAACCCATGCTTTGGGAGCTTGACTTTACATACAGGAGCTGTACCAAAACAAAATTTCATCTGTAATTTTCCAGTTCAAGTACTGCAAATTTTCCTGTTTGTATGGTTCATCACTAGAAGCAAAATTTAAACTCTGGCTCCTCAGCCCCAAGTCATACCCTGCAAAATACAGGGCCTGCAGGTCAATTAAGGGGCTGGTATTTTGAAGAAACTTAACCTGGTAACAGGTTAAGGAGATAACAGAACACAGCAAGACCCCCAAAGTCCAGTTTTCTAGCACAGCAAAGACCTGATGAATCAGGAATTGCTACAGACAACTGAAGTTTTCAAAGCAACAACTCAGGGAACTGCAGGTTTGAAGGTGGAAAAAGCAACATTCTGTGCTTCATCTGTATGTTTACCATAATTCCAAAGCCTATGCAATAATTTTGTTTTACACAGACAAGCATGTAAGTAGAAAACCATTTACACAGAAAGTACATCAGTTTGCATTACAGTCCACAAAAAATAAACCTTCATGTTATGGAAATACCACAAAAATAAATACAAAATTTAATTAGATATAAGTCAAATAATTCTTAAAGGAACACCAATTGGTAGAGCTATTGAGTCCCCTCTCCATGCCCAGACTGCAGCTGGTATGACAGGCTCCCCTGTTCCAACATGGATAGACAACAGTTAATTTAATTCCTTTAGCAGGGGAACTATCAAAGCTTAATCACCGAGAGGGCAGAGGAGAAAGCTGACATTTCCACAGACCTGAGCTTGAAGTAATTTGAGTTGCCTGTCTTGCTCGGTGAGAAGCTGGTATGCATCTGGAGATAATCCCATCATTCCATTATCTGATGCTGCTGCGGGAGCAGGCGTGTGCAGGCACGGCGAGTGGGCTGCGCAGCACTGCGGACTCGAGGGGCTCCCACTCGATGGCATCCTTACTCCAGGTGATAAGCCACTGTCAAGAGAACAGCTCCCTGTTTTCCCAGGATATCTCATGTTTATAGGGCTGCTTGTGGTATATCCTGGGTTGCAGCACACATTTGGGCAAATGATATTGTGATGGAATGCCGCACAAGGATTTTGCTGAGGCATCTCCGATTGGAATTCCGTTCCGTGTTTGGGGCTCATTTTACCAATTCCTTGCCATGAGTTTATGTGATTATACTGGAGAGAAGCAGGACACTGACAGCTGCATGCTGGACAGGAAGGTGGCACTTGAACTGGCACCTGCAGGTCTGGTGGTTGCCTGCAGCTCTGTGGAGACAAAGCAGAGTTGTGAAGGACTGGCTGGGTAACAGCAGGAAGCTGCTTGGAACCAGATATTGATGCTCTCCTAACTGGAGGCTCTGCCTGTGCTGGGACACTTGCAGGATTTAGTACAGGTTTTTCCAGTGGCTTTCTGGGGTGGTGTACAGATGTATCTGGGGAAGGCCTACTACAAGGGGTTGAAGGAGAAGATGATCCTGAACTTTTTCTTGATTGAGGAGAAGCCTTCTTACACTGCACCTGCTGCTGTAGTAGAGCTTGGTTTCCTCTACAAGGCACTGAAGCAGGAATTTTCTGGTTTATAGGATTTGGTAATCGTCTCAAAGAGGGATCTCCCGTATTAGCAGGAAAGTTCTGCCTGTCTTCAGAGTGCTGGCTGGGGTGACACGCAGATCTCATGCACCACTTCTTTTTAATAGGCTGATTTGGCACTGTGGGTAGACTTTTAGCACCTGAGGTCCCCACAGGCTTAGATGATTGTCCTGATTCTGTGAAACTTCCATCCAAAATAAGTGACAGCTCTGGCACTGATGGAAAAATTCTGGTAACCTGAAGGAACAATTACACACATGTATGATAACTTTAAAATATTGTCTGCTCTCTGAATGCAAAATTTCCTCAAATAAAATATTTTCATTTAAAAACAATATATGATGATTATCAGCTCTAAACCAACCACATATTAAACAAAGACTGGAGAACCCAGAAAAAGCAGCAAGATCTCTAGGATCATTGTTAAAGGAAAAATTGCTTTCATATAGCATAACAGCCATGTCTACCAAATGAATGCTTCATCTCATTTGGGAGTACATCTCAGAGTATGGATATTGCCCTTCTAGATGTTCCTCTTACTATTCTTAGATTCAGGAGATAGCTGCAATAGAGCATGCTTTATACATAATTATCCCAACTTTCCAGATCTATGCTGTACAAGGGCTGGTATTTATTGCATTTGTACTCACTTCAGTAAAAAAAAACAGAGCAGAAGATCTTTTGGGTAAATGAAACAAAAAACCACGAGAGTTTGCTGTCTCTGTCTCACACTACAGCTCTGCCATTCAACAACAGTGAGACTCCTGAAGCAGAAGCTACTCTCTCTGCTCCCAAATCATATAGGAATTAAAGAGTCCAGAATCCTGGAAAAATGGCAGATTAACTAGAGGAGTAGGACTCTTGGTTCATTGCTTCAATTCTGTTTTCCTCTGTTAGACTTTGAGAAACTTTACACTCTCCAGTTCCCTTACAAAGGGTTTTGCTGCTAAGTGTCACATCTAAGATATCCAGAGCAACTATTTATCTAGTTACCTGTTGACTCACTGGGTGGGGACTTGGAATTGGTCTAGGGGATAAATCCTCATCTTCCACACCAGAGTCGTGATCACTTGCTGACAGCTTGCTGGGTGAAGAGCCTTGGGGAGGACTAAAACCAAAATAAATCAAAGTAAATGTCTTTGTCAGATTTGGTAGCAGTAACAAGAAATTTCATGTTTTTCAAGGTGCCATGTACATTACATCATTTTTCTAATATACAGTTGCTATCCATCTTCTCCCTGGTTAGCTGGGGAGTTCAGCCAGCAAACAGTGAAAGTACAAATGCTGCTTTTGGGCAAGAAGATAACAAACCTTCCCTCTCCACAGCATCACACAAACACACCTTTTAAATGACATTCTAACAACAAAGCACTGATTTATAGTAAAAAGATAGGAAGTGCTACAGTAAAGATTGCAGTGTTTGAAGGAAAATAAAAGCTAACTTCTAGTCATTGATAAAAATTTGATGGATAAACCAGGTTCTTAAAAGTCACTAAGTTTCAACCTATCTTGGAGCTCTGAAAAGTGGGAGGAAAAAGAGGAATTTTTCCTGACTTAAGTAGATTTCAATTAGAGATTTGCTTCAAAGGACAGATCTCACTTCAAGCTTAATACAGAGGACTAAGCCTCATCAGTGAGGAAACCTTTTTAGCAACATCCACTGTATAAATTAAAACCACCAGTATCAAGCGGGTTTTTTTGGAATACAGTCAGCTTGACCATCTTACCTGTAATATATTAACTCTAGGAATAAACAAAAGCACATACACATCTCAATGCAAGATAATATATGCACAGTTAAACTGGCACACAGCACAGATCAAAAACCTCAGCCAACAAATCATGCATTTTTCCACATAAATAGCATCTGAGAGATTTACCTTTTGATTGGAAGTTTCTTGCAAATTCTGCTGAAGAACTCCGTTTCTGCATTTTGGTTTTCTCCACTCAACTCAAACTGGACAAGACTCTTGTCTGATGGTTCAACATTCTGGAATGAAATGTTCCATATTTGTGAAGCACAAAACCTTCAAATTTCCAATCACTGAGGTACTATTCCCAAAGAAACAGCTTTAAGGACATTTATATGGTTATTTGCTGCTTGTCCTCTACTTTCAAATTTTTCACCACTACAAGGAAGCAGGCAACTTCCCTTCCTGTTTAACACTGTAAAGTAGTTGGGCTAATTATAGCCAGGAGCAGATGCTTCCTCACTCTAACTGCCCAGATACTCCTCCAGGGCTGTCACCACTACAGGAAACAGCAAACGTCCCTGCACTGTTTCACACACCACAGCTGGGCAATTCCTCGAGACCACAGAAGTGAGATTCTGTGGAGAGATCTGTTATCTTCACAAAGCTAAGCTGTCCCTAGGCTAAAGGTAGAAGGCAGCCCTGAACAAGGAAATTCAATTGGGAAGAGGATTGAGTACACAACATTCACTGCTTCTCTGACAGAGCACAGCAGCATTTACTGAGCAAATTAACAACTCAACTTCAGCTTCTGCACAAGCCTAGGAAAACACATAAGGAACTGAAATTTCCTAGAACTTCCTCAAGCCTTACTAGCTATCTCCTAGACTTGTATCATAAAATTCTTTCAGAGAGTGCCTTTGCACAAAGATAAAATTTCCATTGATAAAACTCTCATGAAATTGGTAACCTCTAAATTCCTTTTTGCATTCAACTTCAAGCAAAGCACAACACTCAGCTTTGCTCTCCAGCAAGCATCACCCAGAGCAGCTGTTAGATGTGGTCAAGGTGAACACAGCATACCAGAGTAAAAAATACTCTAGGAAGTCTGAGTCTCTGCTCATAAGGGCAGAAGGTCACCAGAAGGAAGGAACATTAACCAAGCACAACACAGCACAGGATAGTTAAAAGACAGATGCTTAATGCTACTAGAAAAGTGAGCAGTGCTGACTTTGGAAGTAACTTCTCAATTTGAGGGATAAACTGAATTACCTAGTCCCTAGGAAAAAGCAGTTTTATAGAGCAACATCACCCTCAAACACTGCACATCCATTTAGATCACATCATAATGACTGTTTTAAGGCAAATTTTCAAGTTCCACAATGCAGGAGGAAAGCAAGACACTTACTTTGAAGAGGTGAACTGTTTCATGACAAGTCAGGATCTGAAACCCCAGTTCAGTCTGCCCATGGCATGGAACACACTCATAAAACTCTGGCTCCTTGTGTGTCAATGAATACAGCACAATAAGAAAACTCCCAGATTCTGAAAAAACCCTAAAATTGAAAAAAACCCCACATCTTCAAATAACTTCAACATGAAGAAGGTCCTTAGATTTTCAATACAGTGAGCAAATTTTCACACAATTTAGCAAACTGGTGAATCACAGCATTCTGAGTGGTGCTGAGCTATAGCTAGTGCAGATGGATTTATAGCTATAGCCACATGCAAAAATCAAAGAGAAGTAGAGAAATGGGAGTAATTAATCTCCTTTGTATTTTAAACCTTTACGATCTCTTTGTACTGTGAACTCTTCCAGAAATTCATTTAAACATAACAGAGAAGAAAACATCTGTAAGAATGATATTCTGTTTTATTTTCTTTTTAGTTTTCAGTTGAAGTTGCATTGTAAAGACACTTAGTGACACTGTTATCCCTAAACATTCAAAAAATATTCATTAGGAAACTTTTTTTTTAAAAAGGAAAATTATATTGAACTTTTTTTTTCTACAATTTGAGACTAGCAAGTGACAACAATCTACATTTACCATGAGTTCAAGGATAATGACAACAATGTAGGTTTCCAGGAAAAGGTAGTACTACTTTCAGAACAGTTTTTCTTTTTATAGCACTTGTAACATGCTTGTTTGTGGGAGTTCTCATTTGTTTGCTTTTTCATTAAACAATATATGTGATTGAAAACCCAGTAGAAACAGGATGCTTGAAAAACACAATCAAGCAACTTCAAAATTATACTTACAACTTAGAGTTAAAAATGTATGATGCACAGATTAAGCAGTTAGCCTGCAGAGGTTAATACTATTTGCATGGTTCATCAAATCTCCCTAATCCACTTCCATGATGGCACCAGTGAAAGTTAATGAGAGTCAAACATCCAACTTGCCTATCTAATAATCTAATTGGTCTCTTATCTGTGTTTGGACAGATTTCAGTTGTTAAGGGAAAGAAGTCTACATCTGTTCACCAAACGTGGTTGTATTTCATAATTTAAAAATAAGTGTGGTCAATCAGAAGTGCTTATGCATACAGAATATTTTAGAGTCTCATTTACCTGAGGTGCAGTTTCAAACTATAAACACCTGAACTCTCTCCCAGCTCCATACAAATAGAACCCAGGAAATAGTACAAGTGAAAAGATACAGACAATGAGGAATGACTATCCACTAACACCACAATGAAAAAAATACCCCACAATGCAAACACTCTTAAAAAACCTGAACATTTAACAGGAAGTCATAACAGGACAGCATAGGCTGCAAATCAGTAAGCTTCAATATGTTGGTCAGGCACAAGCAGGAAGAAGAATTATCTCAAAGAAAATACCCCTAAGAAAAGCTCAAAAACAAAACCCCAGCACTGTTTAAACTACTGTTTCCTGCTTGTGGCTTCTTATTTAAACTAAAATGCAGTGACCTTAGTGATATTAATGTTTACCCTCTTCTGACTTTGAGATACCAGCTCAGCTTTCCAACATTTCAGTCCCTGAAAATTTTTGTGCAGAAGCCAAAACCATAAAGAACATTTAAACCAGACAGCCTTACCTCTATACAAGATATATATCACAGAATTTCCCCAAATATCTTTGAGCAGAGCCCATGCTGTCATGCATTTCTGTGGAATACTTTTTTAGGCAGCCAATAGCTCTATGTTTTACCTATAGAAGTGACTTGCCTTTCTTGAATTGAAGAACTGAACAAATATCGCAGGCAACAGGCCCAGACTTGAGGACTGTAGATATGAGTAACTCCACTCAGCCAACTAGAAACAAAGAAAAAATCTAATTAGAGACAGCTATGTTACCACATTTTTGCTATATAATCCCTCAGATAAATCTCAAATCAATGTGTGTATTAATCTGGATAAACACTTACACTCCAACTAACGGCAGAGCATAAGCCTTGGGATCAGACTCAAGCAGCAAAAGCAATTTCCGTGTTTGGTCCATAGTGAGGTAGCTGAAAGAAACCAAAAGTTGAGTTTGATTGTATTTTGGAAGGTAGCTTTTCAGAATAAAAAATCCTGAAGACACAAGTTTAGAAAATACTGTAAGAAAATTAATTTAATGAAATAAAAGACCAAAACTACTCTTACTCCACACACTCAACAGCAACTCCCCAGTATTTCAGCAATTCCCTGTGTATCAAAGAGTTATCAAGGACAAAATTTACTTAGTACTATCTGTAGTATTTTAGTGAATACTAGAATTAGTATTTTTAATAAATCCCAAAGTACAAGCCATGTTAAAATTGAAGAGTAACTTTCAGAGAGGTGTTAATAAAGCCCCTGTCCAAATAAAATGACATTCAGTTGCTTCAAATGATTTCCCTGATTTATCCATAGTTCATCCTACTAAATTAGCTACCAGTCAGAAGAATGATGCCCCAATACCATCTCAGAAGCACAAATTTAAAAAAAAAAAATTTGGTTTGCATTCATCTGATTTTCATTGTAGGCTAAGCACTGATGATGATTAAAAAGCTGGAAGTTGTTTATATTTATTATGTTAAAGAGAGGTGTGCTCTTCTGCCCCAGTAGGAAGATCCTTCCACTGAAGCCAGAAGCAAAAACTCCTACTCAACTCAAGTTAAGATTTTTGCTCCACCCCATTTCCTGTTTCTTTTAATAGCATTTATTATATAACTTTTAATACATTCCCAAGGCCAGAAGACATTCTAGTTATTTTACCAAAAAGCAAAGTACAGTTGACATCTCTCTACCCACCTCCTTTAGGAAAGGCAAGAAACTGACAGGCAATTTTGACAGCTTCAGCACCACCCTTTACTCACCCACATTTGTAAGTTCCTTGAACTTGTGCAATATTCATGGGACTGTTCAAATTTCTTGCTAGGGCTGTTGGAATAATTGGGACAGACTTCACAGGGGTGTACTCCAAAATATTTGCCACAGTAAGAGAAGCCCAGTGAAAATTAAAGTGGAGATTATCCAGGTTTTCTGTGAAAACAATGTGAGCTCTAACAGTGAGCAGTTTAGAAAGATCCAGAGATTCTTTACTGCACAGACTCTGCTGCAGACCCTAGAAGTAAGTAAAAAAAAAATAGTTAAATACACTACATCATTTTTATACGATTATCATGATTCAAGGTGTATTACACTAGGAACTCAAATCATTCATCACAGCTACTCTTGCAGTAGGTACTATACAAAAAGCCATTAACCCAGGTCTGCAAAATTCACTGCTCTACTTAATATAATGAATAATGAAGAATACACTTGAAAATTAGCTATGCACACCTCAGCATTGTTTTATGCTGTATTAGAAAACCTGGAGTTACTTCAGTTATATAAAAATTAGTAACAGAACTAAAAGGCTCAAGTTGATTTGTCAAAGTTTTCTTACTTGCATTCAAGAAATATGCAATTTAACATATCATCATGATAATATATTATCATATTAGGTATCATCATGAGAAAGTTCAGATGTGAAGCAGGTTTAATTTGTATTACAAAATACACACTACAACAACTACTGGGAGAAGTCTACAGCAATGAAAAGTGTATTTAGTAGATTACAGTCTACAGCAGAGCACAGCTATGGCTGCTAACCTATACAGGGCTTTACACGTTTGGGCGGGTCACTTGCCTAGCAACACTTAGCAACAACTGCCCAAATACTGCAACTGATTCATGACAGTTTTGAGGGAAGGAAAAGGTAAAAAAGCTGTTTTCTCTTGTTTAAGTAAGCTTCCTGCAATCACTTTTGTTTTGCTGGTTTGGTTGGTTAGAGCAGCTGAAAAACTTTGGTCACTCAGCAAGATTTTTGTCTAAGATTAAAGACTGTGTGATCCTTAAATACCTGTGAGGATTAACTGATTTTAACAGTTCCAATACACTTCTAAGTGACACTCAAGCAGTTCATCTTACACAACTTGTCTTGCTTCAGCTATAACCATGCTGGAAATCAAGCTCTGTGCATAGTCCCATGTCCTGCCTCGCAGACACTTCACTGTTCAAGAGACCCAAAAGTCGCTAAGAGCTGCCTACCTTGAAAGCCAAGCTGATATCTTCAACACTGTGCACTATTACATTATCTGAACAAGGCCCCCAGGCATTAACTGTACATGGAATCAAAAAGTCTCCAGGAAGGGATGCAGTTGGAATTTTGCCTGATCCACCAGCAACTTCTCGGCCAGGATCCAAACGATCAATTGTTAGCGTTATGCCTTCCTCATCTTCAAAATAAATAAACAAAGTTAGAGTCCAAAAGCAACAACTCAGCCTCCTTAACCAACCAATACTGCCTGTCCACCTCATGCAGAGGTAATTATAAATTAATTAATTAATTCTAAATTACCTTCATCTACTGCCAGGGTCCCAAGCAAAAAACAGGAAAACGATTTCTTTTCATTCTGCTTAGCATGGCGATAGGCAAGCCGCAAGGTTTTCTCCACCAGACACAGTTTGGGGTTTCTAAAAAGAGACAAGAAGCAAGTTTAAGTCACAAATTCTTTCTAATGCTTGTTTTTTAAAAGTATCCCTTACCCATATTTTAAGGAAATTTAGAGTTTCTTTAGACTGCACCTTCACTGGACTGTGTTACACAAAGGAGAGGAATGGAAACTGAAATCTTTCCAGTGAAAATCCCTGTGTGCTTATAACAAACACACTGCTTCCTTTTCCTTTAGGCCTTGTCACACAACAGAATCAAAAGACAAAGTGAGGCTTCCCATCACACAATCCATGATTTATTTTAACCTCTAGCTTCCCCACAAAGTTCATTGATACCTGTAATAGGTGATGTGTGCGCCAATGACATCGCCCATGGGGACTGGGTCCCAAAGTGCACACTTGGACAGAGGGAAACTGAAAGGGACCATCCTTCTGGGAACAAATCTGGGAGGATCACAGAGATAAAAGCAACGGATTAAGGCACATTGTTACCTTAGAATATTTAAAAGAAGGAACAAAGGCATGACACTGTAAGAAAACCAAGAAATAGGACACACAAACTGTTGGTACTTTTTTTTTTTGTTTCAAGTCCAGGACAACAAAGCAGAAACTTTGTCCTGTGAAGTTGTCAGAGTTACAAAGTCAACACAAAACCTTTATTGTCCACCTGCCCACAGTTTCTCCGTGGGACCTTGAAAGACATGTATAGCTAAATACAAGCCTGCACATAAAGCTGAAAGAAAAGCTGTTTGGATATAGTTTAGGGAAAAAAAGAATTATCATTAATTAGAAATTCCCATGGCACAAAAAAAACCCTGATTTAGCAAATTTAACACAAAATCAGCTTCCCAAAGCCCTATTTTAGTCTAAATATTTCAAGTGAGTATTCAAATCACTTAAACTTTGAAGACTTCTGAAATAAAGCCTTGGCTTAACTCAAATAGCATAGTGCAAAACTTGCAGTCAGACTTCAAAGAGACCTGAAGAAATCAGTATGCAATCACATTAACTTATTTACACGAGCAGGATTAGATTTTTTTGAGGTTCCTAAACAAAGCAACATACAGAACAACTGACAGCCCATATAATTTGGCAAACACCTCAATACCTTTTAACACATCAGCAAGAACTCTCTTTGTAGTTATCTCAAGCATGAAACCTTGCCAAGCAAAGGTGCTTCCTCTGCATCTCAACTTGCCAGGAAAAGACTTTATTTTTAAGGCAATCCTCCAAGGAACTCAGCAGCCTCTGATGCTTCCAGCAGCAGTTAATTAATTCCCCTTAAAAACCAAATGCCTAAATAAACCTCAAACTTAAGCTTGTAAAAGGGTGAAAATTTTTTAAAGCCCAAGTATTTCAACTTGACAAGCACGAAGCAGAACCCCACCCGCGCATCCTCCCCCCAGCTGTTTGCGCGCAGAGCCGCACTCGCGGAGGGGCGCGGTGTGCCCGCCGGGGCCGGGGCGGCGCGGGCCCTCCGGTGCCAGCGGGTACCTGAGATCCGCGCCGGGCCCAACGGAGTCCGGGCAGGGCCGCAGCTCTGTCCTCTGCTCTTCTCCCCCTCCCCGGCGCGGGGCCCGAGGGCTGCAGCCCCCAGCTCGGCCGGCAGCGGCCGTGAGTGAGGAGCGGCGCCGGTGACGCCGGGGACTCGGGCTCCAACTCCGGCACCGCCGCTCCCGCCGCGTCCCGCCCGCCCCGGCGCCTTCTGCGGCCCCGGCCGGCCCTCTGTCCCCGCCGGCCAATCAGAGCGCAGAGCCCGCCCCCTCCGCCCGCACCGGCCCAATCAGCGCGCGGCGGGGAACGGTTCGCTCGGCCAATCAGAGCGAGCCCCGGGGAAACCAACCGCCAGCGCGCGCGCAGGGGGTTTAAAAATGCCAGGGGGCGGGGAGCGCGCAGGCGCAGGGCGGCGATGCGGCGGCGTTGCCATGGCAGCCGGGGCGCCGCCGCTGCCGCCGGGCCAGGCCCAGGCCCAGGCCCAGCTATGCCGGGAAGGGCTGTGGCGGGGCGAACAATGAACCGACACGCCCGGCCCCGCTGGAGCTCCACGCCGGCCTCGGCCTTCCCCAGCCGGGGCCCGGGACCGTGAGTCTCGGCAGAGCCGCCGCCGCCAGCCCCGCGCCCATGTGCCCGCCCCGCCCCGCCCGGGACCCGGAAGCACTTTCCCTCCGCGGGGACAGCGCGGCGGCGGCGGTGCCACAGTCACAGCCCCGGTCACAGCCTGGCCTCGGCCCCGCCGCTCCCCGCCCGCCCTTCGGCCGCCCCACGGCCGCCGCCCCTCCGCCGCTGTCCTGCTGCTGCAACGCCGCCGCCTCCTTCTCCTCATGAAGCCCGTCGTCGTCTTCGTCCTCGGCGGGCCCGGGGCGGGCAAGGGGACACAGTGCGCTCGCATCGTGGAGGTGAGGTGCAGGGGTGCTGCCCTGCGCGGCCTGGCGACCCTGGGAGTTGTAGGGTCCCCCTGTGGGCTCCGTTTCCCTCTTTGGGGTGCTCGCTTGGGGGTCGTGTCCCGCTCTGCTCGGTGGCGGGACCCCCCTCTGCCTTTCGGTCTGTTCTGTTATCGAGCCTCCTTCGAGGCGATAAATAAAAATAACTGACCACATCTCCCCTTCGCTGGGTGAAGTGGTGGGGCAGCCCCCGCTCCAGCCCCTCCGTTCCCCTTCCAGCCCCTGTCAGGTCCTTTCCTTTCTCCTGCCTTTCCCCCCAGCTCCGCGGGATCACAGTCTGGTGGGTTAACCCGCACCGGCAGGGACACCACGGGGGTTTTTACATCCGCTTTGGTGTGGAGGGTGTCCCGCGGCCCTGCAGAGCGGCCCGGGCGGTGCTGCCCTGTCAGGCCGGCCCCGAGCCCTGGCTCCGTACACGCCCGCACGGCCACGTCGGTGCCGCCGGGGCTGCCACCCGGATGCTCGGGCAGCTGGGAGAGGAGGTGAGGTGTCTCACAGCCATTGGGAATACACTTCAAATGGATCAAGGTCCGTGTCTCCGGAGGCCTGTCCCATAAATGTGACAGCTGGTACAGCAGACATGGCAGGGTGTTGGCTTTTTTAGCCAGTGCCATGTCAGTAAGCTGTGGAAATAATATGTTAAAAATAGAACGATTTTTTTTTTTTGTGGCACAGTATGATAGAGCTCAAAGATTGTTCATCTTGTTCTTCTTTGGCAGTAGAATTTGACTAAACTTTCAGTTGTATTATCAAATTTTCCATTTTCCAAATGCATTTTTTTCCAGCCTTTTGAGACAACAAATATCTGAGAAAGAACTGTGGATGACCCATGGTGTAGTACTGTCCTTTTAAACACCAAAAACCACAGGGGTAATTACAGTGTACCCAGGTGGATGATTACAGAAGTATTTAGGGCTGAATGCTTCCAAACATGTGTGTATGCTGGATTTGAAACTGCTCTTTTATCTTTTTTTTTCCTTTTTTTTTTTTAACTGAGCAGTTGTATGTACTTTTCTTATTAAAAACCCTATAGGATCAAAGCTTATCCATAACTTCACTGAAAGAAATGGCTAAGAGCTGTGGTGATGCCCATGTTCCTGAAACTATTGGTGGGAAAGAACCCCAAAACTCCTGGAACAGACACACTGTGTGTGTCCTCTGTTCTGGTGGTGCCCTAGGAGTGCTGTTACAGTTTATCCACGCTGCTGTTACATCCCAGACCTCACTTTTGTATAACTAAGTTGAGTGAATTTGGTCCAGACTGAAAAATGCCGTTATAACTTTAGTTCTGAAGGATTTAAACCTCAAATTACAGACTTGCATTCAAAGCAGCATATTCATTAAATTAAATTGTGGGATGGAAGGTTCACAGTGCTCATAAAGCCTTTTTGGTAAGGTCAAATTCAGCCCCTGGCATGTAGCAAACAAATGAGCTCAAACTATAGGGGAACCTTGTAGGCTGTCATTAATGGCTTTCAGCAAACCATTAGTGTAGCCTCAGGACTGAAGTACCTTGTGTGGCTGCTGGCCTGTGTTTAGGAGGATAAATGCCCATGACTGGATAGGCTGATCTAATTGGATAAAGACTACTTTATTAGAAGGAGTTCAAATGAGCCATTGCTGCTCAAATCGTATTTCCAGCTAGAAAGGGAAAAAGAAAAACCTTGCTTGTGCAGTATTTATTTTCTTCTCTAAGCCTGGAAAGGGAAATCCAAATTCGAATAAATGCAAATTTGCTTTAATTCTGCTAATCCTGTTCACTACATGGAAAGAAGTTTATTGAAGTCAGTGAGCTGACAGTAGAAGGCACTCAGACCTGTTGAATGCAAAGAACAACCTTCCTGCTGGCTCAGACACCTCCACGAGAGTCACTGGCTAAACTGGGAGGCAGAGAGGGTCTGAGGCAGTTTAAAGAACACTTGGATGATACAAATGTGCTGGAAAACTTTAGAAAAAGGCACATGAGCAGGGAAGTGTGGGTGAAATACAGCAGAGGTACTGGAGAGCAGCAGCTTTTCTGAGCACAAATCCTCAGTGTGGCCCCTGGCAGCCCCCAGAGAGCCCTGCTGCAGGCGAGTGAGCAGCCTGTGTGCAGTCAATGCTGCCTTCAGGTTGAAAGTGTGTTTTTATTTGTATTTTAAACCCTGTTGGCAGTTTGCCACAGAGAAAAGGGGGCTGTAGCTGAGTAATAATAAACTTCATTCATCCTTGTTGCAAATGGATGAAATAATATTAGTTTACATTTGGAATGAATCTGACCCAGTATCTTGCTGTAGAGCTGAAGGTTGTGCTGAACAAAAAGTCAGTATGAGCTATAAATATGTCTTGGTTGCTATTCATACTGGAGATTTGGGACAGAGCACATCACATGTGGAAGAAGTCTCATTTGGCTGAGGTGAGCTTTTGTATGAATTTAACATCAAACCAGTTTTATTAAAAACCAAGGATGTCTGTGTTTTATAGAGTAAAAGGGATATTATATGCTTACTACCTGGGAGTGATTTCTCAAAGAAGTGTTGTAATTTTTTTGCTGACTTTGCTTTATGTTTCCAAAAAAGGGAGGTGGATATCCCATGTTGTGGGTGAAATATATATTTGTTAAGTACTAGCCTAAATCATAACTGCTCAGTATGTGTGTGCTGGAGTCCCTGAATGTGGAGAAGGCATGTATTCATGCCAAATTTGGACACAAATGGAGAAATTTATTTGAGGGAAGAAGACCTAATAACAAGTGGAAATGGATATTGACACAATGTAAGAAAGGGAGCAATGGGTAAGTGATTAGGATTCTTTATCTCCACAGATAAGGCTGGATGAGACAGCTGAACCAGGCTGCTTTTCTCTGATACGGAGGGGAAGACTCGACTCCTGTATGTTCCACAGACACAGAATTGTCAGGGAAATGCAAATGCAGCAGAACTGCTGCTGTTCTGGAGCAGTTCCTCCTATTTAGAGAGGGATGAAGCAGAATTCCCTCTTAAGTTCTTATCCTCTCCCTTCCAGCTCTGCAGATTAACTCCTGAAACCTTCCTCAGCTTTGTTAGGTGGAGCTGGCCATCATCGGGGGCTGTTGCGTAGCTGTCATGTGAGGCAGAATAGTTGAGCTATAGTTGAATGATGTCATGTGAATGCAGGTTCTTGCAATAACCTTCATGCTTTCCACAGTGACTGTGAGATAATGAAATGTGCTTTATTGCTGACTTCTGAACTTTGGGTATAAAATCATTACGGTAAAGTCAAAGAAAAAAAAGCATTCAGCAAATCTGCACAAAATATGCTTTCTTGTGCTTAAATTTTAAATCCCTATAACCTCTGTCTGAGATGCAAAGCTCTTTGGTTGGTGGGAAGAATAATAACTAAATCAGTTGTCTTTATTCCAAGCAAGATTTGAGTTGTACTTTTTTGTCCATTTATTTTGAAAAATGATCTGCAGAGATTTGGGATATGCAAGACATTGTTCACTGTGTACCTAAAATATAATTCACCTCCACCACATATATGTTTGTGGTTATATCTAAAATTAATTCTGCAAAGTGGGATGCTGAGCTTTCTTGAGCATAAGTTAATATCCAAATGGAAAAAGCTGTTAAGTTGCTTTGGGATATATGATAAGGAGATTTCTTAGGGTGAAGGAAACAATGCAAAGAAGAATTCATTGTATCAGAAATGCTCCTCTGAAAGAAGCAGAGGATTTAGGTTTTGCTGTCATGTGTGAATTGTCTTCTAGAAGTCTGCTGAGATGCAGCGTTAACTTCCTTGAAATAAAAATTGAGTTTAAATTGTTTGCTTTAAACTCAGCTTCTGAAATCTCTTTAATGAGTGTCATGTATTAGTATTCTACTTAGCCTGAAGTTCTCATAGTTGATATAGAATATAAATTTATATTTCTGAACTTTGGAGCTTTTATTAAACAACATGGTGAATGTTTAAATCTACCCCCTGAAGATTTATCCCCGAACATTTCCATTTTGCAGAACACTAGGCATTAAATTTTGGACTTTGCTAAACATACTGAGTGCCTTGTATTGAGCCAGTGTTCCTGAAGCACCCAGGGTACTCTGTTTGCCCCCCTCCCCCTTGGAGGCGCTGTCAGTGGGATCTCCATTGTGTGTTTTGGTTTGGTAATGTGGAGTTTTGTTTGGTTTTATTTCCCAGAATCAACAGCATATTTCAAACTAAGAAAATTTCTTCAATTTTTTAATTGCAATAAACAGACAGAAGGTCTATTGCTGCATTATAGTCTGTACCTCAAAGATTTAATTCCATGTGCTAGTAGGGCAGACAAAAGCTTTCTAGGTTAAAAAAACCCCAAAGGCTGCAGGCTTTGCACAGTTCTGTTTTTATTTTAACTAGCTCTTGAATGGTGTATATAGCAAATTTTGCTTGATTATTAAGGTTGCCCAAGATATGACAGGTCAGAACTCGGGCAATAAAAGTTTGGATTTTATTTGTTTAAACCTTAGCCCTGTGACTTTCATTTTCAAACTAACAATGATAAGCCAAGATAGGAGTCAAGGTCAAAGCAGTAATTTGTGTTTCTCTTGCTTCTTAGCTTCTGCTCTCTTAAGGAAGTCTCAAGCTGTGTGTTTAGTGGGGAGATGTGTTGCAGGACCACCAGGACTGAATCAGAAATAAAACCTGTGCCCCTGGGAAAGGGCTGTGGAAGGAGTCCCAGTGCTGCACCCCTCTGATCCTCCCTGCCTGCCCGAGATTGCTGGGGCAGAGTCTGGTTCCAGCGTGACACAGATGTGACTCATGGATTTCCAGTTCTTTGCATCTGTTTATTGTGTTTGCTGAAAACAAAGCGTGTTCTGTCTGCAGAGTGAAAGCTGCAAATCCCAGCTGACAGAAGGGAGCTGGAAGGGCTGGAGGACAGGGGAGGGAAGGGCATCCCGGGGAGGCTGCAGTCTCAGGTTGGAATTTGGAGATGTGGAGCACACAGCTTGTGTGTCCCAGTTTGTCCTGCTGGGATGGGGCTGACTGACCAGGCAGAGGCAAACAGCAGGAGGTATTCTGATCTGCTCTATCCCTGCTCCTGTGATGGGATTGATGGAAGCTTGAGCTCACCTTTCCATTTCACTGGCATTTAAAAAAAACAATGTTTTTTATCTTTTTAAAGCAAAAGAGGATGTCTCGAATGGTGCTGCACTTTTTCATTCACAGTTGATTTTTTAAGTCGTATTTGGAGGCCCATACTTCAAAAAAATGGTTTTAAAAGTAATGAGAACTTGTGTATTAGGTAGATGTGGTGCTCACACTACTCTTGCCAGTTTTAATCAAGGTATTTGAGGCACAATATTTTCTTTTCTTTTATGTGAGAGAAACCCTCAGCAAATATCCCGAGTGGGAGCAAATCATTGCAGCACCAAGGGCTTGCACTAATTGTGTAATGATAACTTGTGTAATAGTAAATTACCAATTTAATCTTCTTTTCTTCTTCTAGATCACACCAGTCTGACCACATAGCATAAAACATTATCTTTGAAACACATTTTAGAATACTTAATTCTATTTTTTCTTTTATCTTCACTGTAATACTAAAATCTCTCCAGATTTTAGGTGCTTGGCATCCAAGTATTTGGAATTTTTTTTTACCTAATTTTTTTTCAAGTCCTCCTTTCAGTCTGACATCATGTGCCCAGTAAGAGCTGGGGAAAACTGCTTTTTCATTGTTTAGCAACCACAGTCCTGCTCCCTTTTTGATTGCAGAGAAGGATTAGGTGGGAGTGGCAACGAGTCTCATTCTGGGATTGCATCAAGGTGTGCTTGGCACTGCTGGAAAGCCCTGCTGCCACAAGGCACACCTTGTCAAGACCTGAGAGTGTTTTGATCCATGTTTTGTCTCTTCTCCTCTTGCTCCAGTTCAGGATGCTTGCTGAGGGTTTCTATGACCTAAAATGAAAGAAAACTTTGTGCCCTGAACGCCTTGATTAAAACTGGCAAGGGTAGCACAAGCAGCACATCTCTGAAGCCTTCTGTGTGTGGAGCCAAGCTGTTCTCCCCCCTTGTTTGCATTGTTTAAACCCTCGTGTTTTCTTTGGCTCTTGGCTCAGTACAGTTGACAAATAGATGTTTTGCCCCTGAAGGAGAGGTTTGTTTTTCTTATTGCCTGGTTAAGCCATTCTGAGGGCTAGTCTTGAATATAATTTATTATTATCTCAAACAAGTCTATTTGTACAACAGCACTTTAAAACACTTCTGTCTTTTACTTTCCAGTTCAGCTGTTAAAAACTACTTTAGTTTGCTGTTGCAAAAGACAGAGAATTCCAAAAATTGTCTGACTCAATTTCATTTTCATGCATGAAAAGGGAAGTGCCAAGGAAAATTAAATGGTTTGGTAATCCTCTAAAACCTAAGGGATTATATTTTCCTCCTGTTTTCTCCCTTGTAGAAACCTGATGTTAAAAAAATCATCATTCTATAACTTTAGCAGGAAGAACTACATGTTAATTTAGCATTCAGCAGAATAATGTTTCTTGCTTATAAGGAACAATTTATTCTGGTTTATGGCTTCTGTAGGTTATAAATATTTAGATTTGCAATTAATTAGGCATATCCAAATGCAATGTACATTAAAGCAAGAGTACAGTGAGCTTATAGAGGATGTCTGTGAAGCTTTCCCTTCACACTTACAGAAAAATCTTGCTTGTTTTTTGCCAACTGTGTACAGTTTTGGAGATTTAGGTAATTATATCCCTTCTTAAATTATGACTATGGCAGAACTAACTTTCCATGCTTTTGTGGGTGAAATTGGAAAGCAACTGAAATGTTTTAAAGTCACTTAGTGGGTTGTGTAATATTTCTGTTGTACTTAGTTCAGTAGCCAAGTTTTTAAATCCTGAGTTCACAGCCTCACCAAGTGTGTAGTCACATTATTATGCCTCTCAGACACCTTGTTTGCAATTTGCTTTGGATGTTGCTGCAGCCAAACTGATAACCCTGAAGTTTTTTGCTGCTGCATTTGTGTTGTGTAAAAACTTTGAGATGAGAATGTATGTGTGTGCTGTGTTTTGGGTATATAGCTAGCCTTAGGTAATGACCAAGGAGATGTCTTTATTGCCTGTTTTGATGGACTTGTATTTGGTTGAGGAGCATAGTACACTTTGTTAGTTTTCTTGCAGTGTTAAATGAGCTGAGAAAGTTATTATTTTGAGCTGTGAAATTTCCTTTATAACAATGCATTTCTCTTTGGTTGGAATGTATGTGTGTGCTTGCACTAGACATCTATTTACAATGATAAATACCTGAGAAATTCACGTGTACTAAACAATTCAATCAGTATTTTTCATAAGTGGCTATTTTAGCTGTGGTTTGAGGTGAAAGAGCAACAGTGTGTGCTGTTTTCCTGCACACTGCTATCAGATTGCTAGCTCTGAACCTGATCTCTCTGCTCTCTCTGTTTACTCTAAGTGTTGTGACAGAGGGTGGCACCAGTGTGGCTATTTACCTTCACCTGCCACGTCATCCTTAGGAGAAGTCACTGGCTTTCCCCAAGGGTCATCCCAGGGAAGGAGGTAGCAGGGGCAGCAGGACTCTTTGTGCAGCTGCTGTTATAGGTGATTTCACCAAGTTGGTGCCAGAACCACAACATGAAGAGAGGGATTTCTCTCTTACCCTGTATTTAGAACATCCCTCCAGCTCCAAAAGACCTTCAATCACACTATGTGTTTTCTTTAAGTAGGTAATTAATCAAATTTTTTGTCTTGTCTCGTTTCCAAACATAACAAAATTTCTTTTGAAAACTGTACACAGATACCTGACCAAAGCCCTGTTGAGCATTTTACCCAAGGATGTCCAGCTCTGGGCCCCTCAGCTCAAAAAGACATTGAGGTGCTGGAGGGTCCAGAGAAGGGTAATGGAGCTGGTGAAGGGTCTGGAGGGAGGGAGTGCTGTGAGCAGCAGCTGAGGGAGCTGGGGGTGTTTAGCTTGAGGAAAGAGAGGCTTAGGGAAAACCTTGGCATTCACAGCTCCCTGAAAGGAGTTTGTACTAAGACAAGAGTCAGCCTCTTCCAGGCAACCAGCAACAGGACAAGAGGAAATGGCCTCAAGGTGCACCAGGGGAGGTTCAGGTTGGACATCTGGAAGAATTTCCTCACTGAAATGGGTATCAGACACCAAAACAGGCTGCTCAGAGAGGTGGTGGAGTCACCATTCATGGAAGCATTCAAGAAATGGAAGCATGTGGCACTTAAAGCTTTGGTTTAGTTGTTATAATGGTGTTTGGTCAAAGGCTGGACTTGATGATCCTGGAGGTCTTTTCCATCCTTAATGACTCTGATTCTTACTTTGTGTGTTGTGTGCAGAGTGTGCTGTATTGTCAGATTGCACCCTGAAGATGGAACAGATCCATCACTAGCCAGATGCTGTTCCCTGGGTTTTTCTGTTGCAATGCATGGATAAATAGGGCTGCCAGTGTTGACTGATGTTAGGTTTGCACAAATGCTGTGTCTGAAGGGAGCCTGTTTGTCTTGCCTGTTGCAGAAGTACGGCTACACACACCTTTCTGCCGGTGACCTTCTCCGGGATGAGCGCAAAAGGCCGGGCTCCCAGTATGGAGAACTCATTGAGAACTACATTAAGGAGGGGGAGATCGTGCCAGTTGAAATAACAATCAGCTTGCTGAAGAGGGTAAGGAAAGGGCTATTTCCTTGCAGGGTCACTCCTGCTGGCTGAGCAACAAAGCACTGGTTGTGTTCTGACAGAGCTGCCTTTCCTCCAGGGTGAGCGGTATGAATGGGCAGGCACTGCCCATGGGAGCTGCTTCTCTCAGCAGTCACTTGTGTTTCTTTCTGACTGCTGGGGAGCTGGTGGTCTCTCACACCTGGGGATCTGTGAAAATGTTTTTTTTTTTTTATTTTCCTTTATTTTTTAGTAGTTCTAGGAAAATCAGTGTAAATGTATTTCTTATTTCTCTGCTAGCTTTTGGACCTCTTGGTCCATTCAGTCATATTTGATTTGGAGGTGTTAAAGGCACTGAGATTTGTTATTTTTATCAAAATAGATAGTCAGGTTAAGGAGAAGAGCACCTACAGATGTTCTTGTGAAAGGAAAAGCTTCAGCCTCTATTGGATGTCCATGAAAACAACAGGAGTATGTCTTTTATCCATGAAAACAATGGGAGTATCTCTTTCAAGTCAAAAAAAGGCTGCTATTCATGGCACTAAATTTATCTGGAGCTTTTCCCTTCAAATTAACTCTAGATCAGGGATCTTCTGATGTCTTATTGTGTAAAGACACTTCCCAGTATCTTGTAGAAAATAAGCTTTAAAGCTGGGATTTATTACAAGATTTGTTTGTTACGAGATTTTTGAGCTTTGTGAAATAATTAATTCAATTTGAACAATAGCTGTGTTGGTACAGCAGTGAATTAACCAGCATGCATTGAAAGTGAAACAAAAGCACATTTTGTAAATCTGCAATAATCCTAAAATAAATGCTTCTCAACTTACCATGTCAACATCTTGGGGGTAAATTAATAAGTAGATAAATCAGTGTATGTGCAGGAGATTGTGAATTGAATTATCTTTTATCAGGCTATGGATCAAACAATGGCTGCCAATTCCCAGAAGAACAAGTTTTTGATTGATGGATTTCCCAGGAATGAAGATAATCTTCAAGGCTGGAATAAGACTATGGATGGAAAAGCAGATGTTTCCTTTGTTCTCTTTTTTGATTGTGACAATGAGGTAATGAAGTGTGTAATTTTGTAACTTCCTTTCTTGTAATATTGTGGGGATCATTCAAGAAGAACAATTAAACTCTGACAGGGAGAATGGACTAATGTAAGAGTAGAAGGAAAACTTGGCCTGGATGTTTGAAGGATTTTTTGGCAACTTGTTTTAGCAGATGAAAAGCTGCCTGTTTATTGAAATAGACAGCTAATGACACTTGGTGTAATCATATGTGAATAGATTATATTGAGGAAGTACTCAAGGCAATTGCATTCTTAAAGAAAATTTATCAAAACTTTCAACACATTTTACAAAATTATTTGATTACTTTTCAGAAAATATTACTCTGTTTACTCAGTAATTTGTTGTTTAGTCCAAAACGAACTTGGTACAATGTCTGCTTTAATTCTGAAGTGCAGCAGCAATCTGTTATTTTCATAGTTATGAGCTGTGCTATAGGATAGTCAGTAATCAACATTTTATTCAGCAAGTCATTAAATTACAAGGGCATTTTGACAGTGATGCATTACATTCATTTAAAAAATGCCATGATGTGCTGTCTTTTTAATTTGTCAGTGCCCTTGAGCAGAAAAACTGTTATGAGTATCCCAGTACCTTAAGCTGACTTTTTTCCTTTTACCCCTTTCACCAACTTCCTGAGATTTTTTTTTTTTTACTTATTTTCAATAGTTTTGTAATCTTAAAGAGCATGTGAGGGATTATTATTTTTCTATTAAAACCTTAAACAAGACTAAATTAATTTTTTTCACTTGGTGGGGTGTTAAATTTTGTGATTCTGATTTTTTTTACTAAATCTAAAAATACACAATGCCTAAATGATCTTTACCATGATTATAGAGTGTAGGAAAAATATTTAAAATAAAATATATATAAAAATGTTTTCTTGCATGACTAGGATAAATGTATTCATGGAGTGTACATGTGTCAGCTTTGCTTATTTAACTAAAGGTTTAAAAACTTACTTTGTTGTGACACTTCTAGTTATGGTTAATTCTTCATTTTTTTATTTAGATTTTTGAAGTCTTCATTATAGCAGTGTTAGGCAAGAACATTTTAACTGACAATAACTTGGTGTTGTCAGTTTTCCTTACAAAATTCTGGAGAGAACATACAGTGACTTTCCTTTAGTGCAGACATATATTAATAGTCCCATTCGACATGCTGCTTTTCAGAAAGCCTGAACACATCCTTGAAAACCAGGTAATTTTCTTTTTTAATATCTCAGGTCAGGGATCCAGTCAAATCACAGAGCTTGATGCTGCTTTTACTTCCTCTGACCCCAATCCCATTTTCATAAACTGCATTAAACCATCATCCTTCCCTCGAAGGAACTAACTTCCCGTGTGAGTTCTGGTTACATCCAGATCTGGACTGCATTCTGTGTTCCAGGCCAATTTAGATTTACAGGATTTTTGTTTGTTCCTGCTTTCAGGATGGCAGCTTGTGTTCCTGGCTGTAGTCACCCTTTTGATGTTTTTTTTGTAGATTTGTATCGGCCGCTGTCTTGAAAGAGGCAAGAGCAGCGGCAGGAGCGATGATAACCGGGAGAGCCTGGAGAAGAGGTACTGGTCTTCAAAACTTTTCACTTCCATTCTCTTTAAATTTGACTATGTAACATGTTTTTTTCTCCCTGTGCTTTCTACTAGAATTCATACATATCTGCAGTCTACTAGGCCTATCATAGATTTGTATGAGAGAATGGGAAAAGTCAGAAAAGTGGATGCCTCTAAATCTGTTGATGAAGTAAGTATCTAAGCCAAAAAACCATGGGGATGACAGGGTGCATATTTTTGGCATTCTTCTGAGATGGGTGTGTGTGTGTCTGTGTGATTAGCCTGCTAATTAAGCACTGATGTTATTACTCAGGGATGTTGTGGGACTCTTGATTTGACTCTTGAAGGACTGAGTAAGATGTGAATAACTTTAGGAAATTGATTTGTTCTGCTTGAGTGTGAGCTGGACTAAACACATTTCCAGTGTTTCTGTGTTTAACAGGGTCTTGCCTTTTTCATTTTCATGAGCTTTTGCTCTTCTGAAGCAGTGTTGCTCTTGTGTCTGCTTTCCAAAATTGATGCAAATTTTGCTGTTAAAGAATTACTGTGAATGTTTTTAAAAAAACCTATATATTTCTAAAAGTACTGTCAAATACTGTTTGTGTTGTTTTAACTTGGAGTAACGGTTTGATGAATGCTTCATAAAATACTTCTTTATTTTTTTAGGTTTTTGAAAAAGTTGTACAAATTTTCGACAAAGAAGGCTAATTCCCAGCTGGAAACTTCATTTAAACTTGTGCTTGAATCTTGCTTGAATAGCTGCTACTGCAGTCCAGTCTTTGTAATTCTTTTAAAAGATTTTTTTATTTTTTTTTCACATATCTAATGATGATTGGTAAAACAGTTGATTAGAAATGGATCTGTTTTTTAAATAGGAAATCATTTATTGTGGCAATTGTATACAAGTTTCAGGGTTCTCCATTAGTGCAAGTTCAGTTACTCACATGGCAGAATCACAGTTAATACATCTTTCAGAAAAAACTTCTTATTCTGTCACAGTTCTGTGCCTGTCATGGGCAGTTCTTCCTTATTGCTTTATGCCTACTTTCTTTTTAAGGATCAACTGAACAGCAACATGAGGCAATGAAGGATCCACATACCTTGGGTTTTTTTGGATGCTTGGACCAAATTTTGCAGGTTTTTTTTCAAAATACAATTTTGCGCAAAATTCCCTTATATCCCCAGACCTGAATTCTCTAAGTCAAGCTGCAGTTAGTGTGAGAATCTGTTTTAGCAGTTCTCACAAAACTATTAAATCTGCTTTTCAGGAACAGACATACAAAGTACTTTATGGAAAGTGGTGCTTCCTTATGACTCTGGATGTAAACTGTCTTGCAAGTTCTTGGATGACATGGCCCTGGATTTTTCCTTGTTTTCATTTGCAAAAGATTAAGAAAGTCAGTCTAGTATTTCAATACTCATTTATCTTAAATGATAGTTATATTCTTAACTACAGCATGGTCTTCACAAGATGGCAAAGCTGTTAAATAGTGTACAGTAAGCAAAATCTTCTGACAGTTCTGTCTTTTGTAACAAGTGGAAGGGTTTTTTCCTTATTATTATTGAAATACTGTGTTACCAAATGCTTTAAGGTTTGTTACCTGGGGAAATATTTTTATGGTTAAACTAGTGAATATGTTTCCCTAAAAATGTGTAATTTTAATAGGTGTTTGTTTGAGAAGTTTGTAAGTTATTGCACTTTTGTTATGATGTGGTCAGCTAAGGAGAAGATAATTGCAGAAAAAAAGTTTCATTCCCTGAAATAGAGTCCTGCTTCCCCATGTTCTCTTGAATAAGCCAAGTGCAGTCAGCAGGAAGAGCTGGGGTGAGCAGAGAACTGGATGAAACAACATGGTTGAAATGTTTGCACAGATGTGGTGCAATTTTGTCTTTTGTTTAAGCTTTTCTGTCCTCTGTATAGTATGCATAGGTCTGGGGGGGCCCAACCATGCATTCCTTTTGTGCCCTAAGCTTTCACTGACAGCCTGAAGATGAGAGTTGGAACTGATTTTAGTGCTAGAGTGGTTGTTCCTGCATTAACTGAGGCTCTAATTGGTTTGTGACATGCTAAGTACACAGAATTGCAATTTGGAAATCTTGACGCTCAGCTTTTCTTTAGTCATTACTTTCTCTATTTAGGAAAAGGTTTAAATTAAACTTAGCTTTTAGTTAGAATCAGATGTGTTGGTCCTCATCCTGCAGTCAGATTTGTATCTTCAGGAATTCTCACCTTGCTGAGGTTGTTGAGGCTCCTGGACTGGGGAAGAGACCAGGGCAAAACCTGCAGTAAACTGCAGTAGCTTTTCCAGTCTGGTAGGAGTTCAGGCAATGGACTGGCCACAAATAGCTGTTTACTACTGCAGAATATATGGACCATGACTGCTTTTGTGAGTGTGGGAGGCCAATGCTCTCACTTTATGAATTTCACTTTTAAAAAACAAAAAAGAAAACCTGGAATTTAGCTCTTACTGTAGAAGTATGCTGACATGGATAGGATCCAGCAAAACTGCATGTTTTAATATGAAGGTTAGAATCAGGGTTTTTCAAAAAGTACTACAGACTGGATTCTTTAATCCAATTAGAGAGATTTAATTAACTCTTGCTTCTAAGTTATTGGTTTTTACAAGTTCTGTTCAGAATTTTCTCTCATCATATACTTTTCTGTGTATTTAAGTGCTGAAACATAAAAAACAACCTCTGAAGCAAGTTTTAGAAAAATACCAAACAATATTTTGGCAAGATTGAATTTGGAGTAGACTGTAATGTGTCTGTGCAAGGACTAGATTTTTTGTCATTTTATTTATTGAAGATGCCATTAAATGTGTTACCACTTCTTTCAAGATGGACTTATGATTGAAATAAAAATTAAAGGCAATATGCCAATGTGTTGTTTCCATTTAGCAGCAAAACTGTATAAAGAATTTGAGGAGATCCAATAAACTTTGTTCTGTGGCTTAATGGGTGCTTGCTTTACAGTTATCTGTCACAAGGGATATTTTTCATATACATCCATCTATATAAAGTGAGTAATTATTAGAGTTAAATACTTCACATAGCCACATGCACAGGTATGTGTATAAAAGTTCAGTTTTCACCATCAAAACTGAAGTCCTGAAGATCCTTTTAGGCACAGGAGAAGATCAGGCCATTGCCTGTGGAATTGGTACCTTTTCTTGATTATACAGGTTTGTCAAATGACTGTGTTCATGTAGTTGTGCAGTGATATTTCATTTGGCACGTGTGAAAGAAAAGCGACTTGGAGTGGTCTGGGAAACACAACCTGTTGTGCACCTGCTGTTGGAGAAAGTTTTGGTCTGGATTTCTCATGATTCCTTGCTCCATCAGCAGCTGATCTCCTGACTGCCATTCTTCTGGCTCTGCAGCAAATGCCTACGTGCTGTACTCCAGGCTGTTCTTAAAGGAGATTGGCACAGCATAATATTCTCTGTAAAAGAAACTGAGAGGCTGCCAGGCTCATTTTAAAATAACTCATTTATAGAAAGGTCTGTTACAAAAAAAAGTTGTTTTGTCACGTGTAGCTTCCCATTAAGCAACTTGTTGAACTGAAAATTATAGAATCATTTGGGTTGGAAAAGACCTCTAAGATAGATCATTGAGTCCATCCCTTCCAGCTTGAAACTTTACACTGGAAAGATTTGCAGAGCTGGTCTGAAAGAAGTGGGGAGAAGCAGGGGTAGGTACCTTTCTGCTGGTAAATCTGCAGAGACTAAACTTTTGCTGAAACCTAATCCTGAAGTTGTAGCATCTCCTCAGGAATGGATTGAAAGGGGCAAAGCTGCCCATTGAATTTACACCTTTTAACAGAGATTTTGAGTTAAGTCTCCCACTTTGGGAATAGGAGCAAGCAGAGACCACCATAAGCATGCACTTGAGGATTGCCTCAGTGTAAGATATGCCCCCTAGGAACAATTTGTCCTTAAGAAGAAGAGCTGTCTCGTGAGGGAGTTTCCAGGTCTTGTGGAAAATTCTGTGAGGAGATCTGTGTGCTGCTGCTCAGGCTGAGCTGGGGAGAAGGGGAGAGTTAAATGGAAAAAACGCTCAGTTCAGCCCAGAGCTGCCAGCTGTCGTTACCAGTTGGCAGTTCTGGCTGCCAGCATTTAGGAAAGTTGCAGCTTAGGGGATTACTTTCCTCCTCTGGTGTGAGGTTCAGGACCAGTTCAGTCCCTGTTGCAGCACAGATGTCTCTGAAGGCTGATCTGTGACAGCTCTGCTGGCTTTCTGCTCCTGGGGGCAACAGTTGGCTCCTTGGCACAAGCAGGTATTTTCTTCAAGCTGTGGTGCAGCAGGACTTGGAGACCCCGGGCTGTGCCCTTGCCACAGTCCAAACATCCCAGGATTAATGGCTGATAATGAAAACTGCAAGACAATGTGAAGAGGATTTGCCTGATCAGGTAACGAAGGAGGCAAAACATTAGATAATATAAAAATATTAATATGGTTTCATTTAGCAGCAGTGTGCACACTCCTGTGATCTGCAGACCTTTATAAGCCTTCCAGTGGAAATAGGAGAGCATGGGAGAATTTAATCTTGCATCTCTCTGCTATTTTTCATGGATTGCTTAGTTTAAGATAGTGGGTATCAGCCTGTGTATTTGCAGAGTATTTCTGTTGGTAACAATAAGTGTCTTTATTGAGTCTTCTAATCTGCTCTATCCTCTTTGCTTTCTGCCTTTTAATGCCTTTTCCTTACCTTTCTGAACTGCAGATGCTCTTTGGGATAGGGAAGGGGATGCTTTTGCCAACTCTATATGCCTTACTAAATAAGGAAAACCTTTAAACCTTCATCTGTAGCAATCTGAACCTGTTTCTAACATGAACTTGGTACTGAAGATGTTACAAAACTGACATAAAGCACATTGCTTTTTTTCCACTTTTCCAGCTACAGGAAATCTCTGTGTAGTAGCTCTGCTTTTTTCTCCTGTGTGAGTCAGGTCAGCTGTGTCTGCCTTGCTCCAGCACAGTGTTTAGCAGCAGTTGCATGAGAAAACCTCAGTCACTAGATGTTAAACCAGCAGTGAGCAGTTGTGCATCAATGGAGGCAAGTGAGGTGTTGAAGAAGGGAGGGAAGATGCTTAGAGAAGCTCTGTGAATTCTGCTTCACTTGTAAGACTTCAGCTTTAGATAAATACCTGTTCTACAGGGCAGCAATGCTTGTGGGCTCCAGGTATTTAATGACTGTGCTGTATAGAAATGAATACAAAAGCACTCACTGCCTGAAGTTCCTCATCTCCCCTCGTTGAGTCTGCCACCTTTAATGCCAGGGGTTGTGGAGACAGGATTTTTTCTTCAGGATAACACTGCAGAAACCAAACTGGGCAGGATGAAGGCAACATGAGCCTTGTGTGTGAGGTGTGAGACATGCAGTGTATTTCACTGTGGGCAGCAATGCCAGGCAGTTTTGTCACCCTGGCTTATAACTGCGTTCAGACAGCAAAGCAGAAATTTTCCCTTCTCCCTCAAATGTTTGGCAGAAAGCTTGCTTTTGTCTAAAGTGCTTCTTAAGCACTGTGTGAACCCTTCAGTCTTAAACCAAATACCAGTTTGAGTTGTGCTTTTTCTATCCAATTTACAAATATGAGGGTTTGGTTTAGTTTCTTGTAATAACTGCTGCAGCGAGACAACTCTTAGAAAATACAAGGCACCATCCCAAAAGATATTATCTGCTTTACTCTGGAGGGCTTTTAAACACAATGCTGTTTCTGTGTGGTAAGAAATGGCACAGATTGCTGTGTGACTACCAAAGTGTGATGGGTAAGTAAAAATGGTATCTTGGACAACTTCTGTTCTCAGCATGAACTTTTATTTAGTGCCAAGAGGTATAAAAAGAGATTTTGGGATAGAATTAGATCAAGTGTTAGGATTAAAGCTTAATCAATGGTGGAAGTCTTCAGGACTATCAGATCTATCAGTGTGTGTGGAGGATGTAATATCTGGTGGTCCTCTCTCCTGATTGAGCAAAGGGCAACTCTAGGTTTCTGTTCAGGGCATCACTACTGTTGTCTTCATAAACCAGAGCCAGCTGAAGTTCCCAGCTATGGTCACCAAGTATGCTGAGGTCTGTAGTTTGTTCTAACTCAAATACTCCTGTTCTGTCTGAACCCCCTCCAGCTTCATTTGGATGTGATGGAAATCACCAGGGAGAGGGAGCACTGGCACAGCTAAAGCTGCTGCTCCACCTCATATTCTGCACACAAGTTTTTGTGAGAGTGAGATACTTTCTGGGAGCTCTAGTGGCTTCCTTACTTCCATTTTCCCTTCCAGGCCATGCATGATGGATGCACAAGGGTTCCAAAGGTATAGCAGTATCTCCACACCCCAAGAGGGGAGGTGGTAGCTGGGACATGAAAGAAGCCCTTTGGGTGGAGAAGACAACAATAGCATGAAACATCCTGGATGTATTTTTCAAATGAAAGTATAATCAGGAACCACTTTTTTGCTGGGTAATCAAAATATCTGTGGAAAAGAAACAGGGATGAATTCACCATGTTCTTTCTAATTTAGAATTTTCTGTGGAAAGAAAGTGCATTTGACCACTTCCTTGCAACAGCAAGCACAGGGGTTTAAGTGCTATTCCTGAAGCAAGCATTGCTTTTGGCTTACTATGTGTGACTCCTTGTGAAGCTTCCCTGGGCTTTTGGATGCTGCTCTTGCCAGCCAGTGCAGATTGCTTCCAGCAATAAACATCCCACAAAATTATGTGTGTTCTTTAAGAAAAGTACCAAGATTTTCTGCTAATTGCAAAAATACATAATGGATGCTTTCAGCATCTGTTATTTATTCTCTAACCAGCTTTCATCCAAAAGTAACCTTTAAACAAACATTAAGATTGAGAAGTGTAACTGTTTCAGTATGTCACACATTTCTACTCCCTCCAGTTTAATGATGTTTGAAACGTGTGCTTAGAGTTGACTCCTAGTAAGAAGCAGAAGTTGTTTATATCTGTAGCTTGAAGACGTTCACAACACGGAGAAGGTGGTGCCGGAGATGATGGATGTCTCTGTGCTCTTGTTTGGGAGCCAAAGCGCAGCAGAGAGGGTTTTGCTCACAGACAGTTGCTTCCATGCACCACAAGGAGGGGTGCGAGGCTCGCGGAGAGCAGGACACAGCTTGGAAGTGGCGTTCATGGGAGGCACAGTGCTGCCCGCATACTGCAAGACCTGGTTTTCAGCTTAAATGCTTGACTACTTTTAACAGTGCTACTTAAAAAAAAAAAAACAAACCAAACAAAAAACCCAAAAAAACCCCACCAAACAACAAAAAAAACCCACCACACAACACTTATAAGGAAATGGATTTTTGTTTAGTTTTTTGTTGTACTGAGATGGATCTGGTATGTTGGTAACTTAACAACAGTCATTGCAATTCCTCTTTTTTTTTGTTTTTACTAATTTTATTTAATTGTATCTAATGAGGACAACTAGATGGAGACAATTCTTTTGCCTGTTCTGTGCAACTACATTCGTGACAGCATGGACCAAAAGGTAATTTTCTGAGATAATCTTGAGTGAGAGTTTGCTACTAGTGAAGGAGTTTTGATGCCTGGTACCATGGCAGAGAAGTATTCCTGGTGTCTCTCCATCCCAGAGTGCTTCAGAAGTGAGGTCTACCCTGGGATGGCAGAGGCGACACTAAAAGTGAAGCTGCTGGGGAGAGCCGAGTGGTAAGCACCTGATTCCCTTCCACAGGAAAATTTTAGAGAGAAAAGACAGTAGCAACACAGTCAAACAGCCATCATTTGTCTTTTGATAGATGTTTTTCGTCAAAATCTTCTAATTGCCCTTCTATCCTGTTATTCCTTCCAAATGACTCTGATGGAAAAGCATGGACCAGTTTACTCTTCAGGCATGGCTGTGCAGATGCTACCTGAGTATCCTTCAGCAATAACAAGCTCATGCTTTCCCCAAAAGGACCTCGGGGCAGGGGAACAGGAAGAGACAGAATGGTGTTGGCATCTTGGCTGGTACAGGGCAGAAATGAGAAGTGCGGAGGTGCCAGCAGGGTTAGACTTTGTTTTGACAACACTTTGTGCTGGGGCATGGTCAGTATTTCTGGCTGGGGGGCCTGAACAGGACTGGTACCAGCAGCCACCCCTGGGTAGGCTCAGCATCTCTGCTATTCCAGTGACATCTGGGTCTTGTGACACTTCCCAGACAGACAGCAGAGCAGCACTGCTGGGGGCTCAGCACTCAGGAATTTGTAGCCCCTTTGCAGCAGGTCTATTCCTCTCTGCTTAGATGTGTTCCCATTTTCTAAGCAGCCTGTATTACAGATGGGGAGATCAGCATACAAAGGGACTCTCAAATTTGGCAGAAGTACCTAGTACATGTCTGGCAATAGGAGAAATAGCCTTTGCAAAGAGCAACTGCTCCAATTTGACCAAACTGGCTCCTAACTCACCACAGCTAACAGGACAAGGTCCCTTTAGAAGGGCAGGCTTACTGGGGTTTAGAATTCACTGCATCTCTTCAAGGTGCCCAGAATCATTTGCCTCTGAAGTTAGTCCAGGTGTGTTTAAGTCAGGATGTCAATTCTGCTGTTTTTCCAAAGGACTGAGAGGAGAGGGGTTTTTTCCCCTGGGAAATTCATCAATGCAATTTATAGAGCACCTGCTGAAGCTGGTAGAGAAGTGCCTCAAGAACAATTTGTCATAGTTGTGGGCAGAGTCTGAGAACCAAAACTAGCTTGGATGTCGAGTTGTCCTTGAAGGGTGTGATACCTGTCAGCAGTCATGTCCAGCCTGCCGAAGTCCATCTGCACTGCAGAACAAGAGTAGGCAATTTTATTTCAGATGACACGTGGTTTTAAAAGTTGAAAACACCAGTTAATGAAAATGATAAGGCACAAGTGACATTAGTATTAATGATAATAATTTAAAGTCATAACCTTAATTTTTAAAATTAGGGGGAAATGATGCATCCATTAACTGACACTGTGATAGAGACTGCTCTGGAGAAGGGAGATTTGGGGTCTCTTTGGGAGAGTGAGTAGGTTCCTGCTGTCTGAGCAGGCACAGGGTCACCACAGCAGCTAATGAAGGTTGGAGGAGGCATATGAAGACCCTTAATTAGCTGGGTTGTTATTCTTCCATCACGAGCAATTAATTAACTCCTGCCTTCTCTACGCTGCTGTTCCCTTGCTGAACTGCACAGTCCCTTAACAATACGAGCTCTGGGGGAAAGGGGTGAAACTGGGGAGATGAGAGCCCCCACAAACAGCAGAGGAGACGCTGCCTGGCGAGGAAATGGGAAAGGTCTTTGGCAAACACCCACATGTGAGAGTCCTTAGCACAAACGCTGATGTGCTGCTAATTGTTCTAATTGGTTCCAGCAGCGAACCCAGCCCAGATGGGTGAGGACAGGCATTTACTAACTGGGCTCCTAGTGCTCCCTAGAAGTCAGTGCGGAATTGCTGACAGGCTAACACACACAGTGAAGCAAGCACTGGTCCTGCAGCCCCAGCTTTGGGATCCGGGGAAGGAGCAGAGGTGAGACCTCTCGGTTTGGTTGTTGCTGCGTTTGTTTGCTCAAGGGTGAAGTTGCTGGATCCTTTGGGATGTCTGAGGGGATGGTGCTGGGGTAGTTTTGACCAGTGCTAGCGATGTTTGGCTGAAGAGCTCCCTTTCATAGGGTGTTATTGGAGGCGGAGTGGTCACTGGAGCCCAAAACATTGGTATCCCTTAGGCAGAGGTTCCTATCAAGGTCAGGTATTTCCTATACTCCTGGTCCCTTTTCCCCACCAGTAAAAGCTCCAAAATTACTGAGGAGTTACTTAAGGGAAGAGACTTCAGTGCCCCAAAGCCTTCATAGCTGGAAAGCCTGCCAGGCACTCGCGGAGCATGAAATCTGATTAGAATTCGTCTATTTTTTGCTCTTTTTTCTTTTTGTTGCTCTTTCTATGTTTTGGTTTTTTTTTTTTCCCAATAGTCACAAGAAGTAGGAAGGATGGTTTGGGTTTTTTTCTCTTTTTAAGTGGACTCAGATTTCTGTATCATCTCTTGGAGCTTTATTTCAAGGCAAAAAACAAGATCCTACTCTACTCCCTCTGACTCCAGTATTGGAAGCTTTAAGGAAGCACAGCTAGCTCTAGTTAGTGGGAAGACTTTCCTTGCTGTCTCTGTACTGCAGGCTTTCAGTTTAAATGGAGAAAATGGGTAGAGGATAACAGGTGAAAGGGATGAAGGTTAAATGAGTTATCAGACATCTGTAGCAAGTCAGTGAACATCGCTTGCTGGAGGAGCTGCCCCGGTTTATCAGACCGGTGGCAAGGTCTGCCTGCCCTGCCCACAGACCAGCAGCATGTGTGATGCTGAGGGGTTGGTCTTTTCTTGGCTGGTTTTAAGTCAGAATCAACTCTAAGTAATGAGCTTTGTGAACTGCATGAGTAAACCCTGACCCCTCCTCTGCAGGTGACAGAGGTGAGCCAGAATGACCATAACCCCCCAGCCCTGCTCTCTGTTTCCTGTACAGCTGATGTAATTTTCCCTTTTCTGCTGCTAAAAGATGTTTTTAACACCTGAGAGGCATAAGACAAATGAGAACTGCTTGTGCCAGTGCTGAGATACTGCTGTGCCTGGCTGCAGTGACAGACCCTCTGCTCCCCAGCAAACTCCTGGCCTTGATCCTTTGTGCTTTTGTCTTGTGATGGTGTGAGCAGAAGAGGTGGGTTCTTTGTGTGCCTAAAATTGGGTGTCCATTTAAAACATGGCTTTGTCTCAGGTCTGTGGAAGGGAGGAATTCTGCTGGTACTCAGCCTGACCCTGCCTTGTGTAGGGGACAGGGCACCAGTGGACAAGCAGTACTGGGCTGTGCATTGCAGGTGTGGAACCCTGTCTGGGGGATGGGTTCGTCAGGTGGGCATCCATGGGGACATGGGACCCCTGTCTGGGCTCTGTTCACCCCATCCCCACACACAGTCACTGGTCCCCAAAATCTGCTTCTTTAGGGGTGACATTTCCAGCTTCCCACAAGGTCCCTGGGGGTGAAGTCACCACCAGCAGAGCTTTAAAGCTTTTCTGGAGGTAAATAAAGCCCCAAACTCTCCTAGTATTTTAAAGAAGCTGCCTCCCACGTGTGACCTTGGGTGTGTGTTGATGGGAACCTGCCGCAAGGGTTTAGTCTGAAACCAAATCCCCTCTCCCTCTGCCTTTCTCCCCAAAATGGGAGCTGTCATCATCCTGCTCAATCTTTTAAGTCAGCCTGAATGCTGATTGTCTCTCTTTGCTAAAAGGAAAGAATCTGGGATGCTGCAGGAGGCTGTGGCTCTGTTTTAAGGTGTGCTGTCGCTTGCTCTGTGGAATTTGCCTGGTGTCTGCCTTGTGACTCCAGTGAAGGTGCATTCCTGATGAAAGCTTTGTTTAAGTGAAAGTGGGGCAGATGGGAGCAGACCTGTTGTTGAGGCCACTGTGGTCTCTCAGAGTGGGTGGGTGTGGGTAGTGGGGGAGGAAGGACAGGCACCCGGGATGGCTGCAGGTCCCCCACAGTCTGTGGGTGAGAGGAATCCCTCTCCTTGTGGGTGAGAGCATGGCTCTGGGGTGGATGAGGGTGACCCAAGCAGAAATTTGGCTCTTGCTGCTCCCTGATAGAAAACACAACCATGAAACTGCTTGAAATACCCATCATGAGTAACAAATGTACCAGCAGCTGCCAGGAAGCTTTTGGGGATGGACCAGCCTTGGGATGTTCTCTGCTGAGGCCTGGCTGGAGAGCATTGGGCTGATGCAATGGGGAAACGATATATCCCAGGTGAAACATAATCCCTCTGACAGGGATGAAATAAGCTCTCACAGCAGGTACCTTTCCCTGCTGAGTGTGGTCTTTTCCCTGTTTGGCCCCAGACCACAGCCTACTTGACAGGGCCATCTTTAACCGTGTCAATCAAAGTGCAGTGGAGAAGAGAAGGCAAACAGGAAGAGCACAGGGGAAGGGCAAATTTGAGTGACCTGATGATGGGATGGGGACACAAACCATTGGAGCGTGGGTGAAATGAATGGCTCCAGCAGTGGAATTCCCAGTCTTTCAGTGAACACAAGGAGGGCAAAACTGTCTGGCTCCAGGACAATACCTGGTGACTTGTGTAGAGGAAGAGCTCTGGCACCAACCAATGCATGAGGCTGATGAGAAGTGATCTGGGCAGGTCATTCAGAAAATCTGGTTTGCTGGCCTGGGAAGGACATAATCACCCTGGGCTGATGTTATCTGGGAGGCTGTGCTGAGGAGAAGGCAGTGAAATGGGCAGGCAAGCTGGAGCCTCTGGCTCAAAGTCAAGCCTTGAGGTCCCAGAGAGGGGGTTTGAGTCACCTGGGCTGGGAAAGGGATGCAAGGCTTTAGAGGAACTGGCTGGGCTGAGTCTGCTTTAAGCTGGCTCATCTTCATCTCTGTCCTTTCTGATGCTGGGTGCAATAGTTTTCAGTTCTGTTTCTAAGCATGTTGTTATAGTGTGGTTGGCAACTTGAGTCTCCCTCACCAAAAATGAAGTTTCATCAATGTCTATAATTTTTAAGAAAAGTTTTAACTTTTTTCTGCATGCACACCTTTGAAACTAGAGGTTAAAATACCATAGATCCTGGAGGTTCTAGGGCACTAAAGGTAAAAATCTCCAAATATCCCAGCCAACATTAAAGTATCAAAGCCTCTTGTCTCCTCCTTAGCCTGCATTAACATGCAACAAACTCATGGTTCCTATTACCACAAAACCTTGCTCATATTGGCTGGTTTAATAATGAAATTGGTGTCTTTCTAAGTTGATCACAAAAATGTCTGGGTTTATTATTATTTTCAGTGACATTCTTATTTTCAGATGGCAACACCGTGAATAGGAGAGGCTGCTGAATAAACAGCTATTGCCTTTCTTTGTGAAGAGATTGTTTTGTTGCACTTGCAAAAATGACTTCTGCTGCCATGTGTTGCCCTTTAAAAGCTAAAGAATAATAAATGAGTAAGAACAAGCCTCTCAGATACAGTGCCTATTTGGAAGGAAAAATCAGGTTTGGTATTGTGTGCGTCGTTCAATTTATTTTATGTTAATTTGATCTTTTTCTTTTTTATTTTGACATAGCTTGATTAGTTCCATATGTTTTCCCCTAAGGATTGGACAGTAAAACTGCTTGTCTGAGTCATCAAGAAGATAAATAATTGGCAAATTCAAGGTCTCATCTCCTAAATCATTCCACAGTTGCTTGTGGCCCTTGCAGAGCTCAGTTGCTTGTGCACTCAAGTCAGTGGTTCAGTCCCCAGTCTGGGCTTTCACTGGTCCCAGGAGACCAACAAACCTCTGATTACAGAGCCTCACATCAGCTTGTCTTGGCACATCTGCTGGAAGAACGCGGGGAGCCGCTGGGATCCCGTGGTCAGGGCTGGTATTTACAGCCAGGGCGGGGGAGCCTTCCCAAACTGGGCACCCTGGAGTGCACACCTGGCAGCTGTGCCACCCCCCTGCACGGGGCTGGGGCCATGCCCTGCCTGCAGCTGCTGGGGCGTCTCCTCCTCGCTGGGTTTCCTGAGCCCCTGGCTCAGAACGTGCTGAGCTGCCACCCAGGGGTGCCTGGGGATGCCATGCTGACCTCTGGGATTTAACAGGCTGATTCTGGAATGGGCCATCTCAGCATCCTTGTCTTCTCCTGCTGCAGCTATCAGCCCCAGCTCCAGCTGGCCTAAACATAACCCCCCTCATGGGTCACATAGAGTAGCCATGAGATAGAAGATGAGAACATGAATACAGCCCCTGGGTCCAGCCATGTGTGAGCAGTGAGAGATTTGAGATGGACACGTGGCTGCTTCTTCATATATGGTGGTTGTCTGGTTTCTGAGGGAACCATGAATCCCTCTACTTGAGTAAAAGGGATATTGGACCTCTGTTCTTCTGTCCCTGTGAGTTATTTCTGGCTTGGATTATTTTTTTCAGCAGTGCCACTTGTGTCTAGTGGAAATCGTATCCAAAGTGTGATCCCACCACGCCTGGAGAAGTTGTACTGCTGTCCTGGGAATGTTAAAGGAGCTAAACTGGATGGTCCCTTGTCTGGATATGCTGTTTTTGTTGGTTTATTTTGGGGGAGGGAGTATGATTGCATTTTAAAATGGAAGAAAGTGCCAAAAGCAGAATGAGAGACAGCCCAGTGGTGATCTCTGAGCTTAAGGAAAAACAGTGTAAATCTGGAACAGGTCCATTGTCTTCAGAGTGGGCTCCAGGCTTCTTAGCAGGAGAGTCACAGTTTCTGATGAATTGGAAAAATAAAGCAGCCCAAATGTCTCTCATGAGAGGCCCTGGTCCCTTGGCTCGAGTTGGGTGTGTTTGGAGCAAACCTGGTGCCTTGAAGGTTTGAACCCCAGTGAGACCACTGGGGATGCAGAGCCCTCCCCTTCTTTGAGTAGTGTTGAGGAGTTAAAAGAAGTGAAGCTGAAGGAAACTGAGTGGATTGTGCTTTGGTGGAAAAAAAGGTTACCTTAACACACTGCAATGTGTGATGGTGACACCTGTGAAAGCTCAATCAGCTCATTGAGTTAAAGCTGAGCAAAGCTGTGCAATTTTGTGAATGTTCCCCATCAGAACTTCAGCTCCCTTGGCTTTGTGGTGGCAGTTTTGGATGTGGACACCCAGAACCCACTCAGATCCTCCTTTGGCAGGTGCCTGGCTTGGATGCTGTGAGCAGGCACTGCTGAGAGTGTGGACACCTGCTTGACTGGGGGCTGACCCAGACCTTGTGGTGGTGCTAAGCAGGAGCATTGTCCTCTATAATGCCTACATTATCCCAATAAAAACCATGCTGAGGAACTCAATGGGCACCTTCCTTCAGGAACTAACCTCATCTGTGGTGGTCTGTGGTCTGTCTTTGGTCCTCTCCTTGCTCCCCCTGTTTTTCCAGGAAGCAAATTGGTTGTGCAGCTGAGAGTTTTATTTTTGTAGGTCTTGCTTTTTTTTTTTTTTTTTTTTTAATTATCAAAATCTTTCTGCTTGGGGAATGGTTTCCTAAGAGACCACACTGTGTGTCCATGTACAGCATGTACCATGGGGTGTCAGCGTGGGGCTGGGTGGGGAGCTCCACCCCAGTTCTGGAGTTGTCTGGGTGCTCCCAAGAGCTCATGAGCCTCTCTGTGCCAGGGGAAAGGAGCTGAGCCAGCTCCTTTCATGGATATTTCCCATGCAGTGATGCAAATGATGCACTACCCTGGCAAGACAATTTGGAGACAGCCATCAAGTTTCCTTTTCTTCCCTAATCATCGTCTTATACTCAATATAAACTTTCTTCCTTCTCCCTGCCCTCTTGGCATTTGAATTGGGGTCTAGGTCTAGCTTTCCAAGAAAACAGCTCCCCTCTCTACTGGCTGCTTAGACTCTTCTCATCCTTCTATTCCATCTCAGGAAAAAATGGAATGGTTCACATTCTTCTTTTGGGTCTAGAGAGTCCCTTCATGTACAGTGAATATTTGGTGGTGCAGAAGAGTAAAAGAACAGCAGAGGATTGGAACAAACAATTTGGCAGCCAGTGCAACTGGCTGGCTTGAATTACATGTTAGAGTTTTGCCAGTTGTCAGTTGTTGAGCATTTTGTATGATTATAAGGTTTTAGGAGTCCCAATGCAGATTTTCTGTATTTTGTTGTCTGAGATTTGTGTGGTTTTTTTCTCTTACAGAAAGAAAACTTGCCCAGCAATTTGCTGCACACATTTATGCCCTTCTTTTTTTAATGTACAGTGGAAACAAGCATCTGAAATCATTCTTCTCCTTCTGACAGCAACATCTGTAAAACCTTAATGCTGGAAGGAGGCAGGAACCAAGAGATTTATAACCCCCCGCTGAAATATTGGAATGACCTTATTTCCCGGCAATTAGCTTTGCTCAAAACATTTTTGTTTCCTATTAGAAACAATCTACTAACTTTTACATTGATGTGTTTAATAGTTGTTGGCCATCTCTGAATTCAAGCAGGCAAGGCAGGAGGAATATGCTTTGTAAACCATGAGGGTGTTTGTGTTGCATTGTGTGCTGTCTGTGCTGATAGTGGTGAAAACATCATCGTGCTCTGCTCCAGAACGGGAATGACATCGTTTGGGAAAGGGAAGAGAGCTGGTGTTGGGCCAAAGCTCCTCTACCACTGCAGCATATCAGACCAGCTCCAGCAATTGCTGGAGAGCAGATCTTGATTCAGCTGCAAGCCCTGAGGAGTGGAGAGGTGAGGAAAGAAGAGGAAGGGGCAGCACCTACATGGAGGTGGTGTAGGAATGAGTAAGGTCAAATAGTGAGGAGTTAAGGAATGGATCATTCCCTTTCTTCAGTGGATTCATTGATCCCCAGCAGAGACAGCAGCTCCTGAGACCTCTCTGAGGCCACCAGCAAGAAGCAGATTTTTGACTAGGTGGCTGAATTGGGGTTTGATATTTTTGTCATTTTTTTAGGATGTTAAGAGCATGATGTAATGGGATGAGACTGAGAATCAGATATTTTAGGTTGAGTTGCAACATGAGGGAAACCTAGGGTCTGAATGCATTGATAGCCTGGGTTGGAAGTGGTGGCAGATACTGTGGCAGTATTGTTTTGTAGGACCAGGGGAAAGAAATGCCTATTTTCTCCTTGGCTTTGAGATCAGTAAGATTAATGTGCATCTAGATGAGGTCCTGAGTGGATCTGAAAAAGATGAATTGTTTAATTGTTGAAAAAGTGCAATTTTAGGGATGTTGAAACAAAGTTGAACTTGAAATATTGGGGATGTTTAAGGACAGTGTCTTGTGTCTTTGTTTGGAAATTAATGTGCCTTGAAAATGGAAAGAACATAAAAATTACAATTTAGGATATTGTTAACTGGCTGTGGGATGTCCCTCTGAGGGGCAGCATGGAAGAGAAGATTCTTGGGGAAATGCCCTAGCCCTGCAGGTGATGGATGACCACCCTTGGCATTCCACAGGCTTTTGTTGTCTTTGCTTTCTGGAGGTTTCCTTCACCATGAGATATCATTTTAGAAGTTTGCTCCAGGATGGGCAGCAGATGGTGTCAACTCAATCCTGCTGAAATCACAGATGATTCACTCACTTTGGCTGAAAATTAGCTTTTCCTGGCCCGGTTGCTCTTCTAGCTATGCCTCAGTTCCCCATCCCTTAGGCTGTGTGGCTGTAAGTGTTTTATAAGGCTGAGTGTTTAGCTGGATACCCAAATGGTCTGGGTTAAAAACTAATCCCTTTTGGGGGTGTGGCAGTCAACTGTAGCCTGGAGCTGCAGGCATTTGGGATGGTAACTTCTCAGTCTGGCTCTGCTTTGGGAGCCAAGGCTTTGCAGAATGAATATTCCATCATTCAGATGATCTCTGATCTCTCTCCATAGATCATCCTGCTGGCCAATCCTCAATCATGGATGTGTTGGCTGAAGTACTCACTAGCACAACTAGAGGTGAAGAGGGTCCTTTGACAGCCTTGGGGAGCAAAGATGTGTTTCCCAAAGAGACAACCTATCCCCTCCAGCACCCTTGGGATGCTGGTTGGTTCTCAGTGGGCTTTGGGACACCTCTGCTGCATCTGACTGGTGTGGGGGTGAGGGTGGATACCTCTCTTTGTGGTATCACATCCTGGTTCCTTAGTCTTCATGGATGGCTGGAGCATGAAAATGCAAGCTGAGGATAGGGACATCGAGCCTCCAGTGATGTGTGGAGACACCAGGGGCTGAGATGAACCCACCTCTCCTGCTCTTTGCCACAGCCTGTCATGGAGGGAGGGTGCTGCTGTCAGTCATCAGCCTGTCTCACTCCAAGCATTCCTGGCACAAGTCTCTTCAGGTTTCCCTCTTTGTGCACAGTCTGGTAATTCCTCCTGTGAGGAGTTTATTTGTCTTTGCTTTTTCTTTCTGAGAGGCTGGACCAACTCCCGGCTCCCCATCCTCCCCTCCTGAGACAGCCTGAAAAATTATCCTCCTCTTCAGCTGCAGAGTCCTTGGCACATGCCTTGGGCTGCCCTGGACAATCCCTGCCCAGCCAGCTCCCTGCAGCAGCAGGAAAACTGATTTAAGCCCCAGCAGGAGCAACACTGTGGCTGAACACCAAGGGGGAGAAGGAAGGCTGTCCAGGAACCCTATTGGCTCCCCCAGCAAGAGAATAAACTGGCCATGGATCAACTTATGCTTTAAGCATCAGAAGGTGAAGGGCCAAAGCAAATTAATGTAGAATCTGGTGAGAGGCAAAAACTCAAGCGAGTTTTATGGTGATTTTCTGAAAGGGAAAAGTTGCCTTAAGAGCCTCTTTAATACATCTTTCCCTGTGGAATTATTTATGTAATATCTACCCCACAGAGACAACTTTTCTCCTTAAAGTGTTGTGGGCAGGGGAACACCAGGGAGGCTTTTTTCCTCATTACCTGGTCTGTAGATTCCGTCTCATCCCCCTGACTGAGTGTTGTACCTGTGTTGTGCTGCTGGTACCACAAGGGCAGTGGGACGACCAAGCCAAGGCTGGATTGGACTCTGGCAGCTTGTTTAGTTTGGATCTTGTTCCCAGAGCTTCTCTGGTCACAAGGGATGTGCAGCTGGGAGAAAGGATGCAAACTCTTAAATGGCTGGAGGTATGTGGGGAAGATGATGTGTTCATCTCACACATGGCACCAAGGACTCATCCCATGCAGAACTTGCACCTGGCCTGGGACAGCTTCCATATGTTCCCCCTTGAAACAGAGGGTGCCCTGCCTTTCTCCTCCTCTGCTGGACAAAGAGGCTTTTCAGCAGTGGAGATGCCTTTATTCAACTGGGTATTTTAACTGAGGATGTTTCTCTGTGCTTTGGGTGTTCTTTTGTGCCAGAAACTGTCACAATGTGTGGGAAAGTCCCCTTTCCCTTTTCCTGAAGGACAGGTTTCTTTTCACCTCCCAGCTGCAGGCAGGCTCAGCACACAGATTTATTTAGGGCCAGGGATGTGTGCGTGCATGTGTTTATTTTTTTTTTTTTTGAAAGTACAATGTTGTGGCGGCCAACAGCTAATCCTAAATTTGGGATACCTGACATGGTAATGAGAAAACAAACCTTCCTGCACTTAAAATGAGTGACAAGCCAGGTTTGGCCCCAGCAACCTTCAGAACTGGTTTGACCTTGCAACCAGATCTCCTGGGCTGACTGACAGCTTTTTACAGCTGCATTAGGGCTGAGCTGACCTTGTTTATCTGGGGATTCACCTGGGAGACAGCAGACATGTCCAGGGGTATTAAGTCTCAAGCTGAAAATGTTTGCTCAGGTATTAGGGGGAGAGTTAATTTAGACTGAATACCTCCTATGTGGCACCAGCCACTGCTCTGAGGGACACTGTGCCCCTGAATGATGACAGTTGGTTTGGACTTTCTTCAGAAAGTGGAATCTCCTCTGAGAGAAGCAATGCAGAGCTTTACAACTCACTCTGAATTTCCTTTCACATTTAGTATTTTTGGGGTTTTGGTAGAACTGAGCCCAGGTGAAGGTGCAGGTTGGTTTTCCTGCAAAGGGATCTTGCAGCTGGCACCACAAATGTGTTGGACCACAAGGACTCACTTTTGTTTTATAAAATGTGAAGTGTGAGCTGGCTTCTGACCCAGCTGTGGTTGGTATCCCCTTTACCTGGTACCTACCAGCTCCTTCCTTCCCATGCAGTGGGGTGTGCTTCTCCTGCTGCAGTGCCTCAGGAAAAGGCTAAGGACAACAATTCTTCATCTGTGCCTGTGTAGACCCAGAAGGAGTGGACCAAGCTCTGGAGCTGCCCTCCTCCTGCACCCAAGCATGGGCAGAGGAAGAGCACCCTGTAGATGGTGCTCTGCCCTGTCTGCCTCTATCTGCACATTTGGGAGCATCCAAGGGGTGCTGCCTGAAGCCTGATCCACGCTGATGTCACCTGGGGAACTCTGTATCCCAGCAGAATGATTCCATCTGGTGTGGGATTGGTTGCAGCCTTTGATTTCCAGCAGCACACATGTGCTCTGGGCAGGTGGTACAGCCCTCCTGCAGCAACTCAGGCAAGATGATTCTAGGTGCAGGGATATCCTGGGATTTAAATTTTTAGAAGTTATTTCTTTGTGCTTGCAGGCAGCAAACAGCTCTCAATGTGTGAATGAGTGCATGAGTGTCCTGGCTGTGTCCCACCCCTCAGGGGCACAGAGCATTGCCACTCCCTGGGGTCAGGCAGGCACCTTCACTGCACCTTCTCCTGCTTTTTATGATGAATCACAACCAATCTCTCCTTTTCAGATTCCTCTGACTAGTTTCTTTTCCTCCTACCGTGACAATTTTTCAAGAGTGAAGGTTTCACGTGCTGGTATCCCACATGTGGGTGCCTGATCTCTGCTGGATGGAGTTGTGCTCATGGCAGAAAGTCGCTTGGGGGAAATCTGGAGCTGATTTTTTGTATCAACACAGACAGATGTCCATGGTGTGACATCCCTTGCAGATGGAACCCTTTCCTGGTCTTGTAGGAAAGATTTTATTTAGTTATATCCTTCCCATTTTCCCTGCTGGTATTCCCTGGTATCACTCTCTGCATTTCTACTGCTCAGGTTTCATCTCAGCCCTCCCTCTCCCCTCACACATGCTTGTTTGGGAATGCTGGGGTAATTGTTTGCTCACTGTATTGCATATTTCCACCTTGGCATTGGATTTTTGGTCCCCAGCCAAGGTAAGAAGTTGAAATGCCTCTCTAGTGTGAGAGAAGACAACCTTGTCAGGATTCCCCATAAGCAGCAGAAAGTGAAATCTTCAGGGAGGAAGGCTTTAAAACAGATTGCTCTGCAGTTTATGGAGGCAAGGCATGCTTTTCTTTGACTGTCACAGTTTCACAAAAATTCTGAGACAGAGATAGGACGATTTGAAATTCCTCACTATAGGCTTGACTTTATTCAAATATCACGTTGTGGTTAAGTATAAAGTCAGCTGCTGCTCTAGGTACAACCAGCCATGGAACCTCCTGTCTCTTTCCTCTGCATTGTTTCTGTCTAGCTCAGGGTCTCAGGACCCCAAGGTGCCTCGTCTGAGGTCCCCCCATGGTCACAGACACTGCTCAGGTAGCGAAGGGAGGAAGGAACAGATGAAAATCTGCCAAGGAGGAGTAGAATGTGATTTCCCTCACAACTGGAGAAAGAGCAAAAGAAGCTCACTGGGTTATGCAAGTGCCCCAAATCCTGAATATTTATTTCTCTTCCTGACCCACCCTGCTTGGCCTTCCTCTGTGTCAAGTCCTGACAGGTCTCTATAGGCAGAGAGTTCACATGAGCAGGAAAGGACCTCTGTACCAGCCTGGGAAGGATGTCCATACCAGCTGGTGTTCCTATGTGTTACTCCTGGGATCTATAGGGAAACATAAGCTGGAAGTGCCCTCTGGATGTGTGGATCCTCAGCACAGCACAAGCACTGCTGTTGGTCCCTCCTGAACCAGTCCACCCTCAGTAATGAGCCCAGCAAAGAGGGGAAGCATTGCAGCAGTTTGGCCTGGAGGGCTGGAAATGTGGCTGCTGCAGCATGAAGCCTCCCTGTGCTGGGGGAGGCTGGGATCCTGCTGCTGAGCTATTTATTTAAGAAAAAAAATATTATCATTTCAGGCGTTGGCAGCATGGGGTGTATCAACCATTGTATCAAAGATGTGGTTTTAATGCACTTTCCTCCGCTTAAATGCTATTTGCCTTCTCCTTCAGGCAATTGAATTTAAGAAAACTCTGGTTGCCCAGGTTTTGTTGAACAAATTGGTCCCTGCACACACAATTCCCAGGAGGAGCCAGCTCTGCAGAAACTCTGGGAGCTGTCACTTCAGTGCATGGCTGGGATGGGCTGAACGGATTACCCAGCTCTGCATCGTCTGCTCTTTTATCTGTCTCAAAGCAGTGGGAAGCCAGGAATAACCCCTCGGGGTTCCTCTGAGCCTGGCGGTTTCTGGAGCCCGGGGTCAGATGACTGTTATTGTAGCTAAAGGTGTTTAACCCCAATTGATTTTGACAAGCCCTATTAGCGAATCCCACAATTACTTATCGGGTTTGGAGGGGAACGCTGTCGATTTAAGGCTGGATGCTCTAACCTGAGTGCTGCTGACAGGATGCCATAGGTACCAAAGCTGTTTCTGTAGGAATCGATGGAAAAACTCCCAGTCAATCTTTGGGGCTGAATTCTGGTCCTTCCCCAGAGTCCAGCAGCTCTCAGGGGTATCAGAGTCAACCCTGCAAGTCAACAGGTTGGAATAAGATGTATGAAACCTCCTACTCTGCAAAGTACAGAGCATCCCTGGATGGGGCTTTAGATAAGCCTCTAGCACAGCTGCCCACATCCCAGCCCTGGGAACCCTGCAGGAGCCATGGGGTTTGGTGCAAAGCACAGGAGAGTCCCTGGGAAGCTGCCCAGAGCAGGCTGAGGGTTGTTTCTGCTCCCCTTCAAAACTGACCTGTCCCCCACTTCGGTCCCAGCCTGTGGAGAAGGGAGCTGAGGGTGTTGTGTACATGCATGAGCAGAGGGAGACTGCCCAGCATCTCTGCATGCTCAGAACCAATGTTTATCCCATGGGATTGAGCTCAGAGCCCCAAAGCCCTGCAGGCTGGAGCCACTGCTGGGCAGAAAGAGAAACTGCCTGGAGACTTGTGTCTGTGAGAAATAGCAAGTGATGAGTTCTCTGGGGCTCATATCCCAAAGATGTGTGAGATCATTTGGATGTGAATGGGAGTTATGTGCCCAAGTAATCTCAGAGGATCTGGGCTTAACAGCATTGCTGAATTTATTTTTTTTTAAATAATGCAGCAGCAGGGGAAATAAAAGCAAATCTAAAAAACGAAATCACTGCATTAGGCCAGTATTTTAATGAAGCAGTATTGCTCCGCAGGTCAGGTGTAGGTGTTTGTAGGTGGCAGGCAGCAGCTCGTCACCCATCCCAGGCAGAGAAATGTGGCTGTCACACAGTTAAGCCCAGAAACTTGGGCAGCAGAGGTAGCAGCCTCTTGGAAACCCTGCAAGTTTCACATTTGCTTTTTGCTTCTCGATTGCTTGGGGAGAAGAGTCACCCTCTGAGGGAAAACAAACAGCCAGCATCGCCTGCCCGGCCGGGCTGCAGCGCCTGGAGACTGCCCTGAGCGCTCTGGGAGGTTTTGTAACAAACACCTTGTAAAACGCAAATATTTGAATAGCGACGTTCACGGCTAATGTGCCAGGCCGAGGAACAACTGCTTATGCTTTTTGTTGGCTGCTTGAAATTTAAAGGGTGGACTTAAGGATTTTCCAGAGACAAAAGCATTGAATACACTATTTACATGCTCACCCTGCAGTTAGTGGACAGGATTATGAGCCATTTATTTAACAAAGAGACCCTAGTTAATCAGCAGTCTATTTATTGTTTCTTCATAATTTGGCAGTAATTCATAACTATGTCTTGTTTTTCATTATGGGCACAATTGCACTAAGTGTGCTTGCTCCCCATGTACCATCTCTGAATTTTATTTTCCCTTTGAAAATTGCTCATACTCTTAAATAAAGGATTATATTTAAATGGAAAATATTCATTTCAGATGATTACTTTCAAAAGAACCAGTTTCTTGCCCTGTTTTGGGTTATTAAATTGTTTTCTTTGTTTTATTGCAGGCTTTTTTAGCTCAGCCTCTGGAAACCTGGGCAACAGAGGAAGCAGCTGTAGGTGCTGGAAAGCACTTGGGGTCAACTTTGGTCATCGATGTCTTGCATAACTGGGTCAGGCCGCTGACTGCCTAAAGGTAAGGAGGATTTTTATGTTGATTTTGGAGCTATTATTAGTTATCTGACAATGTGTCTCTGGTCTCTCTGCCTACCTGTGGGGTGTGGAAAAAAAGCTGAATTTGCTGTGCTTGTCCCAGTCTCACCAGGCTGCTCTTGGCTCTGGTGGGGTCCAAGCCCACCTGAAGGGACTCCAAAGTGGATTTTGTCTTCCAGCACAGGAGACCCCATGCCCAGCCTGCTTGGCTGGCATCGTGGTTATCACCTGGAGATCCCGAAAACCACTGAGATGCTTTTATCCCTCCTCGGGCACAGAAGTCATTTCTCTTTCTCCAGGTGCTTGTCTGCCCTCAGGACTCTTGATTTCCAGTTGTGTGAGGAGAATGGGGCTCTTTGCCTGCTCCCACTGCCAGGCAGGGAGCTGAGGCAGCAGCAGGGCCAGGGAACCATTCCTGGGAGCTCAGTGCCAGCGTGGATCAGGCCATGGTGACCTGCAAAGCCTTGTCCTCAGTGCTGTCTCCTCTCCCACCAACTGCAATGTTCAGGGCAATGATGATATCAATGAGAGCTCCTGGTGATGGCTGGGACAGAAACAAACTACTTTCCCACTAGGAAAAGGTCATCTGTGAAATTTCACGGGCAGCTCCCCCCATTTGTTAAACACCCCCTTCACTTGGCTTTTTTTCTTTTTTTTATAAAAATTTTATTATTATTTTTTTATGTGTGTAATTGCATGTCAGACCAAGTGCACTCAGAATGTGAGCAGGGTCTGATACAAGGAGGGTGAAATGAGATAATCCATGTTTTCATCATCCATAGGCCTCTCTTTTCACGGGCCGTGGGCCGTACTTTATTAGGCTGAGCAGCTCTGGGCCTGCAAGAAAGAGGAGCCCTTTCTCATCCCGATGAGAATAGTGCAGTGAATGGATTCCAAGTGTTTACTCAGCATTTGTCTCGTGGTTTATCAAAGGAATGAGGAGGAGGTGCCGACAGACCTTTTGTCCTGCTGATGTGTTATGACAATGTTCCATGAATATGCAGAATGGCAGAAGGGATTAGAGCCAGTACAATTCCCCTCCGGCGCTTTTTTTTTTCTTTTTCTGCCTTTTTTTTTTTTTTTTTTGCCTGGGATGTTCAGGGGTTTAAGAGTGACCTGCTCACAGTCAGGGCACTAAACATCAGATTTTCCTGCAGATAGGGGTGTAAAAATCCCACACTTGTCCAAAGCTGTTAGCATCTGACTTGAAGGTTGGGCTGTCTTAGTCACTCGCTGCTCTTTATGAAATTTTGGCTGGCAGGAACTGCCTGGCTGGAAGCTTTGTGTTTTGGGAGACATGGAGATATTGGGGCATAATTAAAACTTGAGTCAATCAGTGACACGTGAAACCCAGGGCTGGTGGGGATGTGACCGCTGCTCTCTGCCCTGCTGCTGTTGGTGTAGGCTGGCAGTGGTTCCTTGCTGTGCTTTCCTGCTGCTTCCCAGAGTCTGGGTGCGATTCAATAAACAGTGCTGACATCAGAGCATCTTCGTGTGCTGTTTTAGATGGACAGGTTAATGAGATAACACCTCTGAGGTGATGAGACTTATCTCTGTTTTCATTATGGGGTACAGTGGGAGCAGACACGTTGTTCCACAGGTGTAAATCCAACCTTTGGTGTTCCTGACTCCTCATCTCTGAGCCAGGGCCAGCAGCCACCTGCTGGAAGAGTGATTTTTTTAGGTGCAATTATGTAAAGATGTCCCATAGGAGAAATAACTCTCCATTGATTTCCTACATCCCAAGAACGTTTTCTGCCCTGCTGCTTAAATGTTGTGGTGGAAAGTTCCCCAGATACATGAGGGAAATGATGATTTTGTGTCCATGTTGGGTTTTATCCCAGGAGGAAGGGAAATGCTCAGCACTGGTCTGATTCTTCTCTCATCCAAGCCAACAGACCAAAACATTGCTGAGAGCTGTTAAATCCATGTCCCCAATCAGAAGGTTGAAATTAGCCTGTTCCACTCTTTCCACATGTGTGTAAACTGGTTGTTTTGGCCCTTCTGGAACCCTTCTGGTCCTGCCTTTCTCTTTGGGATTTTGGTTGCCCTGTGGAGTATCTGGAAGCCATTTGGTCTGAGACAGAAGAGAGGTGGGATGTAATCTGGTCTCTCAAGGAATCACCCTGCCTGTAGTGACCACATCTGCTGTGGGGACATCCAGTGAAGGCCACTGGGGAGAAATTGCTCTCATATCCTCCTATGCAGGGATATTTGAGTGATGCTCTGAAGGTGGTCCAAGACACCAGGCTGCTCTGTTCCTGTCCCCTTGAAATATGTTCTGTTCCAGAACTGTGTGGGGCTGAGGTTCTGGATCCTGTGTAGAGCATCCCATGGCTGGCTTAACCTGTGGCTGCTGTTGCCACTGTTTTTCCCCTGGAATGGAGGGGTTTCTTCACAAGCATCAACCTGAACAAGGCCTGTGAGACCCTCTGGGGCATCGAGTTTCTGTTTGCAGAATGAGGCATTTGCTGAGCAGGGGGTTGGCAGGTTTGTAATTTGAGTGTGTGCTGGGGAAAAGGAGAAGAGGCAGAGCCTCCTTTCAAGTCCTGGCACAGGCTGTGCAGAGGTACCTCCTGCTGCTGTGGCATGTTTGCTCTCCTTGCTGCAGTCCCTCTCCACCCACAGGGGAACACAAGCAATAATTAGGTTAATGGATTTTGATGCAGTGATCCCAAGCCTGGCTCTTGGCTGGTGGCCCCAGGACAGCAGCTGGCAGTGGCTCCTGCTGATGGAGGGTGTGTGCTCTGATTTGCTCCTGGAGAGAGCAAACTGGGGAAGTTCTTGATTGGTCTGTGAGGAAAAAGTGACTTCCTATCTCCAGAGGCCAAGGACCATAATCCAGCCAGTGCTGACATCCCTCCTGTGGGATGTGTTGATGATGCAGCTGATATGGGGGACCCAAGCTACCTTAGCTCTTAGGCCAGCCAAATTCTGGAGACTGGATTAAAAGGAAAGAGAGTATTTTATTCCATCTGCCAGCTCTCACCACCACCAGCAACAGATGATCTTCCTTTGACCTCTGGGGATATGCACAAAAGACCACAGTCCAGCTGGACTCCTTAGTTGTGTGAGAAGTAAAGAAACCAAAACAACTAAATGGGAGCAAATCCTTCCCACTTTGAGAAATCTGTGATGACAACACAAGGGTTGGCAGCCCTGGGAAGAAGGCCAGCCTTGGTCTCACAGCACATTTACAGCACAGACACCTCACTGCTGAAGCAGCCTTCGGTTCTCTGCTCATCTTTTATCCTCTGGGATTGTGTTGATGGCTGAAGGCTGCATCTGAGTCCCTTTTACCTTAGGGATGGACTAAGCTTTGGAAGAACAAGCCCATGGCAGACACCAGCCTCTGGATTTTGTGGGGCTACAAGGCAAAGCCATTAGGACCTGTTTGCAATGCCTAATTCTGTGGTGGGAGCTGCTGAACCCTCTGGTGGGATCTGCCATGCTGATTGCACCCCATAACTCCTTCATCCTGGTGGATAAGTGCATATCTCAAATATCTGTGTAGCTGTGCTGCTCATCTGGGACTTTAGACAATTCTTTTGCTTCCATCTGAATGTATTTGGGCCTTAGGACTCCTTTTGTTGCTGATGATTTTTTTTCTTTAGGGACTTTATGGCAGGGTGTAAGTGCCCAGTTCTTGTTGGTTTGGATGGAAGCTGCATTTCTAACTTTTACAAACCTCTCCCAGACTCTTTATGCTGGAAAAATGACCAGATCCTTTTTTGGGTTTTTTTTTGGTTTTTTTTTTTTTCTTTTGAGCCAGTCCCTGATTTGGCCCGGGTTTCCTCTGTCTCTCTGCCTCTGTTTCCCTCCCTGAGAGGTGGAGGACAAGTTGCCCCTTTTTAATCTTTTAGGTCTATGAAGATTTGCCATGCCTGCTGAGAAAAACACAAGGCAAGAAAATTTGTGCAAAGTTTGTACGCTCCGAGTTTGGTATACAGAAAATGGATGATATTCAGTCCTCTCTTCATCTTCCAAAGAAGAGTGTGTAGTGCAGCAAATTGACTGAGAAAGGGAAAGGAAGCAGGTGATGCTAAATTTTGCCTCCCGACTTGTTCTGTGCCTGCATAAATCTGTATCTGCCCTATTATGTCCTGGAGACCTCCAGTTGTTATTTTCTAGTTTGTCATTTCAAGTTATTTTGAAGAGGATTTCTTCCCATAGCACTAAGGGATGGCCTCTCCCTCCCAGCCCCCACCACAAAGCTCTGCTCAGGTGTTTAATTCAATATTTATTCTGCCAGAACAAAGCATCTTCTTGGTCATCCCTGGGAGAGAAATCCCTGTCTCCCCTGACATCCCAGATCTCAGGTCTCAGTCATACATCACAGATGGCCTCCTCAACACTGACACTTCTCCTTAAGCCCATCAAATGGAGCATGCAGAGAAAAAAGTGAGATTAAATGCTGAAGTTCTTGTTGCAGTGGAAAAATAGAGATCTTCTGCTCCTTTATCACAGGTTTTTCATTCAGAAAACTTGACTAGCCTGTTATTCACCCATTGCTATTCAAAAGCTAAATTATGAAGGTTAATTCACCAGCTCCATCCTACAGAATTGTGAAAATCTTTTTAATGCAAACAAAAACTAAATGTATGTGATATATAACACTATGTATGAGGGGAAAGCTTCCAGAGATACCAATCAGATGCACCTGCAAAGTAGATACAAGATTTTTGGTTCCACCAGGAAGTATTTGGATGGTGGTTGTGATGATGTCACTGCCTTGCTGCTCTGCTTCAGATGAGTCAGTCCTTCATGCTCTACTTGCATTATGAAATGGGAAAAATAATTTCTGACCTTTCCCCAAGGGCATACTGTACATTTTTTAAAGAAGAGGTTTTGTTTCTGATATTGTGACGTCTCCAGCCCTTGCTCAAGGGCTCTCCTTGAGGCTGAGATGATGTGAAGGCAGAGCTCTGCTTCCTATTCAGCTGATAAGGGAGGTCAGTGTCTGCTTTTGCACCTCTTGAGTAATCAAGATCCACACCAGGTTTCAAGACCAAATCCATCTCCCTCATGTTTATACTCAGGGTGGCTCTACCAGATGGAGTTGGCCTTGTTGCCAACCTTCTAAATGGATCCTGAGACCACCACCTGGATGCTGCTGCCTCCTGCATCAAATGCTGCTGGTGAGACAGATCCCCATCCCAGCTGGAGCGCTCCAGTGTCCACAGCTTTTCAGCAGTGGCAGATGGAAATGAATTAACTAAACTTCTGTGGACCCCTCAAATTAAAGAAATGCCTGTATTGATTCTCCCAGCCCCAAGCAGCAACAGGAAGGGATGGTTTTGGCTGGAAGGAGTGTGAGGCAAATGCTGTGATTCATACTTGTCCGGTCTGATTTGAGTCTGAATCATGTCTCTCCCCTCCTCACTAGGAAATGATGTGATGGACCAGTCTGTCATGGCTGGAGACTCTTTCCCTGTACCACATGCACTTTGAAGTCGTTGCACAGAATCTTAGATTTTGGTAATTTTTGAAGTGGTCTTAAAGGCAGATAAGGCTGAGGCACAACCTCAGCCAGCTTCTCTGCCAGCACAGACATGTGGTGAGCTCTTTCCTTTTGGGACTGAAGGGCTGCATGTGGCCAGATGTGAGATCTGTGCTCTTCTTCCCCCCAGGTCACCATCTCAAGGCTTTGCCTCTGTGTCCTGCTCCATCCCCACCACCTCATGAGACCCTGTTTCCTGCACAGTATCCATTCACCCATCAGCTTATGGGGTGCCCTGTCCCTCCTGCTGAGCTTTGTGTTCCCTCTGCCCTACCCAGGAGGGGCATTTCAGAAGTTCCTGGCTGTGCTGGAGGGATTAGGGACTCTTTGTTTCAGAAGCATTTTTAAGTGGTGAGAAGAAAAACAATCTGCAGGTCGGGCTGCAGGCAGATCAGGCTGAAGGTACAAGACAGGAGGGAAATTTTTCATGATGGGGGCGTGCCCCTGGCCTGAGGGGAGGGAAGAGGCTATTATGGTTGGAGTCAATGAAATCACTGCTGGCAGGAGCATTAAACTGAGGAAAAGAAGTGGATAGTGAGCCAGCAAAGTGGGATTTTAACCATCTCTCCAGCCTTGCAGCTAATTGGTCTGGTAGCTATAAGGGAGTAGCAAATCAACAAGGAAAAGGGGAAGTTTTGCACTGCAGTCCTTGCCTGGGAGCTCTGGTGTGCAGCATCTGGGGCAGCTGGGCATCAAATCATTGATTTCATTGGCAAAGCTGAGCCTCAGCAGGCTTGGGGAGCTGGCTGGGGACAGGATTTGGGCAGGAGAAAAGCCTTTCACATGGCTGCTAGGAAGAACTGGGAAGAGGCAGAGCTGCCCAGTGTGGGGAAAGTTTGGGATAATGTATGGAATCAGGGAGGGAAATAGTGTGGCTATGCACAAAACCCTCCTGCTGCAGTGCCCCTGTCCAGGCTAAGATTTCCTGCCAATTTCTGTTCATTCTTGGGATCCTGAGATGGATTTGTGCCCTGCTTGAAACCACACGTTGGTAGGACAGGTTCACCAAACAAGTTTTTTTTATAAATGCTGTAGTTGTATCACAATGACGAAGTCCCTTGGGTTTCTGCAGTATTTAATATTGCTTTATAAAGCTAAATAATTAAATATTATTTACAAACCCTGGCATGACCCACACTTTGCTGTTCTCAGTGTCTTGGAGCCACCAGGCAGGACAGCTGAGAAGGGAGAGGGAGCAGCTCAGCCTGGCCCTTGTGTGTGATTTGAGCTCTGGCCATGAGGAATGAATCTGGGGCAGAAATTTAAAGAGTATTTTGTTCCAGGAAGAGGGAAAATAAAATATTTATTCACCCCAAATATTGAGGTTTGCCTTGAGCAAAAAAAAAGGCAGCAAAGTTTATAGAAGTGAAATCTCCAAAGCTCCATACCAAAATTTGTCCCCCATGGATTTCAATAGCTGAAGCCCATTGTAATATTTTATGTTTTCTTTCAAATGTAAGCATTCTTCTGTTAGAAATACTATTTTTATAAACAGACAACAAAATTTGAGAGTTTATTTGCCTCCTATCTGCTTTCTCTCTATAGGAAAAAAATGAAACTTAAAACATATTACATAAAAATGAACTTGAGAAAGAAAATCTGGACTGGTTGTAGTGGGGAAAAGCCTGAAACTTGCCCACAAAGGTGAAGAATAGTTCAAAAGTTTCTTTCTCTAGAATTTTTTCCCTGCTGTCCCACATTTTTGTGCATGCTTTCACCTATACTTTTTGTGATGAAATTGTTTTGTCTGGCCCTTACTGCGCAATTGCCTACAAATACATAAGTGACTCAAAGAGTCAGTTCTTAGGAAGAATTTATTTGCTTTGGTTATCAGTTTCCTGCATCTTGAAGAAATGGAATAGGTCAGGAAGGGTGTTTGATTGTGGCTCCTTTGACCCCAGCCATTGCCTGGTGTCCTGGGCTGGCTGCTGGTCCTGACAGCATGGTGGCCCCACTCCTGACAGGTGCTGTGCTCACAACCTCAGCGTGGCTCCAGGTGTGCTGTTTGCTCTCATTGCTGCTCTGCCCTGACAGTGGCACCCCTGAGGGAAATGTCCCAGGAGGAGAGGATTTCTCACACACGCCCAAGACGTCATTACCTCGTGGAAATGTGCTGAGCTCTTCCATGGCTCTTCTTGGTGCTGCCAAGAAATGGGACAAGAGGCAAGGAGCAGAAAATGATGCACAGGGAATTCCACCTGAAGGTGAGGAAGAACCTTACTGTGTGAGTGGCAGGGCACTGGAACAGGCTGCCCAGAGATGGTGAGGAGTCTCCTTCACTGGAGATACTCAGGAATTGTCTGGATGTAATCCTGTGCTCTGGGATGATCTGCCTGGGCAGGGAGGTGGGAGCAGATGACCGCAGTGGTCCCTTCCACCTGACCTATTCCATGATTCTGTGGGCAGTGTCATTCACCTTCTGGTGGCAAAGACTTCCCCAGAGTGTGCCTGTGGCAGGAGGCTGTCTCAATACTCTGGGAATTTGGAGCATGGATGGATTCAGACATGGGCACACAGAGAGGGGGAATGGGCTCGAGTGTTATGTCAAGGCAGTGCTGCTCCTACAGCTTTCAGCCAAGGAAGTACCTGGACATTTGGTTGTTGCTAAGTGATGGGATTAATTCAGGGTCATCCTAAGAGCACCATCAGCAGGCTTTGTGTCATTGAAGCATCCCCCAGGGGCCACTGCTGGCTCTGAGGCTGGAGGGTGCCTTTGATTGTTCATTGTGGAATTTCTAGGGAGAGAAAGCAGAGAAGTCCTTGCTATCAGTGCTCCCACTCCCTCTTTTTCCCTGCACATCATAGGGGGACTGAGAAACAGGTAATTGGAGGGGTCTGGAAATAGGTATGATCCAAATGCAACTGTGCCCAGATGTGCAGACATATATCTGTTTTACTCAGGACTCATCTCTCAGTATGGCTACAATAGGATCATGAACCTTCCACCCAAAGTATCCCCATATGGGCTTAGCAGATTGTTTTGTTTTGGGGAAGAAAACACACATATTTCTAACCCACATGATTGCCAAGTGTAGCTTGGACATGTGGCCTGATTCAGTGCCAGCCTGGGTGTAAAACAGAAGCTGGTAGAGGGTGCACAGCCCCATTCCTCTGCACTGAAGCAAGCTCACCTGGGCTATAAAGTGAGTTCTGTGTACAATATTCCTAGAGGAAGCTGCAGCTCCAGTGCAAAATGGTTCAGGAGCTGGAGGCTGAAATCTCTCTGTGTACTCAGGATGAACTGATGCAGAAGGCAGCAAATGCTGGCAAAACTTACACTTGCTTAATAAATGTGATTTATTCCCTTCTCATCACCTCATTTTAAAGAGAGTTCCAGATCATATTTGTTTGGTAGCCACCTTTATTATTGTTTTCCATTTTTTAATAACAGATCTGGGCCAAAGAAGCACCCTGAGTGAGAAAGCATATGTGGGAATCAGAGTCTGTGTGTTCTGGCCTTCCTTGTTCCATGGTACAAAGCAGCTTCCTGTCTGTGTGCTCCTGCCCACCTCTGTCCTGCTGTTTTATCTGTCTGTCAAAGCTAAAACTCAACACACTGAAGTTGAGAGCAGTTTGAATGGTCCCATCAGCTTTAAAGTAGCTGCTCACCAGCTGGAGTCTGAGCCAGCCCACAGCCCCACACAGGGCCAGGGCTTCTCTGTGTGTGTAAAATGTGACATGAGATCAGGACCTGGGACTATAAACACTGGAGCAGTTGGGTCTTCACAGACCATTGTCCAGATGAGATGTCCATTCCTTTGCAAGATCTGATCTGAGGTGCAGGCAGCTCCAGATCCAGTGATACTGGTGGATTTTCTTTTTCAACTTATTTTCAGTTGTTAAGAATAATTAAAAAAAAAACAACAAACAAACCAAAAACATAAACAAGTGGAAGAAAATGGGTGATAAATAAAGGCTGTTTGATATGATTGAGAAAAGCTGTTCCTCTTTTGCACACTGTAACCCTTTTCCCCCAACCCCATTCTTGCCAGATCAGAATATATTAAAATCCTTGCACCAGCATGAAAATCTCACCAGCTAATGTTTGCAAAGCTGTAGGTTTCCATCTCCCCCAGGTGGGTAACATTCTTTGTGCAGTCTAGAGTGATCTTCAGTGACTCCCTTCTTGGATATGTGTCTTGCTGCCCTCTCCAGTGAGTGCAAAAGTGAGATCCTCTGGCTGAAATTCACCACATCTGTTCAGATACTTGCTTGATTTAAATGTGCACAGCAGGAGAAATATGAATTTTCCATTTTTTTTCCCCTTGGCTCTCATAAGGTGAATGAATGGTCCCAGCTATGCCTTTTATTTGCTTTCCTCCCTGAAGATGTGTCTGGAGAAAGGCACCTTTCTCCAAGGCTGTTTCACCCTTTTCCACCTGCTCTCTGTCCTCCAGCCAGTACCAACATTCCCATTGCCCTCATTTGGCAGAATGGAAACTGAGGCAGTTAGCTGAAACAGGGCTGGTCCGTGTCAAATCCAAAGCCCTGGAGAGTGAAAGAAGAGCCCCAAATCTCTGCAGGAAAAATAAAGCATGAACAAAACCACACGCAGGCACAAGAAGGGGTGTGAGCAATGGTGGGAGATAACCTGGATGCTGAATTTAAAACCACTAGCAAATGCTTAAAGGAAAGGGCTGAAGACTCTTCTTCAAAACCTTGGGTGGCTTTTTAGTACAAAAAAGAAGGCAGGAGGATGATAGCCTCACCTGCTTGCCTCTGTGGAAAAAGCCTCTCATCCTGCTCTGCTCTTGGAAATACTTTCACACAAGTTGCAAAGTTGAAGATTTTAAATTTCACTCCAGCAGGACCTAGGAAGGGATCTGCCACTGCATTCATGGTACTTTTCCATCTGTGTCCCCAGGACATGCTTACATAGCTATGCCTGAAGCTGTGAGCTGGTTATAAAAGTTGCCCCCAGCTTGTCCAGCCCACCCTTCAGCAGTGGCTTTCTTCTCTGCTCTGCTCCAGAGGCTCCTTGGGCAGACATTTGGCTTAGAGGTGACTCTCGGAAGCAAAGGGTGAGCACACTGTGGACGCTCACCGTTGTTTCGGTGCTGCTCAAGCAGCCAGCAGCCCCTCACCCTGGGAGTGATAACGCTGAGGATGAGAGGCTGCAGTTCTGCCCAGCGAACTTGCTATGGAGAACTGAAGAGGTTTTCCTGAAACTCAGTAGGGGATTCTCAGACGGGTGTCTTCCTTCAGCTTCACACTCTCTGCAGTGATAAAGAGACCCTTATTTGCCCTGTTCCTCTCCAAAGCGCCGTCCCAGTCCCACGTCCTTTGCCTACACTCCGGGCAGCCCTGAGCTCTGCGGACCATTTCCCTTCCTCCTGAGAAAAAGAAAAAAAAAAAAAAATACATTTTTCCCAGGATTTCCTTACCTAGGAGGTCTCACCAAGCTGCAAAGTAACTAAAGCGAGGGGCTTGGTTCCGGGAAGAGCCCCTGACTCTGCCGGCGCTGAGTTGGGGCCACCTCTGAGCGCTTTTCACAGGAGAAGAAGACAACGAAATCCAAGCGCAGGAAGGGTCGCGGAGGGAAGTTACCTGCTCTACTGCTGGGGGCTGGCAGCGACACCAAACCCACCCCAGGCTGGCCGCCGGGACTCGTTTGGTTTGGTTTTTCTCCTGGGAGGAAGCACCAGTTCCGAGCGAAACGAAGCGCCGCGCAGAAGGGCCGGGAGCAGAGGCGGCCGCAGCGCTGGCCCCGGGACCCCCGGGGGAGGGACCGCTCGGGGGCATGGCTATGGAAGGAACCCCAGGAGAGGCTGGGGGATTTAGCCGTGGGAGCCTGGACCCCTCCCCGGGGGCCTCCTCCTCCCGCCGGGGGAGAGGGGCCGGGCGGGCCGGCACCGCACGCCCCTCCGGGGGGGCGACCGCCCTATATATTGCCAAGCGGCTCGGGACCGACCTCCCCACCGCAGGGAGCTGCCGCTGAGCCTGCCCCCCTCCCCTTCCCCTCCCTCTCCCCTTCCCCTCCCCTCGGGGGGGCTCTTTCTCCCGCCGCTCCCCCCCATCCTCCGAGGAGGAGGAGGAGGAAGGCGAGGGCCGTATATGAACGCGGCCGGCTTCCCCTGCCTGCGAGGCATGTGCACGCTGCCGGCTTCCAGCCCCGCGGCCAGCCCCGGCTCCCCCGGGCCGGCGCGGGGGTCTCCGCAGGCGCCGCCGGTGAAGCCGGAGCCGCGGGGCGCTGGGAGCAGCCCGGCCCCGCCGCCGCCGCCCGAGGAGCCGCCGCCGCCCGCCGGGGGCCGCCGGAGGAAGCGGCCGGTGCAGCGGGGCAAGCCCCCGTACTCGTACATCGCCCTCATCGCCATGGCCATCGCCAACGCCGCCGAGAGGAAGCTCACCTTGGGGGGCATCTACAAGTTCATCACGGAGCGTTTCCCCTTCTACCGGGAGAACCCAAAGAAGTGGCAGAACAGCATCCGCCACAACCTCACCCTCAACGACTGCTTCGTCAAGATCCCCCGGGAGCCCGGACATCCCGGCAAGGGCAACTACTGGACACTGGATCCGGCCGCAGAGGACATGTTCGACAACGGGAGCTTCCTGCGCCGGAGGAAGCGCTTCAAGCGCACCGACATCACCACCTACCCCGGCTACATGCAGAACTCCAGCGCCTTCACGCCCCCGCCCGCCGGCCGCCCCGCGGCCCCCACAGCGCCCTACCCCAATGCCCTCTGCTCGCCCGGCTACGGCCCGCAGCTCTCCGGCAGCGTCTTCCACCCGTACGCGGCCGGGGCAGCACCGCCGGCACAGCACCCCAGGATGTTCAGCATCGACAGCCTCATCAGCGGGCAGCAGGCCCTGCAACCCTCACCGCCCTCCGAGCTGGGCCACCCATCGCTGGGCTTGCCCGGAGCCGAGCTGGCTCCCGCCTGCTCTGCCGGCAGCTCCGAGCCTCCCTGCTTCCAGGCACAGCCTGTCAGCCCCGGCTTGCTGGGCCGGGCCGGCCCCAACTCCCTGGCGTACCCCTATGCCGCCTCGCCCCCGCACCTGCCCGTGGCTCAGGGCAGCTACTCGCCCAGCAGCCCGCAGCTCTACGGGGCTCCCAACAGACTGGCCCTGCCGGCCATGCGGCCCCCGGCGTGTGCCGAGCACGGCGAGCAGCTCCTGGGGCTCTCCGCCTCGCCCCTCGGCCAGTTCGGCTCCGGCAACTCCTACATGAGGCAGCCCAACTTCCCCGCGGGGCTGGAGCGGTACATGTGATGGGGGCTGCGCACATCCCCACGCTCCCTGAGCGGCTCTGGACAAGCGGACTTCTCCCTCCCGTGGGGCTCAGCTGGGGGGGAGCCGGGGGTCCGGCTGTGTGCAGACACACAGTGTGGGAGGACTCAGCCCCTCTGTGTCTCAGCTTATTCTGAAGCGGAGGCAAGGTGATCTGTTTATCTGCTCCATTCCTTCCCGGCTGCATCTGCCAGGCAGGGCTTCCCACGCTGGCCCTTGTGCCCAGCCTGGCCCCGGGGCACCCCAGGGCGAGCAGGAGCACACTCAGGAGGTGGGTGCGTGGTGGAACATGCAGGAACTCTCTCTCCAATGGGCTTTCTCCTCTCTTCCCTGAGTGCCTCCCGTGTAACTGGAATGAAAGTTATCAAAAACCTCCCCAAACCACTAAACAAGTTCACTGGATTTTAAATGAATATTTAAGATGTTTATAATTTCCTTTCCCTGTAGGAAAAGAAACCCTAACTTGACTACTTCTTTTTACTATTTTTAAAAATTACTTTTATTGTTAGAAAGGACTTTTTTTAAAATAAAGCTTTTTCTTCCAATATGACCAGTGCTGCTGTTCCTCTGGCTCTGGATGGATCTTGGCAAGAGGAATTTATAATCTTGTGACTGGCTGGGAGATGGATTTGTGCTGCTGTTGTGACACCGCTACATCTTATATTTTTAGTGATGCTTCTTAAAACTCTCTATTTTATAATGATTTTCTTAAAACCAAATGGTAATTCCTACAAGGCTAGCCCTTGCAGCTCTTACTGAACTTGATAGTTTCCATTGGTACAGAGAGGATGTGTCTTCCCTCCAAGGAATCCATTGCAGGTGAAATGCTGATTTAACCCATCAGATTAGGAGATCACAGTTTTTCTTCCTAGCAACAAAATCAATTAAAGTTCTAAGTTGTTCACTTGCTGGGCTGCTGCTATTTATTTGCAGGACTCTCAGCCAGACCACCTGACAAGGTTTGACAGGAGAATTCCCCAGCCCAAGATTTAGATTTTTTAAAATTTAAACATGCTTTGGGTAAAAGTGCCAAGCTAGGATTTCTCTCCTTTTTTTTAGGGGTGTCTTCTGAAGCAGAGCAGTTTTCTGTAGTCCCTGTTGCATTTTCCTCTCTAAGGAGTTGGAAGCCATCTGATCTTTGGTGTAAAACAGCATCTCATTCCCTAACTGCAGGGTATGATCAAAAGCTGGTGTGCTGGCAGGTACCCACAGAATCGTTTTTGTCCACAGCTTGGGACCTCGTGGCTTTTCATTCTTTCATTCTATGCCTCCACCAAAATGGAGAGTGGGTTTAGTGTGAGAGTGGAGGGAAGAAAATGCTTTTTTCTTCTTCGTTTCCTTAAAATTTGGCCTCCATCTGTCCCTACAAAGTGGTCTATCATCTTCAGCTGAATTGCTGAGGGCTGAGTCTCCTCTCTGGTCCTTCCAGCTTCACCCTTTCAGCTTTCACACTGGTCCCAGCAGCAGCTCCTGTGCTTTTCCCAGCAATAACCCTGCTCAGGATGGGCATTGTGAAATAACTTATCCCTTGAAATACTTTGGCTCTCTCCACATGATATCTATAGGCAGACATCTTCTGTCTAATGGAAATTTGTAACGTGCCCACGCCTGCCTGTGACATACTGCCTGCAGAGATCACTTAGGGGGGTGCTGAAATAATCACTTACAAGGACAGTCAGCAGAAAGGACATTTGTCATAGCTCACATTCATTCCCAGGGCCCGATCCTGCAATGTTTTGCTAACAAAAGAACTTTTGAAATCTTGCCTAAGTACCCAGGGTGTCAGAGCCAGACATGTGCCAGAAGCACTGGCTCTGCCAGCTGATGGGGCTGTGACTCCACTGGGTTTGCACCCTGAGCAGGAGGGCTGCTGAGGCAGGGCAGAACCAGGTACTGACGTGAAATAAAAACAACATTGGCAGCAGGGGGTGGGCAGGAGATGCTGTGATTCTGCCTGGGTGGGATGCCCTGGGAAGAGCTGGCCAAGCCATGACAACTCAGAGCAAGCTGAGTCCCCAGGCACCTCTGAGACTTGCAGCAGCAGGGAGCTGGTGTTGGGAAGGGTTTTCCAAGTTCCTGGTGTCTCTGAGTGTTAACTCAGGTGCTGGTGGAGCCATGAGGGCTGGGCTGAAGGGAGGCTGGGCTGTGACTTGCTCCTGTCCCCAGCTGCCTGTGCCTCCTCCTGGGGCTTTCTGGAGAGTGGCATCCAACTCCAGATTTAGAGATGTGTCTGTAAGAGATCCTCCTCCCCCCTGTGCCTGTGCAAGAGGGGTCTCTTCAGCCAAAGCAGCTCTGGTGTGAAGTGAGTCACCACAGGGGACTGACCCCCCAAAACCTGCCTTGGAGAGAGCGCATGACCCTGTCCTGGTGTGTTGGGACAGCCCCCGCTGGGCAGCGCTGGGTTGCACATCTCCCCTGGTACATCCCTGCCTGCCAGACAGCCCCAGCCCAGAGCCCCCTGCAAGCATCAATAAAGCACCCTCACCGCGGGCCTTACGCTGCCAAACCGCTGGAAAACAGGGGGCACAAACCCCTTTTCTTCTTTTTTCTGTGGATATTAATCCTCACATGCACAAAACTCTGGCAACTTGTATTGTGATTGTCATTAAACTAATGCCTTAAGAGTGTCTTCTTGGTTAAGTTAATGTATCCCAACGAGGCTTTTAAGCTTCCATTTCAAAGCTTTGTTTACAGTTAGGGTGAATCTAGCAAATGAGTAGGATTAAGGTGTCATGTAAAGCATGAGCCTTGCTGGGACAGAGTAGTTTTAAGCTTTGTAAAGTTTATACCTGAGCTCTTCATCTGTTTTAGTGTCTTTTCAATGTCCCTGTTTAGTGAATAAGAGGGATTTGAATGAAACAGGAGTAATTGTCACTCAGATTTCAGCTGTGAAACCAAGTCTCCTTTGAAATCCTCCCCTCTTTATTTAGGGAGTTTAGGGAATATTATGTAATGACAGCTGTAACAATCTCGAGCTCACACAAAAGACAGAGGCAAAACTTTCTGTGCTCTCTGGGATTGTGGAAAGAATGTCATACCTCGGGGTGATGGCAGGAGGTACTCTGGACTTCCCCGTGGTGGGGAGAGCCCTGCCCCGAGCCTGAGTTGCTGATGGAGGAGGTGGAATTGAACCAAAGAGATTTAGTGGAGATCTGAGCTATCTTCTCTGATTTCTCAGGGAATAACTTTGCAAATCAGGTTGATTTCAGATAACTCAGGCTGCACGTTCAGAAACACACAGCCAAAACGAGCTGCCACCTTGAAAAGATGTTTGTTTTTCACTGGGAAACCCTGGCTATGCAGGAAGGACCGTGTCTGTCTGTGTGCAACAGCATTCTGCACGTTTCATGCTTGTACCACCTTCCTGCTGCTTCCAACAGGCTCAAACAAGCAGTAAGAAATGCTCTTTCCAGATTATATTCCCAAACTATAAATAGCGTTTTCCACCCTTTTACAAACACACACAGCACTAGCTGAAATTTTAGTTGACATACACTTCCTGAAGAACTTACCGGTCCCTCTGGTAGTGTTAGGATTTTTCTGGATGCTGCCAGCTGTTCACTGGCAGTCTCGCTGCTGAAAATGTTGCACCGTAACTGCTATTCTATGCAATACTTTGCCCTTTGCAAATACACAGCTTGAAGACATTTAGTGGTGTTTCTTGGAGGTTCAGACTGAGTTGGTAAAGTCTGACAGTGACGGAGAGATGGGCAGTGAGGGCAGTGGGACCGGCTGAGATCGGCTTTGCCAGGTAATAATGAGTTTTTAACAAATCGGCATCTGGGAGTCAGCACTGCCCAAGCTCTGAGCTACATCTCGGAGTGTCGGGGGTCGATCACCACTGCTGCCGAGTTATGTTTACATCCTTTACACTCTCAAAGCTCCCGTGAGGACAGGAGCACTGATGGAGCCGCCGTGTTTGTACGGGACAAGAGCAGCGCTGCGCTGCCTCCGCCGCTTCACTCCGGGGTGTGACGCTGCGGCGGGGGGTGGCAGGGGCCGCATGGCCCGAGTGACAGCAGCGTGCTCAGGCCAACACTGACCTCCAGTGGAAAGCCCTGGGAAGCCGCTCCCGGCTCCCGGGGGGCTGCTCAGCACGTACCGATAGCATCCCGGCCTTTGGGGTCCTGGTCACGGCTGGGGGGACCAGGACATCGCGGAGTTTGGGGATGCGGTCGGGATGAGACACCGTGGAGTTTGTTCAGGGAGGGTGGTTCTGAAACGCAGGCTGGATGAAACCTCCGGGCTTAAAACACCTTTTAAGGGAAGATTTTTTTTTAAAGGGAAGATTTCAAAGGCAAAGTGTTTCTCTGGCTATACCTTCTTTTATCTATTTCCTAAGCTATCGCTGGGCACAGGATACAGGATTGGGCTGCGCTGGCTGTGCCCTGCAGCTCTTCTCCCTAGAGTGAAAATAGGGAAATGAGTGGAGAAACGAAGACAATCTGAGCCCTTGATGGAAGGGGAGGGGTTGGTGATGACAGATCCCTCCTCTGCAGCAGCCAGTCTCCTTGGCAGCCTGACTTTGTGTTTGAAATGTGCTACACGATGGTTGAATGGCACAGCTGGGGGCTGGCCTGGCTCCTAACAGCACCCAAAGTGCCAGGCAAAGCAGCAGAGCCTGAGCACTGGCAGCACAACACCTACAAGCTCTTGGGAGAGATCTGGGGAGCAGTAATTTCACTGTGGTGCAGCACAAAGCAGTTACACTGCAGCAGCTGGGTTTGAGAATGTAATGAATCAACTGTGCCATCCCAGCACCAGCAAGCAGCTCTGGCTTGTGGCAGCTCAGGGTGTTGCATGAAGAAAAGGAGCACATTTACACATGTGCCTGGGAAAAGTTCATTTTCCATTTGCATCAGCACTGCTGAGCCAAAGGCAGCAAGGTCTGACCTCTGCAGAGAATGGGCCTGATGGTCTCAGACATTAGGGCACTAAGGTCATCTCATCTTGGTCTTAGAAACTCTCATGCTAATCAGGTGTTGGAAACCAAATCAAATCTGTAGACCCATTTTCAGGAGGTTTCAAGTGATCTAATCTGAATGGAGCAAATGGACCTCAAAAAGCACAAAATTGTCCAAGCTCACTCACCACCCTGGCTCTTCGCTCACAGCAGGCCATGGGTTTCAGAAGAGGAGTTAGTTCACCTGTGCAGGTCAGACCAACCCAGGTCTTGGTTATACCTTTTTCAGATATTCTCTGCTTGAAAGACAGGAGTCTGAGTAAAGCTGAGGGGACTCTGCTGTGCCTCATTATTTTCAGTTTCAGAAGATGCTTATATGGACGTAACTCCCTCCCAAGAGCATCCCATCCAGCACTCCTCTGTAACAGAAATGTGTTTACCCATGGGAAAACAGGAGGCTGCCAAACCAATCTCAACCAGACCCTTCACCCTCAAGACATCACAAGATTTGCCATCCCAAAGACACAATTAGGAGGGAACATTTTCTTGCCAGACCCCAAACGCATCCCAGCAGAGCTCCCTGTTCCCTAGAGACGGCTGAACCGGCCACTTGGTGAAGATGCTCCCGCCAGGTCAGCCTGGAAGCGATGGGAGCGGGGTGTGGTGTTGGCTCCTGCACTGTGGGCAGCACCCACGAGGTGGCAGGCAGGTGACACCCAGGCCAGGCGCTGTGTCCCACCCTCAGCTCTCCTGCCCGGACCCCACCCGCCGCAGAGCCTCCACAAGCAGCGTTTGCTCCTCCCTGGTTACTTATTGTTCGGTTTTCCACAGTGTTGGTTTAAGCACGTATCCATCCTCCCCCGGCTCAAAGCCCTTTCTTTCCAGGCTGTCTGCTGCTTGGATTCTCCCCGAGCTGATGCTCACCCTCTAAGTATAATTGCAATACAAAGTAGTTTCAGAATAGCGTGCAATAGTGGCTAATTATTTGGAACAATTATACATAACAAAGACAGAGCCAAGCAGCAAGAGGGCTTAATTGTCTGGCCAAGCATGAAATAGCACAGGATTATCGCTCACAGGGGGAGGGGAGGCAACAGAGGAGAATTGCCCCATAGAATAGGCAAGAATCCAGTCTGCTCTGGAAGACAAAGTTTATTGAAGAACTTGAAAATTCCCTGTTGAAGCATCTTCTGAGATGGCAGAGAAGACATGAAAAGGAGAATGACCCAGAATATGGACTTAAGGCACAAATCCCTCCACTGACAGACTCCAGGCCTACAGGCGCTTAAGAACATGCTTAAATTTTAAGCACATGAATAGTCCCCTTTGACGGCTCACGTGCTTAGAGTTAAGCCCAGGCATAAGTGTTTGTAGGATTGGAGCCCAGATTTTTATTGCAACTAGGCTCTTCTCAGTAATGACAGGAAATAAGAGATGTATAAAGTGCACAAGCTCTCAGGGCAGTGCCATGAAACCCTTTGCTCCATGTGAGTGACAAAAACCTGCAGCATCCACACCTTCCCTCCCTGCCATGGGGCTGGGGGAGAAAACAATTGTGCAGTGGAGAGAGCAGCATCTCCAAGTCATGATTGGAGCCTGAGAGTCCATAGGTGTGGGTGGAAGGTGAGGAGGTTGCAAAATGGAAAAAAGATCGCCATCAAAACCTAAAAAGTACTGTGGGTGTTGCTGGAGTTCAACCTTGCTTGAGTGTACCAAAGAGCCATGTCTTGGAGAGCTTCTGATATGGAGTGGAAAATTAGGATACTTTTCAGTAAAAGTGATGAAAAAATATATTTAAAAATCCTACAGAATATGAACAACTCAATGCTATAGCAAATAATCTCTGCTTAGGCATGCAGCTGTTTTTTCTGCAGAATAAGGTTTCTCTAGTGTGAGATTTTTCTCTGCTCTCTCTCCATCTCTGGTTTTGTTTTTTGCAAGGATTCCCATTTTTACAAGACAGCTACCTGCTGGGGAGTAGCACTTCTCCCTCTGCTTGAACCTAGATCACTGTTTTTCAATTGTCTTTAGGGCTGGAAGAGTTTGTTTTTATCAGTGGGACAACAGCCTTGTGCTGGTGACTGCAGATATGCTATAGTGGTGGTGGTAGAAAAAGTGAAAGGTGTGGGATACAGATGCTGTGAGCTTCAGTGGGCTGACTGAGCCTGACCTATGGATGTCCCATGTCCCAGACCTACAGCCATACCTGAACCTTTGGATGAGGGTGCCTGTGCCAGCAGCAGCACGTGAGAGCTGCCCAGCCTGGAGATGTACTTGTGGAGGAGATTTTTCCTTAGGAAAAATGAGTGGACGTGTGGATCTGCCCCACAGGAGGCCAGGCCCCCTCCCCACTGTTGGCTGTACTCTTCACAGCCCTGTCAGCCCCCCAAGGGCTCCATAGGGTGGGAGCTGCTGGTGGAAGAAGTGGCCCCACCACAGCCTCCCTTAGTGCAGCTGGGACCTCAGCTGTGGCTTGGCCATTGTCACCATGGGTCCCGGGCTGCTGCTGGAGGGCTGGAGGGCATTATATGATACAGCCAGCCCCGTTACCCAGCCATATGTGCACCTCCCTGCCTTTCCCAGGCACAGATATGTGGGAAACACCCACATTGCCTTTTTCCCCTTTCCATCCATACAGGGCAGAGAAGGGGGGACTGGGCAGCTGACATCACCTCTGGGGAAGGGTCAGGTCTGCTGGTGCCAGTGTGGGCTGGGACGTCCCTCAAGTGCTCAGGACCTTCCCAAACCACCCCAATGCCTCAGCGCATCGCCAGCCTGCCACAGCATGTCTGTGCAGCAGCTCAGAGCAGCGGGGCACGGGTGGAGGATTTTCTCTGGAGCCAGAGGTTAATTATGCTTTATTGGATAATTTTCAGCTGCCAGTGCTGGCAATAAAATGGATTTCCTCTAGATGGCACGCTTATCTCTGCGCTGGGAGGAAAGCCCACCAGCCTGCATCCCTGCAGGACCCCGTTGATGTATTTTCAGGGAACGGATAACTTATGTCCTCTTATATGACAATTTGAATGCTCAATAGCTAGACTATATAAAAGTCTGGAGAACGATAATAAGAAATGGCATTTCATATTGAGCACTGCTGGGATCTAGTTGGGTGATGCTAAATATCCATCTTGAAGAAATCATAAAAATTTCCAAGTAACGTAAAGCCAGATGTGAAATGTCAGCCTTGCCTTCATCAGTTGCTTCTTCCACGTGAGTGATCCATTTTCCTCTTCCCAGCAAGAATAAGCAGAGGCTTACCTGCAGTAAGTGAAAGAAGCGGGTATCTGTGTGTGTGTGAAGCCTTAACACCCCCAGAGTGGCTGGATTAATTTTATCTGTGTGTTGACAAGGTTTCCTCTCTCTTGTCCCTGTGCAGCTCAGGGTAGCAATTTCTTCTGGTGGTTTGAAAAAGGAACAGAAGTTCACACCTGTCTGGAGATGAGATTCACTCTTCTGTGCAGATTCAGCCACAATATTAAAGTGGTGCAGTTTAATATTTTTTCCACCTGACAGTCCTTCAGTAGGTAAGGGGAGAGCATTAAGGGGTTTGGTTCTGCCTCTGCTTCTCTACATGTGTGAGATGCCTCACCTCTCTTCCCATACTTTGGGTTGCTATTTTTTCTCTCTGTTTATTCAACTCCTCCCCGAGATGGGAACAGGGAAAACGGACCCCATGCTATATTTCTGTGCAATCTTATATATGGTCAAGAGGCAAAATATATTTATGAAACTCTTTGCAAGGTAGCTCCATAGATTTCAGCATGTACATGAAGGGCTGATTTTTCAGAAGGATACAGCAGATGGACCCAGATCTGATCCCCAGCTGGAGATTGCTGGATACTTCCACAAAGACTCCTATCCCCAACCTTCTTCTACATGGAAAAAAAAAAAAAAAAAGCTAAAAAACTTTTATAGCGATCAAACCAGTAATTTTCCACCTTCCCCGTAATTTCCTCCTTTGAAGGCCCTCTCTGTATTGTTTCTGGCACCCAAGTTGAAGGTCCTCAACTGGCACTTCTGGCAGAAGTGGACTTCAGTGATCTCAGTGGGTGAGGTGGGCATGAGCTGCTGAACTGCTGAAGGCAGAAAACAGCATCAGGGATTTCCTGGACAAGTCTGGCATGATCAGATGCTAACATGGAAAACCTGGACTCAGAAACCTCATCATGAGTTTCTAAATCCTTGTGGATCTGGCCATTTATTTAGGTTCTTGCACCAGTGCACCCACTTTTGGAAAATCTGATTCCCTCCCACATATATCTCTCACCTCCCAGAAAACCCTTAAAAATCCTTCCTTCTATTTTCAGGGGATTTTGGGAAGAATGAAGTGATTTAGCAGGCTTGTTTTCACAGGGATATTTTTCCTTGTGTGGTAGGCACAGTTACCAGGCTGTTCTATACACATTGCCATGTGCCAGAGCATAATTGCCTTCCACATGCATCAGCCTTTGGCTAATGTGTTTTTTATGGCAACCAGGAGAGGTGGCTTTGGTGAGTCTCAAAAGTGCACCTGGTGGTTTATGGCTTGAAAATGCTGTGTTCCTCTGAGTCATATAAGAGTGTGTATCTCTTTTCATGTCAGGTCACTGAAGAATGGAATGAAAAAAGGGCTTAGAACAAATCAGAGTTAATCGGTTGAGTGTTAAGCTGTGCCCAGTGGGCTTCAAACCCACATGGGATGGGATCAGTTATGGAGGAAGAACAGGAGGAAAAGTTTTGGAACTGCAAGCCCAAAGCTAAGGTCCTAAAATCAGATCATAGCACTTAAACATGTTTTTAACATGTTTCCCACTTGTCTGAGGAGCAGAATAGTCACAGATAACTGTGCTCCAAAGTTTCACAGGGACTCAGCCCTGCACATAAGGTTCCTGGAAAAAGCCTTCATTGAAATCCAGGCCTTTTTTGGTGTGGATTTTGAGACACCTCCACTTGAAAAGTCAAGTCAACAAACCCGAGCTGTCCAACATCTGAGCGCTGCAGGGATGGATATTGGCTCTTGGCTCCGGTGGTTTCCAACCTGGGAATTTCATATATCTCTCACTATCTGTCACCAGCATTCCCACTGCCCTCCCTGTGCTGGGAGCTCGTGGTGTGCAGGCTGCAAACTGATCTTTGCAAGCTGGGAGCTGGCAGTGTGGGGCTGGAAAAGGAGTCGAACTGCAGGGAGCACTGAAGGTCTGAGCCTTGGATATGGAAAGAAGAGAAATAATATCAAAGGAAATCACATAAGTGGAAAAAGAGCCCCCTGGGGCAGCCCAGGCAGCAGCAGGTCTGTCTTGTTCATGTTTTCAGAGAAGTTAGAGGTCAGCCAAGCTTGATAACGAGGTAATAAAGAAAAATCCATCACTGAGCCTTGGGGGACTGGTAGATGCGGTTCTCATCAGAATAAACGAATTTAGATGCTGCTCGGCAGAAGCAACAAAAACGACCACAAACCCAACAGATCACCTGGAAGGGTCTGGGAGCAACCTCGGCTGGGCTGGAGCTGAACTTTCCACAATTCCCAAGGGCTTCACTTCCCGGGGTTTCCCCCCGGTAAAGCCCCGCGCCGGGAGATGCTGCGGGCAGGAGCGGTGCCAGGGCAGGAGCAGCGATCGAGCTCTGCGGGGTGTTCTGCCCTCCGACTACACCCCCACCAAACAACGGACTGGGCAGACCGTCAGGGCAAGAGGATTTCCCTGTGGAGAAAAAAAAAAAAAAAAAAAAAAAATCGCTGTGGCCAGCTTTGCAGCTTTCAGGAGCTCCGACCCGGGCGGAGGCACTGGGACACCCGGGGAAAACATCGGCCATGGGGATCCACCTGCTGAAGCCGTCAGCAGGGCATCAAACACCCACCCCACACGCCTGGATCAAACACCTCATTAAGACAGGCGGGAAAGACAGTGAAAATCAATTTAAAGAAAAAAAAATCATAATGATCGGTTGATGGCCTTTATTTTTTTTTCCCCCTTACTTTTGAGACTTTCTGGAGACTCTCTCCACTCCAGCAGCACTCATCCTCAGGCACGTTTGATTCCGCAATTTAATGTGAAATGTAAAGCAAAGTTGGGTTCAAACTGGAAGCGAGGCTGTCTGTAAGGAAATACTGCAGAGAGGAGAGCAGAAAAATTAAAAATCTGCCCAAGGAAAAATGCTTCCTTCCCAGCCTATCATGCCCGGGCTCAGCGGGGCGATGACAAAGCAATCTTTTCGGGTAGATCAATAGGTTTTTATTTCGGGAGACCACATCATGCCTTAGCCCGGCGCACATTAAAACACTCCGTGTGTGGATGCACGGCCGGGAGTGTCTGTGAGTGTGTATGTGTGTGTGTGTGTGTGTGTCCGTGTGTGTGTGTGTGTGTGTCTGTGTGTGTGTGTGTGTGTGTCTGTGTGTGTGTCTGTGTGTGAGTGTGTGTGTGTGTGTGTCTGTGTGTGTCTGTGTGTGTGAGCGTGTGTGTGTCTGTCTGTGTGTGTGTGTGTGTGTGAGTGTGTGTGTGTCTGTGTGTGTGTCTGTGTGTGTGTCTGTCTGTGTGTGTGTCTGTGTGTGTGTGTGAGTGTGTGTGTGTCTGTGTGTGTGAGTGTGTGTGTGTGTGAGTGTGTGTGAGCATGTGTGTGTGTGTGTGTGTGTGTGTGTGTGTGTGTGTGTGTGTGTGTGTGTGTGTGTGTGTGTGTGTGAGTGTGTGTGTGTCTGTGTGTGTGTCTGTGTGTGTGTGTGTGTGTGTGTCTGTCTGTGTGTGTGTCTGTGTGTGTGTGTGAGTGTGTGTGTGTCTGTGTGTGTGAGTGTGTGTGTGTGTGAGTGTGTGTGAGCATGTGTGTGTGTGTGTGTGTGTGTGTGTGTGTGTGTGTCTGTGTGTGTGTGTGAGCATGTGTGAGCGTGTGTGTCTGTGCCTGTGTGTCTGTGTGTCTGTCTCTGTGTGTGTGTGTGTTTGTGCGTGTGTGTGTCTGTGTGTGTGTGTCTGTGTGTGTGTGTCTGTGTGTGTGAGCATGTCTGTGTGTCTGTGTGTGTGTGTCTGTGTGTGTGTGTCTGTGTGTGTGAGCATGTCTGTGTGTCTGTGTGTGTGTGTGAGCATGTCTGTGTGTGTGTGTGAGCGTGTGTGTCTGTGTTTGTGTGAGTGTGTGTGTGTGTGTGTGTCTGTGTGTGAGTCTGTGTGTGTGTCTGTGTCTGTGTGTGTGTGAGCATGTCTGTGTGTCTGTGTGTGTGTGTGTCTGTGAGTGTGTGTGTGTGTCTGTGAGTGTGTGTATGTGTGTGTGAGCGTGTCTCTGTGTGTGAGCATGTGTGTATGTGCCTGTGTCTGAGTGTGTCTGTCTGTGTGTGTGTGTGTGTGTGTGTGTGAGTGTGTTTGTGTCTGTGAGTGTGTGTGTGTGAGCATGTCTGTGTGTGTGTGAGCATGTGTGTATGTGCCTGTGCCTGAGCGTGTCTGTGTGTGTCTGTGTGTGAGTGTGTCTGTGTGTGTGTCTGTGTGTCTGTGTCTGTGTCTGTGTGTATGTGTGTGTGTGTGAGAGCGTGTCTGTGTGTGTGAGCATGTGTGTATGTGCCTGTGTCTGAGTGTGTGTGTGTGTGTCTGTGTGTGTGCACCGTGTCTGGGATCCGACCATCTGGTTTGTTTCAGTCCAGGGTTTCCCTTTTCTGAATCATCTCGGGACGGGTGTAGTTTAGGTACTTTTTCTCGTTTTCATTTGTTTCTGCAGCCGATATTGCATGGTAAAGCCGAGGCTGAGACCGACTCGGCGAACAGAAACCGTTCGGAGACGGAGAGAGCGGGATTCATTCACTCTCGTTCCATTGTGGGTCATCCCCGATTTGAACGGGGAGCACATTGTGCCTCGAAGCAGGCAGAAATGTGTCGGTGCCGGGTGATGGGGACGCGCTGCCTCTCGAGCTGCGGCGCTCCGGATGCGCGATGCGGAGCGGGAGAGCCCGGTCCAGGCGGGAGCAGGACACGGCACCGGCCGCATCCCATCCGCAGCGCCTGCATCAACCCTTCTGCCTCCCCCGTCCATTTGCCACCTCCTCGGGGTTCCCATGAACATGAGCACAGCAGCAAGCAGCTCCACCCGAGTTCCCCGCTGCCGGGGGCTCCCCCCGAGGTCTGCCCACCTCTCCAGACAGGGGGAGAGGCGCAGGGGTGGCCAGGCAGGGACACCCACATCTGTTTCACTTCGCGCCGTGCGGGACCAGCCTCCAGACGGAGCGATCGGGAGGCGGCCGAGCATCTTCTCCCCCGGAGCATCCCCCGGGCGGTGTCCCCTGCCCCCGGCCGCTCGCACCGCGTCATTTTGCTGCCCCCCACCCCCGCCCTCCCCTTCGCCGCCCTGCAGAGGCACAAGACGCAGCTCCCGGCGGTTCCTCGCTGCCATGAAATGCACCAAGTGGAAATTCAATCGCCCCGTTGTGTGTGTGGTCGAAATCTCTGGCAGCTGCTTCGGAATTTTTTATGACACTTTCGTTTATGTAGGGGAGGCATAACTATTATTTTACTTAATAAAAATGGAAAGCGGCTCGGGTCTTTTCCCTCTCTTCCATTTGTTCTTCCCATCGCCTTTTCACCGGGCTGATGAACTGAGAGTTTGAACAATGTTGGTAGGAAAGATGCGGCATCTCCGAGGCATTTGTCCGTGTTAAACAATTATATACATGTTGATATGAAAAAAAAAATATTGGGAAAAGAATGAAAATAAATATTGGTATAGTCGAATATATATATATACGCAAACATACGAGAGGGAGATATTTGCGTTTGTGTTGTGAACACAGGTCAGGAGCATCGGAGAAGTATAAAAGTGAAAGCTCAGGAAAAGTCCCCCAGAGCTGACACGCGCCCTCGGGACAGACTTCCCACCTTCCCGAGAAACTCTCAGCACAGTTTTCCCCTCTACTTTTCCCCTCCGATCGAGAAATTCTCCCCGATGTCCGCGCTGGCGGCGAGGAAGGAGGATGAGACCGACTCCGCGCAGAGGCTGCGGCTCGGAAATCGCTGCTTGCACTGGAGAGGAGCGGACGGAGCCGTCCGCTTGTGTCCTCTCCTCGGGGTCCCCCCGAATTCTCCGAGCCTGTGCACCGAGTCGTTAGGGCTTGAGTAATTGTGACCGGCATTTGGAAGCGGGGCCGCGCAGCTGTTTGGCCCGGCTCCCCGGTATTAGTGCTGGAGATTTTGTCACCAAATGCTCGCACCTGTTAACGGCAGAGACTGGCAATTCATCACCGCGGATTCTCACACTGCTGAACGTGGCCCTGGCGGGGGGACATCTCCTCATGGCATCCCCTTGGAGGAACCCATCCCCTTCCTCCCTCCCCAGGCATCCTCCCACGGGAAAGCAGATACGTGTTTGCAGAGCTTCAAGGGGAAAAAACCAAACCAAAACCTAACGGTGCGAGCGCGGTTCAAAGCGTCCGCGATAGAGACAGGGACAACCTGCTGTCACAGTCACCTACGGGACATGGGCTGAGCAGCTTCAGATATGAAAATGTTCGCGAGACTACGCCAGGGCGGCTGCAAGGGGGGCAGCGGGGCTCTGCCACCGGCGGGGACACCGCGGAGGCTCGCGGGGACCTTGTGTGCCTCTGTTTAGAAGAAAATTCTCCCCCTTCGCCTGCAGCCCGCGACAAGGTGGGTGTCTGCTGCCCACCACCTCCTCCTGCCAGCCGTCAGGGAAGCGGAGGCACGGGAGCGGCAGGCAGGAGATGCCGAGGCCGCAGGATATTCCCCTTCCCGAAGGGCTCCAGGGGCCTGGCTGTGGGTGGGCCGCCTCGGAAAGTGGTACCCGGCCGGGCCAGCCGCGTCGGGCGGAGATACAGGACTCGGGTGCGGTCCCAACACCCCGCGGACACGCACAGCCTTCGCTTTGGTTATTTCTCGAGGTGGGGAGAGGCTCGGCAGAGCGCTGCTCCGCTGCTCCTTGCCCTCCAGCCCGCACCTGCCGGCGCAGCATCCCTTCCGTGGGAGCCTGGCGGAGGCGGGTTCCAGGCAAGGTGCTCCGGCCTCGGTGACGTGTCGGTGACGTAAGCGCGTGGAGAAGGGGAGCGGGGATCCCCAAATTCGCACGATCCCTCAAGGGGGCCGAAGGCTCGGTCCTGGCGGGTCCCTGCCGGCGAGGCTGCGGGAGGTCTGCAGCTCATCCCCCAGCTTCGGGGACGGGCAGCCCTCGGGGGGAGAACGGACCGTCCGCGGACCCCCGGGCCGAGGATGGCGACCGTCGCATAGCGCAGGAATGGGGTCTGAAAGCCTCCGGCACCGCGGGGTGCTTGGGGCGGGGAGGGGCTTTATCCAGGTCCATCGCCCCGCTCCTAGAGCGGCCGGCTCCAGACCAAGCCGGGGGCATCCGAGCGCCAGGGGAGCGGGCAGCGCCTTTCCTCGAAAGCATCTCGGGCGGGGGACACGGTCCCCGGGGCCCGGGCCGGGCCGGGCAGTCCCTCATCGTGCCCGTGGGGGCTGCGGCGGGCGCCACGTGATGCCGGGACGGCCGTATAAAGGCCTGGGGAGCGCGGGCAGCCGGCGCAGTGTGGGAGCGTTTCCACCGGGTCCCAGCTCGGGAGGGGTGGGGAGGGGGGAGCCGCCTTCCCCACTTCTGCCCTCCCCCCTCCCTCTTCCCCTGCCCCTCCCTTCCCCCTCCCCCTCCCTCCCCCCAACCAGAGAAGGAGCCGTCGCAAACCCCACTTTTCTTTTTTTTTTTTTAACCTTCCCCCCCACTTTTTTTCCCCCTTTTTCTCCTGCTTCTCTCCTTTTATTATCATTATCACCATTATTTATTATCGCTGCTCCCAAGCGCCCTGCCCAGCCCACGGGCGCCCCGTCCCCCCGCCCCCGCCCCGCGCCCCCTCCGCCGCCCCTCCCTCCTCAGCCACCACCCCGCAGCCACCACCGCGGCCCCGCCAGCAGCGGCGCGGCGAGCGGGGCGCGGAGCGGAGCGGCAGCGCCGGGGCGCGGAGTCCCAGCGGCGGCCGCAGCCCTCCGGCACGGCCCCGGGCCCATCCCGGGAGCCGCCGCTAGGTGGGGGGGGGAGCCCGGCCCCGGCCGCCCCGGCCGCACAACAATGACTTTGGGCAGCAGCGGCGGCGGCGGCTGCGGGATCATGTCCGAGCGCTCCCCGGAGGAAGAGCCGCTCTCCGAGGTGGAGGACGCGGATATCGACGTGGTGGGCCCGCCCCAGGATGGGGGCAAGTACAGCGAGGAGGAGGAGGACGAGGACGAGGAGGAGGAGGACGAGGAGGACGGCGGCGATCCGCTGGGGCTGGCGCTGCCGCGGAGCGGGGCCGCCAAGGCGCGCATGGGGGGGTCCCCGGAGCGGCTGTCCCCCGCCGGCGGCTCGGAGCCGGCCTGCGCCCGCGGCGCCGCGCCCGGGGAGAAGGCGCCCGCGGGCGGCGGCGGCGGCGGCGGCGCGGGGGGGAAGAACCCGCTGGTGAAGCCGCCCTACTCCTACATCGCCCTCATCACCATGGCCATCCTGCAGAGCCCCAAGAAGCGGCTGACGCTGAGCGAGATCTGCGAGTTCATCAGCGGGCGCTTCCCGTACTACCGGGAGAAGTTCCCCGCCTGGCAGAACAGCATCCGCCACAACCTCTCCCTCAACGACTGCTTCGTCAAGATTCCCCGGGAGCCCGGCAACCCGGGCAAGGGCAACTACTGGACGCTGGACCCCGAGTCCGCCGACATGTTCGACAACGGGAGCTTCCTGCGCCGGAGGAAGCGCTTCAAGCGGCAGCAGCAGCTGCACCCGCCGCACCCCGAGCTGCTGCTGCGGGCCGGGGCCGCCGACCCCGCCGCCTTCCTGCCCGGCTTCGCCTACGGACCCTACGGCTACAACTACGGCCTGCAGCTCCAGGGTTACCCCCACCACCACCACCACCATCCCGGTGGCGGAGGCGGCGGCGCCGCGGGCGCCTTCCCCTTCCCGGCGCCGCACTGCCCGTTACCGGCTCCGCCGCCTCCCGCCGCCGCCTCCGTCTTCTCCGCCGCCTCGGGGCTGCCCTCCTTCCTGGGCGGCGAGCTGAACTGCAGGAAGTCCTTCTACCACCCCCAGCTGAGCCCCACCGCCCTGCCCGCCGCCCTCCTCCAGACCCTCAAGCCGGACCCCTCGGCCGCCGGCGGCGGCGGCAGCGGCGGCACCAACCACCCCTCCCGGCCCTCTTTTTCCATAGACAACATCATCGGGGGGGCCGTGCCCCCGCCGCCCAGCACCAACCCCAGCGTCGCGCCCGCCGCGCCCTACCCCGCCGGCCAGGCGGGCCCCCCGGCGCAGGTCCTGGCCGTGCTCAGCCCCGCCTTGGCCCCGGCACAGCCCCAGGTCAGCCTGGCACACGAGCCGCTCCTCCAGCCGGCCCAGAACTTTTCCAGTAAAATCACAACCCTCAGCAGCTGTCATTTTTAAAGTGTGCTGGGGAAGGGGAGGGGGATGGGGGGGAGAGTCGCGAAGCAAACGGCCCCTTTCCAGCTCTCCCCCACTCCTCCGAAACTGCTCCCCTTCCCTCTCCCCGTGTCCCCCCCCATCTCCTCCTGTTGTGTTTTAAGGTAGGAAATATTTCCTTTTTTTTTTTTTTTTAATTTTTACTTAATTTCCAGGCTCAGTGGCATCCAGATCTGTTTGCTCGGGAAAAAAAAAAATAAATCAATAAATCGGGAGGGCGGGAGGAGGGAAAGAATAACACGATTCGGTCCTACAAGCGCCAAAGCGTATTTATAAAGTGGCCGTAACATAAGCTGGGACCTGGGCTGGTTGAACACGCAACGTCTTGTGAGGGGCGGAGGGGGGGCATGATAAGAACGGAACGGTCTTAGGGTCGGAAATGTTTCCTTTGAGAGGTGCGGGTTTTCCGCGGGGGTCCCCCCAGATCACCCGGGAAAGCGGCCAGGGGATTGCGGACGGCCCCGTTTTCGTTCCGGCAAGTCTCTGTGCCGGGTGGCTTTGCCATGTGTGTCTGTCTCTTCCCCTGCTCTCAAAGAAAATGTTTTAATGGTCCGATCTTATTTTTAGTTTCTTTGAAGCTTCGGGTTTGGTTTTAAAAAGCACTGTTTAAGGTTTCTTTGTTTTTAAGAAGAAGAAAAAAGTCGGTGAAACTCAGGACTGCGTTTTTTTTTTTTTTTCTTCCCCCCCCACCCCGATTAGACATTCAAATGCACGTTTAAAAGAAAATCCGATCCGTCAGGAAGTTTGGAGAATTCCCATATTATTTTTTTTTTTAATCCCCGTTTTCCCACCCCCTCCGTGCGTGGGTTTTTTGGTGTATTGGTAATTATTTGTATATAGATTATTCGGGAGCTAATGAGCGGAGTCCAGTTAACTCTTCACTGGTTGTACATCCGTCATATCTATTTTATTGAGAGAATCTGTGAATAATTTGATGTGGAAAAGGCAACAGAATTTTGTCCACCGTTGGTGTAAATTAATAAATGTTTGTGACCTGGTTAAAAAAACAAATAATAATCCAAATCGTTCTTTGCGATGTCCTTTGTCACGCTGAGAGCCGAGAGCCCCGCTCGGGCCTCGGGGAAGCGAGAGGCTCCCAACCTCGGGCCGGGATTCCCGGGAGCTGGGCAGGGGCTGAGCGGCCCCTCCGCGGCCGGGGGCGCATCCTGCGCGGGGCTGCTCCGTGGCGGTCCCCGCTGTAAGTCCACGGGTCGAAAAATTCCCCGGAGAATTTTTTTTTTTGTTAATTTTATTTTTTTTAATTCTCGGATTTTGTTGTCTCCCATTAAAAAAATATATAAAACCCGAAGAACCCCCCTCCATAAAAACCAAAAAATACCCCGTGTGTTTTCAGGGGGAAGGAGGTGGCGGCCGGGAAAAAAGGGTCTCCCATCTTCACCCCCTCCCCCCCACCTTCTTTTATTTTGTTTGGAAAAGTTGACACATGAGAAAATAAGTTGGAGGGCTTCCCCCCCGCATACACGTCCCCCTTGGGCCTGCAGTATTTGAATGACCGAATGAAACTTGATCTCTGCCTAAATTTTGCAACAACTTACAAAGTAAATAAACATCTTAAAGCGCTCCCTTCTCTTCCAAACTTCTGCCCCCTCCATCCCCCCCCACCTCAAATTTATTTATTTCAGGGACCAAACGTGGCTCTTTGGTTTGTTTGTTGGCAGGGACCCTGATCGAAAGAATCGAGGCCTTTCTGACCGGGCAGCCATCTGAAGGAGAAGGAGAAAAAGGAAAAAAAAAAAAAAAAAAGCTGAGCCGTACGAGGCAGGGAGCGGGGACGGAGCCGGTCCCCGGGCAGCGGGGCTTTGTGCGGGGCCCTCCGGGGCTCAGGCAGGAGCAGGAGCCGGGCGGTGTGCGCCGGAGAGCAGGGGGGATCGCCTTTTCTTTTCCCTTCTCCCACCCATCCCTTTTTTATCCCCCCTCCGCTGCCCCTGTCTGTGCCACCTCGAACCTCCGCGCAGTTTGTTGATGTTGTTCCTGAACGTGCCGCCTCCCCGCAGCGAGCGGTCTCACATCTTGCCTTCACACACATTTGCTTTTGAAAAGCGATCTTCGTGTCCGGCACTTGGTTGTCTCCCTTTCATGTTCAGCTCCTACAAAAGGGGCTACAAGACTCGACATGGGAGAAAAGAGGAGGCCAATGAATCTATTTTCCAGATTGCCAAGCACATGGTTGGAAATTGAAGGGGCTTTTGTAGCATTTCCCCTTCCTCCCTCCCTCCACTCTCCTTTTCTTTTGCTTGTGTGCAAATTGTTCAATTGCTCTGGCAGGGGTGTTCCTGACAAGCTCATTACTAGAAGGTGCCAGACCCCTCCTCTCCCTCTCCCCCGAAGTCTTTGATGAAGTTAAAATGCGCTGATAGCTGCTCTCGGGGCTATCTTTGTTCAGCCTCTTTTAATAACCGAGCCTGCTTTGAGGAGACGGGATCCGAGGGAAGAAAGCGATGTGCAGCGAGGCTGGGTGGTGGTTGCGTGCCTGGCAGAAGGGGGGCTGGTTATTTTACTATAAAGTAGCGATTTTTAATAATTTTTGGCTTGTTTGTTTGTGAAGCGCAGGAGGAAAAGGAGCCAGGGGTGCCAGGAGCGGATCAGAAATGCAGCCGGTGCCCGCAGGGATGGAGGAGGCGTGTGGCCCCTCCAGTCCCGCTGGTGCACGGGGATCTCCAAGTTGGTGGTCTCAGGGCTTGAAGGGATGGAGGGGGGTCCTCTGCAGGGAAGCGGTGTTTCCCTGGAGAGCCCCCTGCCCCCACACGCTCAGGAGAGGGGGGTCGGGGGTAGTGTCTGGGACTGGGACACCTTTCCCCGGCTCCGCTCATCTCCTTTTGCCTCGTGGAGTCATTGTGAGTTTTTAAGCCGCGGTCGCCGGCCAGGATTGAAGCTGAGCTGACTTTGGGAACGGGGGATTCCCTTCCTTAAGCGGGAGTCGTGGTACCCACGCAGGAAGGGTCGGGCTCGAGTGCAAGCGCCGTCGAGGTTTTATTTTGGGGGGAAGCGTCCCAAGCGTCTCTAAAATCAGAATTTTCCCCATTCCCTGAATTTCCCTGAAGCACCGCAGCTCGTTCCGTGCCCCGATCCGTCTCACGCCGCCTGCGAGCGTTTGCGTGGCGCCCCGGGAATCGGCTCTCCCTGCCCGCCGGAACGGGGGGCGGCGCGGAAGGATCCGGGGGTCTCCCCTGGATCCGGAATGCTCTGACCGGGCTCGGTTCGGGGGTTTCACGAGGAATTTTGCCTTTCTAGGCGGGCCGGATAATGGCCCTTAATTACGGGGCTGGCTGGCTCCGCGGCCCCGATCTTCACGGGACGTTATTTTTAAGCGTTCAGCGAGGATCATTTTTCACGCCTCGCTGCCTAAAGGAGGGTTTTATTTATTTATTGGAGGGGAGGCGAGGAGGACACCAGCAATAACCGAGCACTGAAAGGAAAATAATTAGCTGTTGCAGTCGCTGCTTGGGAGTCCCTGGCCAAAAAGGCGACTTGGCATTTCCCTTTTCCTCCCCTCCCGTGCGTAGGCTCCGTAGCCCAGGTTCTCGGAGTTGCTTTCGGGGGTTGATTTTGTCAGTGCGAAACCCCGGGCAAAGCCCTCCAGGAGCCCGATCCTTTTCTGCACGTTTGAGGTTTATTTTTTTTTTTTCCCCCTTCTCCCTTTCGGATCGGCGGCTGTTTCCCGGCTGTTTCCGAGTAGGTCCGGGGGGATACAGATTCCCGTGCCTTGCTTTGGCTTTGGTCACGCATTCATGGAGTTGTTGGTTTTTTTTTTTTTTAGGTTTATTTTTTTAATTATTTATTTATTTTTAATGTGCCCCCATTCCACTGCATTCTATATGTCAGATGAAAGGGTTTTAGCAAAACCGCGGCGCTCTCTGTGCAGTTACTCCGCGGCGGATTTCCGTGTGTGCGCAGCCAGGGAGAGGCGGAAAACTGGGGATTCTCCTCGGGTTTGTCGGGGCGGGATAAAACGATCCTGCCCCGGAATATCCCCGTCGGGACCACAGCGGGAGGGCTGTGTGTGTGTAATTTCTTTTTCTGCTTTCGCTTAACTAAGCCCGTGTTAAGTGGTGCGGATCCCGAGGAGGGAAGAGAGTGGCCCTTCCCTCGCCCGCTGCGGGCTGTGGGTGAGGGACCCCGGCCCGCTCGGCCCTCACCTCCTGCCTCTTCCCCTGGCACCTTCTGCTTTCCATTACTGCTGATTTGGAGAATTAGGAAAGGTCAAGATCTTATTCCTTTCTCCGGTAGTTTTTTTGTTTTCTCTTTCTACTTTCTCGCAGCCCCGAACAAAAATAAATCATCCTGGATTATAAAAACCACCTTAAGACATCAAGAACATCTTTTCCAATAGTTTGATCCTTCCTCCAGGACTGCCCTGGCCTTTCCTTGTGACTGCGCAGAAACTCCCGTTTTCACGGTGAATTTAGGATTTAATAATAACGTCCAATCTCTCTGTGCCCCAGTGCCCGACCTGAAAATATTGCCCTCCAGCATCTTCTTTCTCTCCCCATCTTTCTTTCGTTTCTTTTCTTCCCCGAGCAGAACGTAGAGAAACGAGATTTATTTAAAAAAAAAAAAAAAAAAAATCATCCCGTTTTCCGATCTGGAGAGGGCAGGAAGAGCTGTCGGAGCCGGCTCAACCGCGGGAAAATTGCCTTGGAAAATTAGCTGGTTCTTTTGAAATCTCGAGATGTTCGCGGTAGGTCAGGGACCTGTGCTGGCCCCTGTGTCCGTCTGCCAGGCGAGGAGAGGGGCAGGGGCTCCGCGCTCTCCCCTCACCTCCCCACTGCGGCTCGTCTGTCCTTCCTCTTCGTCACCTTTTATTTCTCATCCGTTCTTTTTTCACTTTTTATTTCTCCTTTGTAATTTCCCATCTTCTTTCCTTAATTATTCTTTCTTTCTTTCTTTTTCTTTCTTTCTTTCTTTCTTTCTTTCTTTCTTTCTTTCTTTCTTTCTTTCTTTCTTTCTTTCTTTCTTTCTCTCTTTCTTTCTTTCTCTCTTTCTTTCTCTCTTTCTCTCTCTCTTTCTTTCTCTCTCTCTTTCTTTCTTTCTCTCTTATTCTCTTTCTTTCTTTCTTTCTCTCTTTCTCTTTTCCTTCCTTTCATCCTTCCTTTCATCCTTCCTTTCGTCCTTCCTTTCTTTATTCCTTTCTTCCTTTCTTCCTTCCTTTCTCCTCACCTTTTTAATTTGTTTGTGTTTTGGTTTTTCCCTTTCCCCCTCTTTAACTATCTTGATTTATTTTTTCCCCCTCTCTATTATTTTTCGTCTTTCTCCCTTTTCTTCTTTTTATTTTCCTCTCTCTTTTGCTCTTACCCTATTTCTTTTGCTTCCACTCACTTTCTCCTTCTTTTCTCCCTTTCTTTTTTCTTCCCTTTTCTCTCACCATTTTCTCTCTGTCTCTGCTGCCTCATCCACTTCTGGGGCTCGTCAAGGGCCGCTTTCCCACTCTGTCCAGGAGATTTCCAGCTGTGTCCACCTCGGGAATCTCTCTCGGCCGCAGTGAGGGGTGTCTCCCCTCCTTTGACCCACGAGCGATTCTGGTGGGCGCCTCTCCGGGCTCAGCGCTCCCCTGCCTGTACCCGGTGGGCTGTGGAGCTGCTCAGGGCGAGTTTTTGGAGCCGGGGAGCCTGGAGCACATTCCCCACACCCCATTTCCACCATCCCGCCGGTGCCTTTACCGGGGAGGTGGCTGCGGGACGCGGGGCCCATGCGGGCTTGCAGGGCTGAGCTTGTCGGTGCCCGCTCCCCCCTGCACCGGGGGAGCCCGTGCGGGACCAATTCGCACTTTATTAATTGCTTAAATGAGATGTGCATTGGCACTGCAAGCCCGTGGCGGTAACAGGTGACGCTGAGAGCCAGGACAGGACAAAAACTGTGAGAGGCAAGGTTTTACCCGTGCATTTCCAATCCCTTCTCATCATTCAGATGCTAATGGCATCCTCGGGTGGACAGTGGGTCTGGAAGGGGCTCGGCCGCTCTGGGCATCGGTACCGAGCAGCCTGGAGCCCGGCGGCCCTGCCAGGCGGATTCCTCACTTCCCAACAGCCCTGGCTGCCCGCTCCCCTTCCCCTGGGATCCCAGGTGGATTAGGTACGTGGGAATGGCGTGAACCATACTCATCCCTCCCTGCCACTGCAGATGAAACCTGTAAGGGATACAATCTGCCCGATGAGAGGAGGGGAGGGAGACCCAAGGAGTGTAATGTGCTTGTCCGTCAGTTTATCCGTGGGAGACTTCGTGTCGGTGCCCTGGGATCTGTCTAATGACCGGTTTAGTAGTGTTTCTCCCACTCTCGATCTTTTCTGGTTACCGAGGCTCGGACTCCACGACGCAGGGTGGCAGAGAAGCGCTTTTCGGGGGTGTCTTTATCCGTTTCATTCATATTTCGTTTTCCTTGCTTTAGCTCCCCTTTAAGTGAAATTAGATTCCTCTTTCGTCAGTACCGCGGGTTTGAAACGGCTTGAAACAACACCGGCCATTCCTTTCACTCTCACAAAAATTCCCAGATACTTTACTTTTCCCCGCCGACGGAGGCGAGCGGAGAGCACTCGGAAAGCCGTGGATGAGCCCCCGCTCACCCCCCGCCCTCGCAAATCACTCTTCAGCAGTGAGAGCCTTCTGCGGGGCACACGATCGCCTTTCATTCCAGCTGCACTCCCTGCAAAGTCCGTGGGAATTTCCCCCCCCCAGCCCGGACGAGATTAGCTGGGGGCCCCCCCATAATGTCCATCCATCAGTCCTCACCAGAGGGAGAAGGGGGGACAGAGGACAGGACCTCGGGTGTGGAGGAGCTCCACAGAGCGGAGCGGAGCCGTGCTGGGGATGGAGGTGCCGCCGCTTACCCTTTAAATTGAAACAAACTAAATAGAGAAGGAAAACTTCCCCCTCTGGGTATGGGGCCAAAAAATGTCAGGGTCCGGCCAGATCCCCCTCGCCTCGGACCGCGGCTTCTCTTCCACGGCAGGTCCCGGTGGGGCGAGGGGAGCGAGAGGGGAATCAGCTGGTGGGGTAGTGCAGACCCCCTCGCTTCGGCCTGCAGAGCCTCTGCCATCCCCTCTTTCCAGGAGAGAAACGTGGCCACAAAATAAAGGCAACAAAAGGAGCGCACAGGGCTCGGCCGAGAGATCCGGGGCCGGGCAGGACTCAGAGCCGAGCACCCACGGCCGGCCCTGGGACATGCGGGGGACAATCCCTTCCCATGCGAGCAGAGGGGCTCCCCAACCCCTAACCCCCGAGATTTCACCCGTATTATATTTTTCTAAAATGCTCTTTTCTCTTCTTCCCCCCACTTTTAATTTTTTTCTTTTTCTTTATTTTTTTTTCCCTTTTCTTCCCTCTCCTGTTTAATTGCTTCTCTTGCAAAACCAAAGGCCGCTGCCACCTAACGCGGCACTGAAATCCACGTCTCCTCTGTGACTTACAACCCAAATCCCAATCCCATGACCTTTCTCTTCCCCCCCCGTCCCGGGTCCCCCACCCTCGGTCATGTGGGACACGAGTAAATTTATCCACCCTAGTGGAAAGGCCTCCCTTCTGCAGTTGCTCCGGAGAAGCCCGACACGTTTCACAAGGAAGATAATTTCGATTTCCCACCTTTCTCTATTTTTTTCTCCTTCTTTTAAAGTGGGTTTTTAAAAATTTCGTTTTCTCCCCTGTCCCACGAGGCTGCTACCTCTCCTCAGGCATGCTCCTACTCTGTGTATGCCTTTCAATAAGTCCCTGCCAAAGGGTCACTCCAGAGGGACGTTTTTAACGGCTTTTCAGCTCAGGAGATCGTCAAAAAGAACATTTCTGTCCTCCCTGGCGAGGGAGCGAGCTGAGCCCAGGCTGTGTCCCCACAGTAACCTCTGCTGGGGCTCCCCAAGGAGCTGGATAGGTGTCTGGGGACAGGGACTCCCTCTTGACCCTGCCGTAGGGGACACCCTCTCCGTCTCTCCCGCAGCTCCGGCCGGTCCTTCCTCACCACCTCGGATGCTTTTCCCCACCCCAGCTCCTGCGGGGTGGTTGCACCCTCGGGTCCCCCCGGGAACAGCGACTGGCACAACCTCCAACCCTGGGCGGCCCAAACCCCAGCCCGAGCGGTTTTCCAGCGGAACCTCTGGCCAAGCTGCGGGGTGGTCCCCGCATCCCACCCTCACCATCTCTGCTGAGATCTGTGGGTGGCAGCGGCAATAGGACGCCCCGGGCAGAGGTTGTGTGCGGGGGAGGGAGGCAGCTCCGGAGGGTCGGGCAGCCCTCAGGAGGCCGGGGCCGAGCGGTGCCCTCAGGCCCTGCAGCCCTTCCCCACCCGCTCGGAGCATCCCCCGTGTCCCCGGGCGGATGTTGGCGAGGTGCGGGTGTCGCAGCCGCAGCTCCGCCGTCGGGGCCGGCCGGAGGAAGCCGCTCCACGGCCGCAAACTGCGTGTGAACCAGAATTCTCCCCCCTCCAACCTCTCCTTTTTTTCTTTTTTAATTTTTCGGTTTCCCTTTCTTTCCGGGGTGGGAATTTACCCGAACCGCAGGCAGGTGTTGGGCATATTTTGGTGGAGGTAATGAAACCACGGCTCTGAGCGGAGCTGTCACGTCTTTCCACTCTGCCCTTGCTGGGCAAACTCTCGCCCACGGGCTCACATAGGAAAAAAAAGGCGAGAAATGGATACAATCTATTCATTTCCCGGCCTCACTGAAAGATCGGGAAAAATATTCTAAAAAGCGTCACTGAAATCCTGCAGGGTTCGATTTCAGGCGCTGCTATCAGCTGTCGACGACGAAAAACGGGCAGTACACTTTCTTACACGGAAATTAAACATATTGGAGCCTCCCGCCAGATCCAGCTGATATTATTATCGATACTCGCAGAATTTTCCTTCTGCTTTCGCACAATATTCCTTGGTCGCGCTTATTTATGTGCCTGGGACAGACAGCACAGAAATATTCATCGGGAGGGAAGGGCGTCTTGTGATAATCGGAAACGGGGGTCCTTTTATAAAACATATTTTCTGGTCCCAAAATTCGTGGAGGGAAATAAAAATACGCGAAAGCACCGCAGTAGAACCTATGAGAAATAATAAAGGCAAATGAATCGGAAACGAACGTTTCCCGGAAAACCAAGCGGGGCAAAGCGGATTTCCAGCGCGGAGCCGGGCCGAGGGAGAGGCTCTCACCGCCCAACCCGCAGGTGCCTCGGCGGGGCTTTGGGACCCTTAGGATTGCATCTTTTCCCCCTCCGGATGCTCGGGGCAGGGATGGATCCCGGCTCGGGTCCTGCTGCTCCGCTCCCGCCTGGAAATCGCGCACTTTGGTCATTGTCGCCTCCCGCGGGCGCGGAGACTCCGCCGCCTTTCGGGGCTTCCCCCGGCCGCTTTCTCCGGGAAGGTTTTATACAAACCAACCTCCCGCACGACACACTTTGTTTTCCGCTGGGTACCCGTGTGATTTCCCGGGCTGCCCCGACGGGAAGGTGCGGAATTTTGCCGGGTTGCTGCCGGTTTTTAAAGGAGGGAGAAGAGAGGAGGAGGGTGGGGGGGCGGCGGCTGCCGCCTCTATTTTAATGTCATTATAGTTGCCGTGGCAACCCATTGGATCACTCCTCCTGGAATGAACCTTGTGACAATGGTTGGTTTGCGAGAAATCGGTAAATGTGCAACCGGGGGACACAGCTACATTACCGCGAACAACAGCGAGGGTTTAACATGTGACCCTTCCAATTATGCTGATGATACCTCGGTGCAGCTGCCTCGGCCGTGCTGCCAAGATGTGGCTCTTTGGGGGGGTTGGGGAGGGTTCAGGGGCTGTTTCAGGGCACGGCCCGGTGGGGATGGGGCCGCAGCCCGCACCGCCTCTGTATGGAGAGGGGAACGGCATCTCTTCATCGGGATCGCGAATGTGGTCCCTACCACTAAAAGAATAAAAAAAAAAGGGGGGGGGGGGAAAGGAAGAAGAAAAAGCTTCTTTGGGGGAACGTGGAGAGAGTTGAATATGCTGCGGCTGCAGAGTTGTGGAATAAGAACCTGCTTTGGGGGGTGGGCAGAGACCCCCCGGACCCGGATCTGTGGCACGGCTGCAGGAGGGAAGGAAGGAACGAAACCCACCCCCTCCCCGAAAAAAAAAAAAAATATATATATATATAAATAGTTACAAGCCTTAAAATATGGTTCAGAGAATTACAAGTAATCAGAGCTGCGGGGGTCAGCAGTGCAAACTTTTTAAGACTAATGTTTATTTAGAAAAGTGAGTGGTGTCTGCGTTGCTTTTCTAGTGCCCCAGCACAAAAGTCCTAATGGCTTTTGCAGACTTTCCATCACAAACTCCTGCACAGGGCGCAGGGACCACCGCCGAAAGCAACCCCAAGCCGACCTTTTCAAAGGTATCACCGGCACAGGGCTTGTAACCCACTCGCCCGTCTTTCCATGAATCAATGACGATATTTTCTGCACCCCCTCCTCAGTTTTGCGCCTCTTTCGCGTTAGTTTGGTGTAACCCGAACCCTCCCTAATAGCGTGGAGGAGAGAAATCGGGGGATGGGAGCTGCTATCCGCACCTCCCTCCCCGGTCCCGTCCAGCCCTGGGCGGCTGCGGTCCTGAAAGCAGCGCGGGGCTCCAGCCGAGCTGGAAACCTCGTTAGGAAGAAGCCGGGGGCAGAGGCAGGAACCGGCGGGGCGGGCTGGCCGGTGTCCCGAGAGCAGGCAGAGCTGGCAAATCCATTCTCCCGTCTCACCCCTTCCAGCCGCTCTCCCGGGAGCTCAGCCACAACACCGGCCCTTGTGTAGATTTGGGTGTCTCTGCCGAGCCCATCCCCAAACTCCTCCCGTGGATAAAACACGATCGCCGGTTGGGATTTGACTGCCTTAGCAGACTCGAGGCTCTGTCTCGGGATGCTCCTTTTGTTCTCAGCACTGGAAGAATTAAAACAGCAACTTCGCACACCTCTTGGGACAATTCCCCCTCGACTTTGAACAGGAGGAGGATACAGGGGAAACACAGACCTGGAATCTCACTGAAAGCCTCAGCCCTAGGTGCCTTGCAGCGGGGCAGGGGGGAAATCAGGTATGTCCAGTTCCTTCCCTCCTGCCCTTGGCAGGTGTCAGGATCTGGGAAGGATGAGCAGGACAACAGGATATTGTTCCCTTGTCCCCTCTCCTGCCATTAGCGTTCACAGCCCCACTGAGCAACCAGAGCAGCTTTGCAGTGGGATGTGCAGGAGAGAAATAGGGTGGTGAGAGGAACGGGATAGAAGGGGGAGAGAAGGGGGCTGGATCTTGCTCCCTTTCCAGCCAAGTAACTGTTCTATCCTGATCCTGAAAAGGTAAGCTCGGTTTAACCCCTTCTTTGATCTGTATAGGGCAAAACACATAGCTCAAACCTGGGAAGGCTGAGCCAAGAGATGACAGCTGAAAGTGTCACACTGGAAACACACATCTGAGGTCTGATCCCGGCTCTCCCTGTCCGAATCAAGCACAGGTGCTCAGCTCTGTCACAACCAGGTCCAGGGGTGATGTCACAGCCGGTGCTGTGAGGATGAGTTTGGTGGAGCAAGGGCAGTGGTATTTCTAAACTGCTGAAATGTGCCTGATGCTTGAGGGAAGATCATCTCCTCTCTCTCAAGGGCTTTCATTTGAAGGGCTTGGCTCTGCTTCTGAACAAGTTGATAAGACATTCTGGCCTTCTGACTCCATTACCTCCCCGAGGGCACTGCACCCTCCTCACCCGGTGCTCACCACCCAGATCAGGTCGCTGTGATTGCTCAGGGAGTGGGCGACCCTCAGGCAGGACCTGGCACTTCTCTTCAGGGTTTGGAGACCTGGTGCAAAGCTGGGCAATGGGATGGGACTGGGTGATAGCAGCCCCTTGCTATTCTGTACCCCTCTATCCACCTTACAAAGCAAATGCTGGGAACACTGTCCATCCCTAAATTTGGAATATTTGGGCTGGAATCTTTTGGATGCATTTGAAGAGGGGAGGCAGGGAAGAAGGGTGCAGAGGGGAACATGAGAAGGAGCTGCAGCCTTGCTGGTATGAGTTGATTTGTCTGAATCCTGTCATTTTCTGCCTGTCATCTGACACTGTACACAGGAGATGCTGTGAGCACACACAGAGGAGGCTCAGCCACGCAATAAGGATCCCACACAACACTGCAGTCACTTGCCTTGCCCCTCTGTTTGAACCAAAGCTGTCCTTTCCCTGCTAGGGAAGGGCTGGGAATTTCAACCAGCTTCTCCTGCAGCTGTGTTCTGCTCCCCAGGATCTTGCTGGGGTGGCGAGGTGCATGTGACATCGGGGTGAGAGATGGAGCAGGTGCCAATGGGTGACACAAAGAGTCCACGGCCAGGGCAGCAAAGCCCCTCCATCTCCTGGGGGCTGGGGCCAGTCTGATGCTCCAGCAAGGTTTTTCATCTCCCTCCTTGATGTCAGCAGAGCACGAAGGCAGGGGAGAGGTCAGCCCCTCTGTTAATACACGTGTTTTAAATAACTGGTATTTTTATTTCTTCCCTTCGGTGCGGTGGGCTTGGCACACATCTTTGTTTGCACAATTGTCCTGCCCACATGTTCTGTTGCCCAAGTAAGGAGAAAAAGATCCCGTGTGCGATCTGGAGGTGTGCTTTGCCGGTTCTGACATGTAAATATTAATCAAGAAACAACAACAGAGAGACAAAAAACTCCCTCCTACCCTTGAACCCCTTCAGATCCCTTTATTGTCCAGGCATTTGTTGCACTTGGACTGGCTTTTCACTTTCTCCTCTCAGAGAGGCTGGCTCCAGCAATGGTCCCCAGATTCCTCAGCTACATCCTACTGAGGGAAAACATTTATTGAAGTTTTCAGCTTATTAGGGAAATACATATTTCTGCTTCTTTTCCAAACTCCACTGACATCTTTTTGAAGCCAGCTCTGCGTGTCAGCATGGGGGCAGGCGAGGCATCCCCTCTCTCTCCTCTTGCAGCTGGATGAACTTTGAGTACCCCAAAATGCCATGGAGGGGAATTCCTACCCCCATCACGTGCTTCACAAAAGCAGTGAGTAAGTGTGTGGATGATTTTCCTCCAGGAAGCTGTGCTGCAGCTCACTCACACCTCTGAAGAAACACAGGGTGTTTGGACACACCATCCAGCTCCCCAGATAGCCACGTGTAAGATTAACTTTGCAGCATTGATGAGGTAAGAGGGCACAGGGAGGTGTCCAGTGAGAGAATGGCACAGCCTGTTTCACATGAAGAAGAGGAAATACTTTTCCCTGAGTTATCCTGTAAAACTCTCACTCTGCTGGCAGGTTCTCGGGTGGTGACTACCAAGGGCTCAAGTCTGGACGTGGCCTTTGATTTCAGATGTCCTTCAGGCTTCAGCTGCCCGAGGCTGGCAGAGAGTAGCAAGGAGAGAATCATTCTGTGCTCACTTTTCTTTTATTTTCTTTCTAAGCATCCTAGACACTGCTGGAGAGGAGATTCTGGAGCTTTGGATGAAATCCCACAAATTTTCATGGAAGCAGAACAGCAGGAAGGCAAACAGGAAAGAAGAGGAGTAATATACTAATCTCAGGGGCACTTGTTGCATTTCTCTCTTTTCTTTGCTGCTCTGTTTCCTTTTCCTCCAGCCACATACTACAGGATTACAGCAAATGAATTAAGGGATTAAACCATGAGGGAGAATTAGGATCCTGCTGATTTAGAAACAGAAAACCAGATGGGCTCATTGAACTCCAGATGATGCCAGAATATCTTGGGTAGTGCTTCGGATGTAGGTCACAGGATAATTCAAGTTATTGGGAACCTCTGAAGATCTCTGGTCCAGCAGCCCCAAAGCAAAGTCAGTTTAGATCAGACAGCCCAGGGCTTTGTGAAGTTTTGAATGTCCCCAAGGATGGAGATCCCCCCACACCTCTGGTCTTCTGTGTTGAACCATCTTCAGGGTCAATTTTCCCCCAGTACCTAATGCAAGCTTTCCCTTGTGCAACTTTCATTCTTCACCTCTCCTTCCACGTCTGTGTGTACACCAGGGAGATGTCCAGGCTCATCAGGACCCATTCAGGGCCTGTTGTACCTCCCTTGTAAACCATTGTTGGGCACAAATTTCCCACCTCAGGCAGAGGGTTCTGGCCTTCTGAGCACCTTGGATTCTGTCAGTGTGAGCAGGCCTGGATGGGAGGTCTCACCTCCTCACAGTGCATCAGTGCTGCCTTTGAATCCCTCTCACCTGTGCAGCAGGGCGAGGTTTTGCTGTGACTGGAGACATCCCAAGCAACAACCAAACATCACCCCCATAACCCACTTCCAGGCTCATCCAGGAGGTGGGTCTGGAGAAAAAGGACACATGGTGGCCTTTGGCCTGCTGCATCCACCTGGGGAAACAAAGGCGTGGGTAATAAAGGTCACCTGTTCACCTCCATGGCTGACAACTGAGCCAAGAAATTCCTTCTCCACAGTGCCCTGAGCACTCCTCCAGACTGCCTGGGGTCACACAGCATGGGGCCATGCTCAGACACAGCTTTTGGTGACAGGCTCATAGACAGGTGGACCTCTTCCAGTACATTTTGGCAGCTGGGAATCATCTCAGTGAAAGACAGAGCCGTGACGTGTTTGGCTGTGCCTTGCAGAAGAGGGGAAAAAAATTAAATTAAAAAAAGGAAAAATAAAAGAGAAAAGACAAAAAGGAAAAAAGTTGTCTACATCTACATCCCAGCCTATCCCTGATCCTATAAATGGATGTGAGGGCTTGTTCAGGGAAAAGGCAGCCTGACCATGGGCAGTGAGAAAAGGAGAGGCAGAAGTCATGAAACAGGGCTCTGTTTGGACTCAAATTCAATTTGCATGGTTAAAACTTGCTGATCCCATACAAGGTTCTCCTGGCTGGGAGCTGAACTTGGTTCCACAGCCAAGCTTTCTTCTTTTCCAGAGCGTTCAGCATAAATCAGACTTTCACAGCCGTCTTTGAGTGGAAGGAGCAAGAAATCACGTTTTGTCTGCTGTCCAGGAGCTCTGGGAGAAAGGAGCTGTCAGAAACCCAGGAACCAGCCAGATCTGCTGGCACGTGCTCTGTGAATCCTCCTTCCTGGCACTGCCTTCACCCATCTGCTGTAACAACTCCATCAGCTCCCATGCACTGCTTTTCCCAGATGAGATCCCAGCCGGGCTCCTGACACCCAGGTGGAGCTGTGCCCCAAGCAAGGGCTACCAAACCAAAGCATCTTTTGGGCTGGGTTTACTCTGCCCTGCAGATCACCCAAGCCAGTGAGAGGGTTTTAACAAGGACCCATATCTGGTGTGGTGCACTGCTGTGACCATTTGCACTCCCCTGAGGTCATATCTTTAGGGTCTTTTTTTCCCTAGAGGATCAGCCCAGAGAAGTCACACTTCCACGTGTTTTTATAACTCTCTTGTCACTAGTGTCACTAGGAATTATTTTCTAAAAATTAGGTAGAATTTCCCTTGCTGTACCTTTTGCTTCCAGGAGGATGCTGTCTTCTTCTCTGACCGAACAAACCCAACATCTCCCAGCTTGGCAAAGTACTGCTAATTTTCCTTGTATAGCTTCCTAAGCATTTGAGGGAGCGGGGCAAGTTCCCACAAACACTACATGGGTCACATCCATCTGAGCATCTCCCAGCAGGATGGGAGGGTTTGGTGCAGGAGGCTGCAGAAATCCTGCCAGCACCTGCGTTGGACCAAGAGCTCCATTGCTGATCCTGCTGAAACAGAGGGTTTAAGTCTCTCTGCTAGAGCCATTCCCTGCTAGTGAGATCCATACAGTCCATTAAAATTAGGGATCTTATTATGGGCTATATAAAAAAGGTAAAGAGGAAATGAGAACCTTATGAAGGGTTTCTTATGTGTGCAGATGGCAAGGGCATCTGAGGCTAAGAAAGCCTTTCCAACGGGCTTTTTCCAAACAGAAATGCTTACCTTACATGGTTTCCCCTCCTTTAAAAGGAGATAAATAGATGCAGGAATATCTATTCTGCACAATTCACACGTGCTAACCAGCCACCCTGTCCTCAGGATGGAGAAACAGACCCTAAACCTGTATCATGCTCTGTCCTGATTTCAGCTGGGATAGAGTTAATTTTGTTCCTAGTAGCTGGTACAGTGCTGTGTTTTGGATTTAGTATGAGAATAATGTTGATAACACACTGCTGTTTTAGCTGTTGCTAAGTAGTGCTTACCCTAAGTCAAGGACTTTTCTGTTTCCCATGCTCTGCCAGCGTGGAGGTGCACGAGAAGCTGTGAGGGAGCACGGCCAGGAGAGCTGACCCGAAGTGACCGAGGAGATAATCCATACCATAGATCATCATACTTGGTATATAAACAGGGGGGAGCTGGCCAGGAGCCACTTACCACTGCTTGGGGATGGGATGGTGAGCAATTGTATTGTGCATCACTTGTTTGTCTTGGGTTTTAGTCCTCTTTTTGTTATCTCCCTTACTGCTATTAATTATTTAATATTATGCTGTAACTAATTTCAATTATTAAACTGTTCTCAGCCCATGGGTTCTACTTTTTTTATAATTCTCATCCCTACCCCACTGGGGTGAGGGGGACTGAGCTGGAGTTAAAGAGTTAAAGACTGTCTGCTGGAGTTTAACCAAGGCATGCTCTCAGGAGCACAGTCCCCTTTTCCCCTAGCACCAAATTCAGCTTTCAGATGCACTTGTAGGTCATACCCAGCTCTGTCCTGAATCAGAAGGAGCAGACTGTGTTTGCTGCCTCCTGCAGCCTGATTGAGGACTGGTAACACATCCATCAGCACACAGGAGTTATTTAAATCTATTGAGCAGCATCAGGAGCACTGAGAACTGGCCAAAACTGGGAATTCAACCTTCCAGCAGTGGCCACTGCTCTGCTCTGTTTCAAAGTAGCAGAAACCAGGGACCTCAAGCATGAATGGACTTTGTGTCTGTAGCAGGACCAGGGACCCTTGGAGTCTGGGTATCTATTTGCTTGGTCTAACCACCTCCTGGGACATTTTTAACCTGTCTCATCCTGTTCCTACACACATGGCTGTCCTGTCACACAGCAGTGCCACAATGGGAAAAGATCCCAGAGCTGCTCTCTGAACCTGTAGGACCCTGTGGGAGCCCTTGGCTATTTCCTTAGGTCCAAAAAACAAGCAGAAACAGAAAGGCTCATTGGAGCATGATCCTTATTTATACAGAAGTACAATCTCTCTGTAAAGGTGTTGTAGGGGGGTGATTCACACCCCTGTGCAGGTTGAGAGCTGAAGAACAGTGAGGCTCAGTGACATGAGCAGGGTTGGGCAGATAACCTGTGTCAGGGCAAGAACAGCAGCCCAGCAGCGTTGTGAGCCCTTGTCACTGCTGCTTGTCACCAGTGTCAGAGCCCTGGCCACCTTGCCTCCCTGCCCACCCAGCCAGGCAGCCTGCTCCTTTCTCCTTCAGACTCTTAAAATAAGACTCGCAAAGCCTCGAGCGTGGTTTCGATTTCATTAATAAATCCCTGCTTGCACTTGAAGCTGCTGTGCCTTTTAAAACATTATCCGTGGCTCTGGTTACACTCCTGATGAAAGCAGGCATGGCCCTATTAGTTTTCATGGCAAACAGCACTGCCACGTCCTGCGATCCTTTACGCACTCGGTGTAACCCAAGTTTCACAGGAAAGGGAGGGGGCAAAAAAGGCATCTTGAAAGGCAGTGTCCTTCTCCTTCACTGCACACCCAGGGCATTGCACATTCGAATCCCTCTCAGAACCAGCTTGCATTAATCTGCACCATTTAAAAAAATGTTTTAATTTTTTAAAAATTGCTACCAACAATTGCCTCCTGGCTCCGCATGTTCCACCTGATGCCTGTGTCCCTCCAGCCCTGGGATGGGGCTGTACCAAGGGGTAGGAATGGGAATGGGCTGTGGAGAAGGGAAACAGGAGCTGTTTGAGCAGTGAGGAGCAACAGCTGCTCTGTAGTGCAGCCTTCTCTTTGTGGCTCAGAGAGGAGGTGTTTTGCTGGGGAGCAGAGTTAGGTGTCCACAGCCAACCAGTGTGAAAAACCTGCCCCATGGCGACAGGTTTGCTCTGGGTCATTAATCCCAGATCTGCAGATGGGTAAATTGAGGCACAAAGGGTTTAAGCTTGCTAGTGGTAGATAGAGGATGGGGAGGACAAGGGAAGTTGTTCCAAAACTGCTGAGGTGAGTTTTCAAATGCCTTCAGCTTTGCTCTGTCCCTTAGGCAATGCTTGAAGAGCTTGGTGGAAGTGAGTTTGCAGCAAAAGCAGAGAGACTGTGCTCAAACAGGCCAGCAGGAAACCAGCACAGAGATGCAGGAGTGTGGTAGAGATTAAAGAAAACAGAAAAGGAAAGTGGAAAGGCGAAAGCAAAACAGACAGAATTAGAAAAAATATTAAGAAAAAAGAGAATAATGAAATAAGAAAAAATGTGAGAAGGAGGAGAAGAGAGGGAGGAAAGTGAGGAAGCCTCTTTGCATCTCCCAAAGCAGACAGGTGCTGAGGGCCATGATCCCTCTCTCCTGCCCTGGATCACACATCTCCACCTGTGTCCCAGCATGTTCCCTGCCCCACTGAAGTGCTGGCTGCCCTGCCCACCCCAGAGCTAAGCCTGGCAGCTGTCAGAGGGGCTGGATGGCCCAGCCCTGGCCTGGCTCTCTCGCTGCTCACACAGAGCAGCCGGGAGAGGGTGGCAGGTGAGCGAGGCACAGTCATTGCTACAACAGATGGTAGAGGCATGACATTACATGGCAGGGCTATTATTTATTGAGTGCTCGTGTTTGTCATGGCTGAAGATGACATCTTATTAAAGAGTCATGACACTGGGCGATTTTTTTAAGCCTAGGGGCCAAGAAGGCTAATGAACAGGGATAGCTCCAGGAATAGATGGAGGGAAGTGCTGTTTTCAGGTCACAGGCAAAGCTGACTAATGTTTCACTGACCTGATTTCTGGATGATTTCCAGGCACATCTTCCTCCTGCTGATTAGGGATGGATGCTCCTTGCCATGGCCTGACAGTGCTGGCTCAGGGGGAAGCTGCTCTCCCAAAAGACCCCGTGACAAGGGAGCAAAGCCTGAGATGTGTCATGAGAAAACTCCCACCCACAGACAGCCAAACACCAGCACTCCTGCTAACAAGGGCAATGGCTTTTGGACAGGTTTTCCCAAACCTCACCTTGCAGGAGGTTTGGAGAAGGGCTCTTAGAGGCAATACAGTATTGCTCACAGGCAATACCGGAGGAGTGTGGGAAGTGGGACCCCGCTGGTCACTGTGGCACTGTCACTCCTGTGTGATGCTCGGCAGCACAGTGAGACCCACAGCAGGGCAGCCCGGCTCGCTTCGTCCCTCTCAGCCTGCCCTGGCACCTCCTCAGCCTGAAACAAGAGCTGTGTCCCCGCCGCTCCCATGCACCGGCTCCTTATCGCTGACCCGCTCTGTCAGTGCAGATGCCTGACTAATGTTCCCTTGTAAAATGTTGTGTTAAGCACATTCCAGGCGCTGACATTAAATACTCGGGCCGGGGCAGCGCTCACCCTCGGGCGGGCTGAGCCAGCCCCAGCCACACGCCGCTGCTGCCGCAGCCAAAATTCGCTTTTTTCTGCCCCGTCCCCAGCTCCCCCTGCCCTCCCTGCGGCACAGCCAGCGTGGGCAGAGGGGGAAGGAGGCAGCGGGCAGGACCACGGCTGTCTGGCAGATGAAATAATAATTACCCCAGCCGCCTCCGGCCGCCCTCGCATTCCTCTGTGCTAGCAGCTCGGCTTATTTTGTTTTCATCCGCAAATATTGACTCGTCGGGTTCTTTTCACCTCGTGCCTATTAAAAAGGCATTGCTCAGAGTATTGTTATTGAATTTGTTCTGCAGCTGCGAGAAGCATCCAGCAGTTTGGAGGAATTCACCCACACCGTTAGCACAGACCCTGGGGGCTGTGTGCCCTCAGCTTCTCCAAAACTGCTTTGCAAGGGATGGGATCTGGGTCTGGCTCAGCAAGGATTCTATCCGACCTTTCCACCAAGGGGGAGATCTGGATGGTGCTGGGGATGATGCTTGCTCCTGGGGATGCTGCTTTGCTGCTCCGTGCCTCAGTTTCCCTGCTCAGCCTTGTGATTCCTGACCATTGGGCTGGGAGTGTTAATTATAGACACGCAATTTAACAGCCTGACCTTTTGTTGCTGCAACTTGTCCTTCAATATTCACTTCAGCTTGAAGATGTGGGAGTTGTTTCCAGATGCCTTAACCGGGCTGGAGCAACAACCAGAAAAATAAATCCCTTCATTTCTCACTGAGCTGAATTATCTGGGTAATTAGTGAGTGTGACAGCAATGCTCTCACAGCTCCAGTGTGAGAGTTTGGGATGGGGGCTGGGGGGGATGTTGATGCCTCTCCCCGCTGCAGAGGGTGTTTGGGGTGCAGAACAGGGATGTACAATCCCTCCCCACTTTCCCCACAGTGTTCAGCCAAGGGCAGGGGTGGCAGGAGAGCAGCCTGCTCGTGAGGAAAGCCCCTGTTTTGGGAGCTGTGCTCAGCTTTGGCATCTCTCCCAGAATAAAATTGACTGGCACCACATTCCCAGGGACTGCCCTCTGTCCCCAGCCCTCCCTCCAGGGGAAATCCCAGGGATGCCAGCTCTCTGTCCCACCTGACTCCCAAATGGGAATAGGAATTGAGACAGGTTAGAAAGGTTGAAGCATCAGAGGGCACCCTGGGGTGGGTGGGTGTTCTTTATTGAAACCTCTCCCTGTCTCCTGAGTGTCCCAATGGACCCTTCTCCCTCAGGGCACTGACAGATACTTGTTCCTGGGGGTGGGCTGGGCTGTGGTGACTCTTGGGATCCTCTATGTCCACATCTATGGCAGGATCCTCTGCTCAACTTCTCCACCCTTCTAACCTCCCTCCAGACGCCTTTTTAACCTCTTCCAGCATGAAAAGAGCCAGCAGGTGAAATCCCAGCTCACCAACCCTGCCTACACCTCAGTGACAGCCAGCAGCCAGGCGTGGGACATCAGGAAAAGCTGTGACCCTGTGCTGGAGGGATGCTCCTGCTGGGGGAGGGATGGATGGTGTGTGGCACATGACCCCAAACTGCCTGCATGAGCAGGTTGTCCCCTGCCTCGTGACCAGCCTGCAGAAAGGAACGCGGCTGCCTCCTTCTCCCAGCGCCTGTTTGTGGAAAGCAAATGTCAGCGTTGTCATGCCCAAGTGTTTATTTTGGAAACAGCTGGGGGCCTGGCCAGCAGGCACGGGGGACATGATCCTCCTTCATGGCAAGGAGGATCAGCCACCCAGCAGCAGCTCTCACCAAGCCCCACCGAGGATGTGGCTTGGCCAGAGGGCTCCTCTCTCCTGCCTTCAGCCTGCAGCACATCAGCTCTGTCCCAGACACTGGGCAGGCACAGGGAGGGCATCGTGCTGGGCTCTGGGGGCAGCCAAAGCCTGAGAACAGACCTGCCTGTGGGTACCACTGAACCTCGGGGTGACCCAGAAGGGCGCTGGCTCTGGCTAATGCCCAGTGTCATTCCAGGCATAGCAGTTCCATGTCCCTACAGGGGTGGGAAGAAAAATCATCTCTGAGAAGTGTCCTGTTCTCCTGACCTTTGCTCTCCAAATATTTAGGATCCCACAGCGCACAGTCACAGGCCTTGTTCGGCTTCACTGTGTTGCCATTTGCCTCCTGTCTCAGCTGTCCCCAGTAATTCATCTCTGGCTCGCTGATCTGGGGATGTGGAAGATCCTCTAGCACCACCAGGCTTCCCTGAGGTGAGTGCAGGCACCAGAGCACCCTCCCAAGCTGTGTCTGTCCCTTGTTCCCTGCACACCCACATTCCCCCCTTGCCACATGCTGACAGTCACCAGGAATTGAGGGGGCCATCCATGCAGGACAGTCCCCTGTCCCTGGCAGGGTTCACTCTTCCCTCCCTGGTGTGCATCTGTCACCATTCCAGCAGTGACAAGGGAGAGCTCAAGCACGCCAGAGTGAGCAAAGTGTTGGACTTTCCATTGGGGAAGATGCTGGGAAGGTGCATTTGGGTTGTGTGTAACAAGCAGGAGCAGAAAACTGGGATTTACATGAGGTAGCAATAAACCAGAGAGGCAAACCCAGACCCCAGCACAGCCTGGGATTTTTTGGTCAAGGGCAGGGACTGGTGGCTTTGGGCAGGCTCAGACCTGAGCCCTTGGAGGGTCTGAGCTTGCTGTCAGAAGGTGGCATAAATTAAGAAGGATGCTCTTCTCTCCTGGGGTGGTTGTGGATTTACTACGCCTGTTTAATGAGTTCCTAGAGATATCTCTGCCCAGTGGTTTCTTGGAAGAAAAAGCTGGCTGGAGAGGTCTGGGCTGGGGACCTTCAGAAGAAACTCCATGAGGAAGAACTTTGTTTGGACAATTACACCACCTCAGTGAGGAGGGAGAGTGCTCAGCTGGCAAGTCCTTGAGGAAATGGCACTGACTGCCACTGAGCATTAGTGAGAAGAGCTCAGGAGGAGGATGCTGACAGTAGGAGTGACATTTTGAAAGGGCCATTGTGGCTATTGAATTTTCTTTACTCTGACCATAGGTACAGCTTATTGTACATCCTAAAATCCCAGGCCTGGCCATTTTGGTTGAACATCCACTTTTTCCACAGAGGACTTTCCTATTCATAGCTGATGCAATAAAAGAATAAGGATTATTTAACCACAGAAGAGTCAGTGCTTTATGTGGGACAGAACCACAAAGGATATGTCCATCAGAAACCATTGAGCCAGAAGTCCAAGACAGACTCTGCTCTTCAGAAGTCCCTTTGCTGCTGCTTGCCATGGGTTGAGGATGCAAAACACCCAAACCTCAGCCTGCATGGTGTTATGATGAGTGAAAAGTTTCACAGACAGAAGGGGATTTTTAAAAGCTCTTTTAAAATGAAAATTTATGAAACTAAATTATCACTAATTATATTTTCATACCTCTTTTTAAATTAGAGGTGATTTTTCAGTAGGCTACTAGCATAGTAATTGATAGTAATTATTTTATTGGGCAGATACTACATTTTCCTACCAAAAGCCGTATTTCTGATGGTTTCCACATATAACAATAATTTCAACACAAAATACCAATGAAATATCATAAAGAATGTGCCAGTTTCAAACACTGTAAAAAAAAATTTTTTTTCAGATGGATTTGGTTTTTTTTTGAGAGATTATGTTGTTTTCTTGAGAGAAAAGAAACCCCAAGTGATCGCAGCAACACAGCTTAGATTTTCAGCAGATGCAAGTCAGGTCATCCCCACAGGGGCTGGCACTGTGCTGCATGGAGGGAAGATTTAGCCCCTCGTGTTTATGTGATGTCTTCACCCCTCTCAGTTTGCTGCTGAAACCACTGGTAGCACTCCTGCCTGCACCAACAGGGCTGCAACTGAACGCTGTAGAGCAAAAACCCCTATGGAGATAGAGAGAAAATCTTAAGCAAATGAAAAATGGAAGTTGAAAGGTGAGGTTTGAGGAGAGGAAGTGACTCATGGGTTGGGAATGAGGGACAGGGTCCTGGGGAGGCTCGGCAGCTCGAGCTTCAGTGACCCCCGACTGCGAGGAGTCGTGGGGAGGACGGAGGAGAGGCCAAGCATGGAGCAATGAAACGAACAGTCGAGCCCAGGGAGAGCTGTGAAACCCTGGAAGACAAGTCCATGGCGGTCATGCAGAAAGGGGAGGAATACCCAGCCTTTCCAGACTGTCTGAGATGTTTATCCTTCTCTCTGCTTTGAGTGGGGGCTGCGTGAGACACGATGAGGTGGAGACTCGAGGGAAGCCAGGAAAGCTGATGCATCCAGAACAATGGCTTAAAGCTGTGTTCAACCTCCTGGCTCTGCATCTGCTGTGCTGTGTAGGGAAAGAGGCAGCATTTCCTACACCACTGTAGCATAAAGGAATGGGGCAGTATGTTTGAAATAGTTTGGATATCCTCAAATGAGCCCTCTGACATCCTGCAAAGCCCTCAGAACCCAGCAGAGCCATCACTGCCAGGGCTGGGCAGTGAATGCAGTGGTGGCACACAGGTACCACATCAAGCAGTGCAAATGTTGGGGGAGTTAGGGTCCTTTCCCCACCACCCTCCAGGAAATCGGTGTCTGTGTGCAGTGGGGTTTGGTGTATTTACATCTGGTTGTAAAATAACCTATTGGGATGCCTGCTGTGCCTTAGCAGATGGTGCCTGAAATATTGCAGACCTTGTGCCCACAAAATGGGGCTGGCTCAGGAGTCAGAGAGCTTCTTGCAAAGGAGCTGGAGACCAAGCTGTGTGCTCACCCACTGGGGCTCTCTGCCTGCTGTAACCTCATGTCCCAGCTGCCTGCACCCTCCTGTCCCACTCCACATGGCCCCTGTGGCATCCTCACAGCTCTGGGATCACACAGAGGGCAAGTGCCAACAGGCATCCTTGGTCTCTGTCTTTGGAAACACTGAGTTGTTCTTGGCTTTGTTAGAGCCTGATTTGCACAGAAGGGAAATAGTTGGCTCTAATTGACTTAGTCTGGGCATGGTTTCCAGAGGGACACAATGCTTACCAGGGAGTTATGGAGCAAAGTGGATTTTTCCACCATTCAGTGGAAGGAACTATGTGCATAGATATAGATATATATAGATATAGATAATAGATATCTTCTTTTGCAGGTAAATAAAGCTCTTTATCTCACATCACCATAGTGAAACAGACTTTATGTCTGCACTTTGTGTCATTTATTCTACGTGTCATATAGTTTATGTTATTTATGAACATCCAGGTACATCCCTGCCATTCATGCATGGTTTGAGTGAAATATTTCTAGGGGCAAAACAGGTTGGAGATGCTGCTTTCTCAGGAGAATGCAGCAGTTGCCTGGAAACCCTCCTGGTTTCTGAGCTACCATGTGCTAGGACACTAAAAAGATTTAATTCAGGGTCTGTTCCCCCAGGGGCATAGAAGGCAACCTCAAGGAAAAGGAGCTAAAGGGATCTCTTGGTCCTTCAACCTCTGTATCTGATCATTGCTTCTGGGGACAGAGAAGGAGGTACCTTGTTGTTTGGAACATGAAATTACTACTCCAGCTATTACAGCATGGAGATGTTCTATTTCTCAGGTTTTAGCACATATGCAGAAAAGCACAGTTTTTAATGATTTCCTCTGGGTGGAAAGTCCCAGAAATACCACACAGAACCTACCAAGCCCTGGCTGGGCTTCCAGTGTCATGGAGTGGTTTCCATGCTCACATCCAAAAGGTTTGTGGCCAGCCCAGGTTAAACTCGGCATGTGATGGAGCTCAGCATGGAGAGAGCCAGTCAAGGTATGCTCCACACTTCCCACCTCTTCTGATAAATCTGCAGCACTCATGAACTAAATCTGAGCTTTTGCAAACTGTCTAAGAGAATGTCTTCCTTGCTTTCCTAGGCCAGCACTTGGATGAGGTTTGGCAGAGGTTCCACTGTGGATTCTACTGGGCATAATATTGGAGACTTTAATTGTTGTAGGAGTTGGCTTGGAGTCCTCTTTTTCTTGAACACTGCTGAGACAAATATTCTGGCTAAGGACTCAACGCAGGCACCCACTAACTTGGAGGCAGCACGTAGGGCCAAGCATTGCTGTGGAGCACTGTGGAATCCTGTTGCACTCAGCCTGGCTGTGCCCTTCAGAGAGCCAGTAGGTGCCATCACTTTGGATGCTTAAAATTCATTTAAAGCACCCAAACCCTGCAAAACAGCACTGCTCTGGAGCCAGGAAAGCAATGCCCCTGTTGCCATCTATCACAGCTTGGTGGCCACTCTGTGTGTGTGTTAGCCCTGTGTTTTCACAAAAGGCCTTTAACACACAGCATCCTTATGTCCAAAATGGAGAGACATGGATTTGAAAGCTGGACTATTTGGTGGATAAGGAACTGTCAGGAGAGTTGCAGTCAATGGCTCCATGTCCAGGTGGAGGCTGGTGACAAGCTCTGTCCCTCAGAGCTGTGTCTTGGGACTGACACTCTTTAATATTTCCATCAATGCATCAACAGAGTGTGGGGTCGAGGGCAACCTCAAGTTTGCAGGTGACACCAAGCTGAGTGGTGCAGGTGCCACTCCTGAAGGATGGGATGTCACCCAGAGGGAACTTGAGAAGTAGCCATGGGAAACCCACAAACCTGAAGAAGTGCAAGTGCCAAGGGCTGCCCTGAGTCAGGGCAATCCCAGACATGGGCATGGACTGGGAGAACACACCACTGACAGCAGCCCTGTGGAGAAAGACCTGGGGGTTCTGGTGGAGGAGAAGCACAGAAGAAAAACCAAATCCTGAGCTGCATCCAAAGCAGTGGATCAAAGGGTCAAAGCAGGGGATTCTCCCTCTCTGCTCTGCCCTTGTGAGACCCCACCTGGAGCTCAGCATCCAGCTCTGGGGCCCAACACAAGAAAGTCTTGGACCTGCTGGAGTGGGTCCAAAGGGGCCAAATGTGATCAGAGGGATGGAGCAGCTCTCCTATGGAGACAGGCGAGACAGATGGGGTTGCTGAGCCATGAAAATAGACGGCGCCAGGGTGAACTCATTGCAGCCTTCCAGTACTTGTAGGGAGCTCATGAAACAGAGGGTGAGTGACTTTTTACACAGGCAGTGAGTGAGAGGACAAAGGGGAACGGTTTTGAACCAGAAGAGAAGATATTTAGATTAGACACTGGGAAAGAATTCTTTGTTGTGAGTGTGGCGAGACCCTGGCACAGGCTGCCCAATGAAGCTGTGGGTTCCCCATTCCTGGCAGAGTTCAAGGCCAGGCTGGACTGGGCTTGGAGCAATTTGGTCCAGTGGAGAGTGTTGGGGGGTTGTTACTAGGCGATCCTTAAAGTTCCTTCCAACCCAAACCGTTCTAGGATTCCAGGTTCCAGGATTCGATGAACAGCCCCTCCCCTTAACAACAGGTCCTGCCCAGTGACAACAAGCCCAGCCCAAGGCACCTCTCCGGTATAAACCCCACAGCAGGCTCAGCTGTGCAGCAGAAGGTGCTGAGCAAGGGTGAGGATGGAGAGGGGAATAGGATATTTAGGTTGCCAGCAAACCTCGTGCAAACTTTTAAATTTTTTTTTTTTTTCCCTACTTCTCCTCCAGTTAGGGAGGCAATCACACTCTGCTGCTTGGAAAGTAATCTCTGGAATATTCACCAGGGATGAATTTGTTGATTGTAAAATTAAAGGAGGCTTTGGGATTAGGGCTTCTGACCTCGGATCTAGCTCCTTCTGAGGCTGTGACTGCAGGTTGGTGTTTTAGCTGGAAAGAAGAAACTTTTGTGCTAGCAAGTAACAATAAACAAGCTTAATATAGGTTTGTTATGCCTCTGTTAGAAAGACTTTAAATGTCTAGCCCTAATTGGAGAGAGCACCAGGTTAAAACTCAGTAAGGGAAGTTTATTGAATGGTTTAAAATTTTTTTTCCCTAAAAACTTGATTTTTTTTTTCCTGTGGAAAAAACCGTTTTACTTAATTTCTGAATGTATTCTTGATGGAATGAAAAAGCATGAGCTGAATTTTGTGTTTAAGTGGCATTTCCTCTTTTTCTATACTAAAATGCTAGGGGAAAGGTAAAGTAGGTGGAAGAGGAGAAAAAAATGATTTAAAAAGATCAGACCCTCTCTCTTAGTCTTTTTGATAAAAGCATTTCTAAAAAGTTTTTATAGAACACTCATTGTTTCTTCTTGAAGTACATGGGATGGAAAGAGTTGCATTGTGGTGGAATGAGCCTTTCAGTTTTTAAAAGAAACTTTGGCAAAATATCCGTAGTTTAACTGAAGGATTTTAAATTGCCATCATCTTGAATGCTCAAAATTCCTTCTGTTATCTTCTGAGAACTCTGACATCTGTGTATGTGTGTGTATATATATATGTATATTTTATTTATTTTTTTTTAAGGCATAGCAGTTGAGAGATGCTGCTGAAGAGACATTCCTTTATTTTCTGATGATCCTCCAAAGCTGCCTGTGCTGTAAGTCAATGATGGAATAATTGTAGCCTGGATAAAGCTTTTAGTGCTGAGCATGAAAAAAAAGCAGTAGGAATGGGGCTAATTTGTCTCTCCTCTTGGAGAAGGAAGACTCTTGTGGCCCAGTTGCCATAGTGTCAGCCAGAACTGATTTGCAAATGAAGGGTCTGAAATTCTAGATGAGCGTATGGCTGCTCCAAGAGTTCATCCCATAATTTTCTCTGTGCTTTTGTCTGTTTTACTGCTCAGGGCTATGGCCAGGTGCCAGAAATATGACAGCAAGGGGTGAAAACTGCCAGCAAATCCATTTTGGGCTTAGCTATGAGTATCCCAGGTGAAAAGTGTTAGCTAACAGTCTGACTGAAGTGTCAGGCTCCTTCTCCAGAGGTGACTCTACCTGGGATGCCATTTGAGGAAGGGAAGGATCTGCCCTGGATTCTTCTGCCCATTTGCACTGGGATGTTGCCTTCAGCTTTTGAGCCTCCATTACAGTCCATGCTCCATGTAGCCACCAGGATTTGCTTTAGAAACATCTTTTTGATGGTTGGAGTATGGGGGGAGAGGAACATTTTGGCTGTTCTTGATGAGTCTCTGTTTTGTTTCTGCCCAAGTTCCCTGATGTGCCAGCAGCTGGGATTGGTGGTCCACCAGGACAGCAGTAGCAGTGCCTGGCTATAAACTTCTCATGGACTGTAAGGTAAGGGAAAGCTTTGTTCCTCAGGAAGAAGCTCCATCAGCTATGCAGCCACCTTATCCTCATGACTCTGTGTGTCACCATCTGCCTTGTGTGTCACCATGGGCTCACTGGTGAGAACTGTTTGCTTTTCTTGGAGAGATGAGTTTAAAGGTGAAGCTGATTGTCATCGTAAATTTATTGCTGTTGGTTTGTTGTACCCATGGGGACCTTATTTCAGTGTTATCCTATTCATATCTATTCACAATTCTCCTTTGGTGTTTCAAAAGTTCCTTCTGGCTAAGTTCTCTGTGGTGCTGCTTAGGGCAACGCTGTCCTTTTCTGATGAGCAGTGATCCTCTTCTAGGTTTGAGGACTGAGATGTGACATGGATGGCAGTGACTTTGATTTATATTGTCAAAGGGAAGGCTAAAAAGTTGATTTGATGTATGTTTTGTAAGCAATATTCCAATTCTCTGATGGGAATGTGGATTTTTTCTTTTTTTCTGAAAAGAAATGTTTTGTTTTGCTACATTGTGTGGACATGTAAAGAGCAGTCTTTGGAAGCCTTCTGAAGGGGCTGGATTTGTTTGTGGTGTCAGCTGTCCCCTGTAGCAGTGCAGGCTGGTGGGATGGGACAAGGTCACCTGCAGAATCTGAGGTTTCACAAAGAACAAACCAACTGAGCCACACATGGAGTCTGTGATTTGCTTGCAAAGATCCAGAGTAGCAGAAAGAGCATTTAATAGGATGTGAGCCTGCTTTTGAAGACTCACTTTTTCAGTTTTTCTTATCCAGACATGCTGTTTTAGGACAACGGGATGATTTGCTACAGGCGTTCCTTGTGGGGTGGTGAGTGAGCAGTGAAGGGGATCAGGTGTAGCTGGGAGTGCAAAATGCCAAAATTATTTCTTTTCCTCTTGGGAAAGGATGTTTGCAGCATATGGGATTTCTGGGAATTCTTCCTCTTCATGAGTTAAACCACAAGTAGAGCAGCAGCTGTGCTCATCTCATGTGCCCATCCATGCAGCTCCACCCCGAGCCTTCACAGGGTGTTCCTGCATGTGAAACCAAGTCCTGGGGCTGAGCAGTGTCTAATGGCACAACCACAAAATCAGATTCAAACTGAAGCTGCTAAAAGCCGGGGAATACATCTGCTCTTCCTGTTAGCTTTATGTTCTCCTGAGATATCCTGGAATAGCCTCACTCTGTTGTTCATCAGATTCTCTGGACAAGGCATTGGGCATTTTTTTGATAAGAAGTGAAGCAGGCCTGGAAGAAATTTGGGAATGATATAGTTTCTGTGGTTTTTTATTTTTGTGGGGTTTTTTTCCCCTGGGTGACTGGCTTCTTTGAATAACTGAGGGTCGAGACAAGTTGGCCCAACTTTATATGGAGTTTTTGGATGGTTTGGGGTCTCATCTACCCCTGTATAATATATATTCTATATATAAAACAGGTATTTATATGTTAGCAAGTTTCATATTAGTACAGAAACAGTAATCCTAACAAATCCCTTTTTTTTCAATCCTAAGCAAAACAGACTAAAATCCTCACTGATTCAAGGGGAAAAAAATCCTGCAGATATTTCTTGACCCTGCTTTATGTCCTGGTGTTTGTTACCAGTCATTGGCACAATCAAAGAGCTTCATTACAACAGCTGAAACCAGAGTCTCTAAAATGTGCAGTGGTATGTTTGACCTGGTGTTAATTGTACTTGTCAGTGGTCTTTAAGTGGCAGAGAGAGGGCAGATGTGTTATAGATAGCTTTCCTGAGCCAAGATTCAGTAGCAGAACAGGATGTGGTTTTCATAAAGGGAATTTCTGTATCTGACAACATCAACTTCAGATCCTGGAAACCAGCACCCACAAAAATGGACAGTACTGGGGTTTGCTTGGATGCTGGAAGGCAGCAGCAGATCAGGTATTGTGGGGCTTGGGGGGAGGAGGGGGTTTGAGCACCAACCTCAGCAGAGCTGAGATGATGCCTTGTTCTTAGGCAGGATGTCTTCTGCTGGGAATGGGGTCAGCTGCCTCACAATCTCTTGACTGCTCTCTCTGATGTGTGAGCTCCAGATTGTACCCTGGAGATGTGCAGCTTAAACAGCAAGGCTTCTTGTTTCCGATATTTTTCCTGAAATGTAAGAAAATTCTGCTGTAACAAATGAAAAGAAGGCTTTTATGAGCAATGGATCCCATGTAATCATGGTTGCAACATTTATTCTCATGTTTTTTTTCCCAAAGTGCATTCACATTTCCCTGGTCTCCTGATGATTCTCTGGGCAGTGGTGTGCATGAGATGCATCTGGTTCTGAGCTCTTTGTGGGGTTTAGCTGATCATATTTCCATGGTTGTGGGACAGTTGAACAGTTTTTGCTTCCTTTGTCTTGTTGGGCATAAACTACACTTTCTCCCTTTTCTCCTTTTTTTCTGCCCCCTCCCCACCCAATTCACACCAGCTTTATTTTTTAAATCCAGTAAAGTCTGATCAAGGGGTATAAAAAGTGGGAGAAAGGCTTTGACCTTTTTTAAGGGATGGAGAAATGAATTGGTGCACCAGTATCTTTGGAGTTAGGTCTTGAGATTAGGAGAACAAAGCTCAATATTCTCATCTCAGAAAGATGAAATTATTATTACTTTGTCAGTATGTGGACTGATATTGCCAGGAGGAAATGCAATTATTAATCTCCTTTGGGGGTGTGTGACTAAAACCAGCACCTGATTCCTAGATCTATATTCAAAGTAGAATTCAAGTGTGTTCCTATTTTGAGTAGTGAGGAGCAAGCCACACAGAGAAATCTGGAATTTACTGGGCTCAATGCACAGGTAACTGAGTTAAATTCTGTTCTGGATGTTACCTTGGAGATCTTGCCTGTCCCTCCACATCTCTGAAATGCAGCACACAAGCCAGAGCACTTTGCAGTAACGTGTGGGGCAGGTTCCTGCAGTGGCTGATCTATTAATCTGCACGTTAGCAACCCAAAACCAGAGGTCAGGGGAATTATAGGGCCTCACTCAGGGCTGTTCCTGTCTGGAAAAAGTGAATTTGGTGTTGTGGGGACTCATATCAGCTCGTGTACGAGGGTGTCTGGAGCACTGGCAGGGTTGAAGCCAAGCTGGGTGAGGAGCTGGCTGCAGGGAGGGGCACAGCTTGCTTGAGCTGCCTGGGTTTCCTTTTACATTCCTTGCCTAAGGTTTTATCTTCATTCTAGAGTCTCTTCACATATTTTGTAAGTCAATAATAAAGCTTTTAAGAAAAGGTGTACTGGGAGAAGGAAACATGTACAAGCCTGGATCTTGTCTTGCATTATTTCTGTGGTCCCATGGCAACTGCTGGCCAGCAGATAGGACTCTGTAACTGCTCCAGTGTCACTGAATGAGCTGGGCCTTTCATTTGGCTTGTCTTGGGTTTCAGGGGAGTAGATGTTTACCCTGTGTTTGCTCTGCACCCCATGTATAACTTGAAGTTCTTCTAGATGCCTTGTGACCACAAGTTTTTCCTGAAAAATGGAATAGGACACCTTTTTGGCAGCCTCTAAACCATGGAAATTTTGCTGAGATTTTTCTGTGAAAGAGGAACAATGCAATCTCAACATAGAAGTTAATTATAGCAATGGAAATTTTTCTTAAAGACTTTCTGATGTGAGGCTGGTATTTCTTTTCAGCAGGATAGAACGCTCAGAAATGCCACTTTTAATGAAAAATGCTTTAGTGGCAAATACTTTCCACAGTGTAATGGTTATTCTTGGGTTTGTCTGAAGCATATTGAACCTCTGTATTTCTTTGTGGAGTTGTGTAACATGGTTTGGCTCTGCCTGTTCACTCTTGCTCAAGTGCAGTGCTGGTCTAGGTGAGGTGGGTGCCAGAGAAGTCATGGGAACTGAGTATGGTAATGTGTGCTCAGGCTGTGTTCTGTATGGAGCTGCTGCATGGAGTTAGACAATTCTGAACCTTGGACTCGGGGATATTTGCTTCTGCTACCTTGGCCCCTCTGAAATCACATCCCTTATTCTCATCTCTGTCTTAAACTCCATCTAGATTGAGCTACTCCTGATATACCTGGGTTTAATTAGGTGCTAATTCCCCTAAGACTTGATCCTGTAGGCTGATTGCCAGGGGAAGACTGCCTTGGATGTAAGCAACAGGTCTTGTCTTACACAGATACAAACCTAAAGCAGGGTTCTGGCAACAGAACAGTTTTTACTTTTTCTCTGTAATGATGATGTTACTGAGGAGAGGGCAGAAATTTTCATACAGCTGAGGTATCCCATCTGTTCTTATCCTGTTTGATCTCTGAACAGTCCAAACAGTACTTCATTTTCTGGAAACTTGCTGATTTCCCTCTCTTTTCTGGAAATCTCTGCAGCTATGAATAAGGAAGTGTTGTGCTGGCTTGGGAGGTGTGAAGCAAGTGGCCAGCCTGGGACATGGTATCAGGTTGCCACTGGCACCAATAAAAGGACTGATAATCTTGTCATGTTTTTGAATACTCAGGCAAATTCTATGGCCTTAATACAGAGGGGAAGGGAGTGAAGAAGGGGCTGGCCATAGATAAGTTCGCCTGCAAAGTAAAAGAACTCCAGGGTTTTGTAGGTCACTTTGATGCTCTCTTTGGGATCTCATGGTACTGTGGGAATTTAGAGGCTGTGGCCAGAGCTGGCACAACCCCTCCAGCACTGTGCTGTGCCTGGCAGGCACCTGTCTTTGCTACCCCAGAGGGAGGGAGGTGCTGGGATTCTGCCATTTGGTGCCATGATGAGTGCAAGTGTAAATGGGGTCAAAGGGGGGTAGATACAGTGATGGAGAAGCTCAGAAGTGGCTGTTGATCATGCAAATCTTTACTGCATAGGAAATTGTTCATCACTCAGATGGACCTTTGCTCTTTGGTGCTGGGGTGCCTGAAGTCTGGGTCCTGCTGCAGCACTGAGGCAGCCCCTTTTTGACAAAGCTGAGACCTCATCACAAGGGTGGGTTTTGGTTCACAGCTAAGTCTCTCCTGTCTGCATCTCTTGGAGGATCACTAAATGTGCTCTAGGTGTGTCTAGGGTCACTGTAATGGCATTGAGCAAAGGTGTTGAGAGACATCCTCTTCCTTCTGAGCATCTTCATGGCTGGACATGTGTGTGAGACCTGGGGTTTCAATGGCCTGTGGCTTCTACTTCCAACACTGCTGTTCCATGTTAACTAGTCTTGCATCCAAAATAAATGTTTAGCCCTAGAACAGAGCCCAGCACTTCAGACCACAGCACAAAATCTGGGCTCTGTTTGCTTTTCTCTTCTGGGCCCCGTGAGTCTGGTGTGGTAGGATGGTCTAAGGGACCCCTTTGCTTCTGGAGGGTGTGGATGGAGAGTCCAGGCTTCAGTCTCTCCTGGCTCTGCAGGTGTCACCAAGTGTCCGTGCAGAGTCTGGGGTGCCTGTCTTTCTGCTGAGCTTTGGGGGAAAAAGGAGTTTATCCATGCCTGCAGAATTGTGTCAAGTTCCTACTGCAGGAACAAATTAAGGGTGAATCCACCAGTTGGAGGCCTGTTGTGGCAGAGGCTTCTGTTTACTGCCTGAAAAGTTATAGGCTCAGCAACATGAGTTATGGAGCCTTCTCCAGCACCCATAAATCTTGGAGGAGAATCAGAGTCTTCCACCATGTACCCACCCAGGCTAATACCATTTCTTGCAGCTGGAATTAATCATGGCATTAGGCAAACAACGGGGGTTCATTAGGACCAAAGGTGACTTTAATTTAATTGAAATATAACTTGGCAAGTAAAGAGGCGATCCAGTTCACAACACCTAATGGGAGGTCTGGGTTATATATGGAAAAGTTAATGGCCGTAAAAATATCCAAACAACATATTTGTGCACGTGTTCCAGTAAAAGTCTGAGCCAACTACTTTTTAATGGTTTGGGTTTTCAGATGTATATATTCATGTTCTTAAAATAAGAATAAGACTATATGAGTGTGCACAGCATAGAAATACGAGGTGGGTGAGGGTGTGAGGGAGAGGAGCCTCATGGTCAGGACAGCATTGGTGAAAGCCACCTTCCTCCTCCTGCTGGAGGAGGCTGCTGAACATCTTCTGTCCCCAGAGGGTTTGTCTGTGTCATGGATGTCACACATTGCTCTTAGAGGCTGGGGAATAAAGGTTCTTACCTGTTTTTTGTGGTGCTTTGGGTGAAGGCGCCGTACAAGTGAACCCAAAAACGGATGTTTGGAGTTTTTGGCAGTTTCATGTATTTAGATTTCATACAATTACATGAGCCCAAGAAAGAAATGAAAACCCCTTAAATAATGATATTAGCCTTCCCTTGTAAATGACCACCCACATCCCCCAAAATAATCATATTTAAATACCAGTTAAATCAGCCTGTAAATCAGCATGACAACATGGGTCTTTTAACCTTCTCTCCCTCCTGTATAACAGGTCCTCCCATTTCTGCGTACACACAGCCTCATAAACTGACTCCTACATAAAATATTATTTATATTTTATTAGGTAAATATATGACACTATGCACACATCGGTGGGCTGTGACTTCATAGGACCAGACTGCAGATTTTGTACTATATAGCTTTATACCAATTTTATTCCCCAGGCTGTTTTTCATAGAGAAGGGGCCATCTATATTTTCATGGGCATGAAATCTGTATATCCAGCAATGAATGTGAATCTCTACTTTGGAACAGACCACTGGAAATAAAACTATATACCTACAGATTTATTGTTTTGTTTTTTTTTTTAATTCTCCGTCTCACTGGTGTTTTTCCTTCCCCTTACTTACTTGTGAAAGAGCTCATCTGATGGGCTATGATGGAATATTGTCTTGTCTTGAGCTGGCCAGTGCTGGTAGTGTGATGCCAGCATTGTGGAAACTTGAGGTACTTGATTCTTCAGTGCTTGGGTTGAGAACCACAGAATCATTAAGGCTGGAAAAGACCCTTCAAGGTGATTGAGTCCAACCTTTAACATGACACCGCCAGGTTCACCACTAAGCCGTGTCCCTAAGCACCACCTGAACATCTTTGTGTTTTTTGAACACTTCCAGGAACAATGATTCCACCACTTTCCTGGGCAGCCTGTCTTTATGCTTGACCACCCTTCCAGTGAAGAAATTTTTCCTAACATCCAGTCAGTGAAAGTAGAGAGTCTTAGATGACGATGGGTTAGGAGTGACGATGGGTTACTGAAAGAATATTTAGGCATGGAAAGAAAGAAAAACATTGGAGGGGTGGAAACCAGAAGCAAGCTAGAGGACAGAGAAATAAAAGGGTCATGCAGGAGGTTTTAGCTCGATGTTGCTGCTTTGGGCAGGTCACTTGGGATGCCTCTGTGCTGAAGGGACTGCAGCGAGGCTTGGAGAGTGCACAGGCAGGCGCCGGGTAGGAAAAGAATCCATCTCTTGATGGCTCGGCTGAGATTGCCATATGGTTTTGCTTAGATGGTGCCTCTTGGGGTTTGCTCTGTCTTTTGGTGGCCTGTGTGCCTGTTTCTCATTTCAGCAGTTTCTCTGATGGTTTTATCTCCACGTCCTTTGGGTTTTGGACTACTGGGGAAAAGACAGCATTTTCACCAGCTGACTTGAGCCTTCAGCAGGGCTCACCTTGTAGTCAAGCTGGCTTTAAGCATTTCCTTTTCAGTAAAGCAGCTCTTTCAGAAGTTTTCTGAAACCCACAGTTTGTAAGCAGGAAGAGAAAACTGAGATAAAGTGACAAATTAAAACTCACTGCAGACAGGAGATGGTGGACTTCCAAGCCCCAAGGGGAAGAGAGGGAGTGAATGTTCACAGTGAACCCCTTTCATTCTTGCCAGAGCAGATGAGAGATAGGCAGTAATTTCTGCTCTTATCTCTGGTTTTAGCACGGAAATGTGTCTGCCAGACACCTCCTCCCTGTGCTGGAGCTGTCTCCAAAGGGATCTCCCCAAAAGGGGGAGCTTTTAGCCCACCATATGGTGTGTCCCCCACTGGCTGGCCTGTTTCACTGGGTTGGAGACCCTGCTGGACAAAAAGTGTGTTCTGCACCTTGAGGTTACCCCTAAAACTTGCCCATCCTCTCTGGTATGGAGGAAATGAGGTATCAAAGCAGCCACATTTCACCTTGAAGGCTTGGGTTCCTTCTTATCACTCCTCTGCCACCCCTTAAGACCTGGAAAATTTTCCCCCAGAGGAGGTTAGTTTTCTTGTGTTACTGCAGGGAAACAGCAGCACAGGGAGGTGAACTGACTTTAGGTCTCTGTAGGGTCCCACATGACAGCTCTTCCCACGCCTCCTCCTCCTGACATCTGTTAACATCCCTGTCTGTATGGTGCCTCAAAAGGCCAAAATGCCAAAAGAAGTGTGTTTATTTTTAACTGCTGATGGCATATTTGACCTTCTCTAGCATTTTTTGGCACCTGGTATCTTGACTACCTTCACATGCGTGACCCAGCATCTGTGAAGCAACCTTAAAGGACTTGGCTTTAGCTGTCAATCAGTGTGTGGGAGCCTGATCCTGTCACCTTTCCTGGCCTGGAGCTGCCCATGCCAGCTCTGCCCTTTGTCCCTGTGCCAGCTGGTGCCTGACAGAGCCCCCCTCTGCAGCACACTGACTCCGTGCATTCTCTGTGCTTGGTGTGTGACAGAGGGGGGAAGCAGAACGACCTGTGCAAAATCTCTGTGGTGGATGTGTTGGTTCAGCACTGTGTTAGCCTGGTGCTGGCTTGGTGCCCTTCAGCTTGGCCAAGAGGCCAGGCAGAGTCAAAGTGAGCCAGCTGGTTGTTAGAAATTTCCTTGGAAGGCATCTAGGTTGGTCTCAGCCCTGGTGTGCTCCACCAGAACTCCCGTGTGCTTTGCACTGGAAGAGTGGTTCTGCTCACAGGCATTGCTCTGACTCCCTGCAGCCTCCAGAGCTAATCCTTCATGGTTTTTCCTGGTCCACCTGGCACACAGGGCTGTCAGAGGCACCACAGCTCAGGCAGGGATGGAATGAGGAGTGGATTGAATGAGATGCTGAGATCCCAAATGTACCCTGGCTCCTCCAGTGCTTCACCCTCAGCTTTTCACAAGGATGGATGGGACTATTGTTGCAGGCTTTTTTCCATGCAGATCTGGGGCCACTGAAGGGTGTTGGGCTCAAGCCCAAGCTCCTGCTCACATTCTGGGGGCTGAATGTGTCTGTCCTCCCCGCTGTGTCACTCCCCAGCCTGGACTGGCCACTCACTGAGCAGAGCCAGCAGTGAGGCTGAAAACCAAGGAGTGGACGGGGCTCAATTTGCTTTCCTGGGCTTCTGTGCAAAGCAGCATTTGTCAGAAGGTAAATGAGGTAAACTAGTTCCTAATTAGTCTGCACAAAGGGTCTAATGCTATAAATGTGGAGTGAGCACTATAAATCCAGCTTAGAGCTGGCTGCTGGTAATTTCCCTGTATAGACAAGCCTCAAGTCACAATTCATTATGGCTCTGCTTCATAGACCCTCCGATGTTGTGCTTCCCCTTTGCTGAGGGCAGATTGTCAAGCTGTGACCCTGCCTTAGTTAATTAACCTTCAAATGGGATTTATTTTCCCTTAGTTACTTGTGCGTGCACACATTTGGTAATAATGACTGTCTGCTTTCCTTGCACTCGCTAAAAGGGGAGTCATTTGTTAGAGTTTTTTACCGGGGTAAAAAAATAAAATAAAAAAAAAAAAAATCCAGGCCTCAACTTTCATGGAAAATTGATAGCTTTATGCCAGAAAGAGACAGTTCCATCACAGCCACTTCTTCAGCTGTCTGCAAATATTTGAAACCCTGAGATATTTAATGTTTTTCAGATGGCGATAAATCTGCAATAGTGTGGGCTCGCTCGAGCTTAGTGAGAGATGAAGTGAGATAGGAGAAAATGCATGAGCCAGCACGGGAGAGGTATTGCTGTTCACACTTCTGCTGATGTCAGGACAGGTTTTCAGGACCTTCCAACATACCAGCTGGCTTCTCTTCACCAGGGAAAAATATACACAAATGTGAGCTTCCAGTTCATTTCCCATCCAGTTGTGAGCTAAATGTTTGCTTTTCTTTGTCTTCTCTTCCCCCCCTTTTATTATTTTTGCAATCTGACATTAAAAATATGAACCTACAGCTGGGGAAGAAGAAATGTTACTGGCTGAAACGGAAAGCCTTTTTTTTTTTTTTTTTGCATCTGTCAAGCCTGAGATATTGCTCAGGGTTTGTTTGTTTAACCTTTTGTTTGCTGTTCAGAACCTTGGTGGCAAGTTGCAGAATGTGATTCGGTTGCAGATGTGTTGGTATCTTACATTGGGGTTTTTAAGAAGGAAAAAATAGTCAGATCATTCCCATGTGCTTTGCTTGCAGCATTGCCTCTGCATGGGGTAAGCCTTGAATGTCTCTCCCTGTTCCTCTGATACACCTGATGTGCCTGGGGCTTGGTCTATAGGGAGGTGCATGGTCCAGGGGAAGGCTCTGGGATTGGCAGGGACCTTGAGGGCAGGAATGAAGTCTTATCTGTGCCATATCCATCAGGAATGAGTGCTGAGGAGGGACAGGAGAGGATTCTGTCTGGCTTTTGAGATGCTGGGGCTGTGTGTGTCTCTCAAGCAGAGCAGAGTGGTGACAAGCTGGGGAAATATGGTGAGGTGCAGATGCTTAACTGAGCAAATAATCCTCCAGAATATGGATGGCAAGCTGCAGCAGAGCCTGGAAGCACCTGAACATTTTCTTATTTATTTCCCTTTGAAAGTATGGAGTAAAACAGTTATTGCAGAAAATGCTGCTTAATTTGTTGGTTTGAGTAGTCTGATTCTCCAGACACCAACACCTTTCACAGCAAGTGAAGGAATTGTGGGTGATGCCAAGGGGATTGTGTGTTGTGAGCAGCCTGGAGTGGCAGAGGGACTGGCAGAGTTTGGGTTTCTTGCTTTCAGCCTGCCATGGCTAAATCAAATCCCCCACTGCAGCTGCGATTCACTGATGGGTTTTGTCCAAGTGTCTGTTCGTGAAGTTTTAAAGAGACAGAAACACCTCAGCAATTTGATTTTGGCAAACAGCTGTGAGCCAAGTGTGGAACAACAACAAAAAAAATCCCTGTAAAAATCAGGGAAAATGCCTGCAAATTTCCACACATTTCACAGAGGCGGTGTGGTCTCGGAGGCAGCAGGGTGGTCTGGATGTTTTAGCGCTGGTGTAGAAAACAGGCGCTCCTGTGCTCAAATGCCAGCTCCACCACTCATGTGCCATTTCACCTTGGCAAAGGCACTTGACCTTTCCATGTCTTGGTTCCTCTCTTCTTCCCTTTCCCCATTTTGTTACTTCAAACACGAGAATTAGTGGCCCCAGCTCTGGGAGGTGGCCAGCGTGGGGCTGGCACAGCCAGCGAAGGTGGGGCAAAGGTGGCTGAGTTCCCAGGTTCCAAGGGAGGCCAGGGACTGGGGATGTTCCAGGAATGAAGAGTTTCTTTGACCTCGTGGAGGCCCCGACCCTGCAGCACAAGCTGTTAATGCTTAGCTGCCTCCTGCCTCCCTGCTCTGCTCGAGTATCCCAGGGAAGGGAAGAGGTTTTTCTGCACCCGGGCAGCCTGGGTTTGGCAAAGCCCCTGCAGTCTCCACACCCTGCTTTTACATATTCATGCCTATCCAAAATGTTCCCTTCTGGGCTGGACTTTCCCAGGCTTCACCTCTGCTCTGTGAGCTCATGAATCACGGGGAAGGAAACTCTTTTGAAAAGGGTGAATTTTTTTTGGGCAGGGCTGCAGCAGCTAAAATGGCCTAATGCTGTTTGCAAAGGTGGGGTGGAAGGGGAACAGTTGTGGGGAGGTGCAGGGGCTTGTTGGGCTCTGAATTTGGGCAAGGGGGATGAGAAAGCAGCCCAGGCATCCTGGCTGTCCTCTTTCCTATGCAGTTGCCTCCCCTGCCTGTCTTGTTACTGACAATCCCAATTTCTCTGCTGTTGAATGAATGGAAAAGCTCCAATAGGAATTGATTCAGGCCCTAAATTTTGAGCTCTCTGAGGACGTCCAGAGCCTACTGCCAAATTCAGCAGAGCTTTGTAAAATGTGCATTTCAGTTACTTTTTCTTACTCTCTTCTGGTGTTTCAAGAACAGGATTAGGAATTTAGGTGAAATAACCCAGGAGAAACAAGAATAATTGGTAGCTCAGGTGTGCCAAAGTTGAGGATAAGTTGAAAATTTTTCCTCCTGCTTAGCATTCTCCTGGTGCTCATGGCACAAAACCTGCAGCTAAAAAGGACCTGCTGTGCTGAGGATTTTATCCCCTTTCTGCCAGTGAGCACCCCTGAGTGGCTGTTGGCAGAGAGCTGCCAGGCCCCTGAACAATTGTAAATCAGAGCCACTCTAGGACAGTTCAAACTTGCATCCAGAGCTGCTTTTGGTATCACTGAGTCCAAAGGATGTGAGGTGTTCTCTGTCCCTCCTCTCTCCTGGGCTTACACCCATTGCAGTTACCGTAGAACAAACAGGGTGTGTGTGGTGGACAGAACACTGCTCTTTTGACTGAGACCATCTGAAGTGGAAACACCAACATAATTTAAGGCTTCTGACTTTTTAAAACTTGCATTGGTTTGAATCTGGACTTAAGTTTCCCTTCTCCCATTATTCAGTGTAACACTGACCTAGCCACAAGTCAGTGCCTTACCTCAGTGCTGGCTCCTGCCAGCTCCAAGTGAATAACTGGAGACCTACCTAGCAGAATAGTCAACGAGTGCTCCATGGAGCTCTTTTGGAAACAAATGTTATTTGCTTTCCTAGATCCACCCAAATAATGTTGTTTGTTCTGCATAATTGGCTTAAAAAGAACTAACTGTGTATCATCTTAATACTATGAAAATGTACTGTAAGTAACTATGGAAAGTTCTTGCCTGTTGGAGTCAGAGTATGAGCTGCATGACTTGAATTTTAATAGTGATCTTTGCTCAATAAAAGTGCCTTTTTCTCTGATGAGGAATCCAACACATCTGTATTTCCCAATTAATGCATTTCCTGGAAATTGCCACTTTCTTGTAGCTTGCTGTTCTAGGGCAGTTAAGCAGAAAGCAATAATGAAGTATTTTTTTTTGCAAGATGATGTTATTTTTACAGGCTGTAGCCACAGTGCTTTTCTTGAAATTTTATGATATATAATTAATAGCAATGGGAACCAAAATACTTTTCCCAAGGATTGAAATGATTCTAATATGTTTCGTAGCATGCTTTTTATCCTTTCTCTTATTTCTTTGTATCGAGGTCCAACAAAGCACTTAAAGAAAGCACTATGAGAATTCTTTGACAACCCATTTCCCCCTTGCTGTCCCCTAACCCCTGTTTGGAAACTGAAGCCTTTGTCAAAAATGAAATTTTAAAAAAAGTTCCTGCTTTCACTGTGTTTTCTGTGGGAAGTGTTTCCTCCCAGCAGCACTTTGGTAAAGCAATGAAAATGGGATAAGGGGGTAGCCCCAGCCCTTACTCTGCTGGGAGAGGTTTGGGGTTTTGGCCAAGGCACCCCTGGGAGCGGAGTAGTCTCCAGTAGGTAGGAGCTGGGGATCTGGCTCTCTTGCAAGCCTTGGTTTGGGCCGCTGAGGGTTTTCTGAAGAGTGCAGGAGTGGGTGGAGCGGGGCTGTAACACCAAGTCCTTCTGCCCCTGGATGGAGTGTGAAAGGCAGTGCTGCTGGTTTTGTATGCATGGGGCTGCAGCACAGAGCTCTGGTTCCCTCTGCAGTGGTCCTGGGGATATCCCCATGGGATGATCCACAGTGTGCCAAGGTTGGTGTTTGATCCATGGAGCCAGGATCCACTTTTTGGCCCCCCTGCAGAGTGGGCAAGGGCTGCACATCTCTCATCCTGTAGCCTTGGCTTTCCTCCATGTTTGTTGCAGGAAGAAATTTCCAGTACATGAAGAAAATAATTCTTGAGATAGGGAATTGACTGGAGGTCAGCTCTTGTGTGTAATCACAGGCTTAATTTTCAGTCATGGGACCCCATTGCTTTGGGACTCCCACTCTTTATTGCAGCCTTCAATTCTATCAGGAGGTGTTTGCACCTCATCTTGGCCAGGTTTGAAACCAGTCAGCAGCAAACGTATCTGAATGCTTGTGACATCTTTCCATTTCCTTTAGGTGTAGGGAAACCCCACTATCTAGTGAGCTTTATAGGCTTTTAGCCTGAGAGTCAGGAGGTTTAAAATTCCTTTAAGCTACCAGAGCCCTCTTTCTGGAGAGGAGCACCAAATGCTGATGCTACTTAAGATGGGAAATACATGGTTTTGCTCTTGGCATTTAAAGGAGTGGCTGAGCCTGGTAGCACTGCTGAAGGAACAAGAACCTTGTGCAGGAGAGGCAGAGTTTCTCCTGAAAGCCTGTCCCACTGTGCTGAACAGCCCCTTCACTACCTGTGGAGCTGCAGCTCCCTGGGGACATTCTCTGTGTTATAAATGGACTCTGTGGCCTCTCGTGTGCATCCAAGGGAAGCACAAGCAGGGCTGTATGCGTATTTTGACAACTTTAAATTAACATACCATAGCTGCTGAAGTGTTATGACAATGTTCTGTGATCACAGGTCTCAAGGGACGTTTAATGCTTTGGAACAAGGCAGTCTCTGGGCCGAGGTGTCCCAGGTTAGCTGGGGTTGCACCTTTGATGGATTTGACCCTGTAAGTTCAGTGGCTCCAGCTGGCTGTTTGCAAGAGTCAAACTCTGGCAAATGATCGACTCTGAGCTCAGTTGGAAAAGCTCGTGAAATGAAATCACAGTGCTTTGCCCATTAGGCTTGGGATGAAAAGCGAGCCTGAGAGCTGCCAGTGGCTCATATTTCATGTGCAGAGATTTACTTGTATTAGTTAAGATTGCGATGAGTTTGAGAAAGAGAGAGGGAGACAATTTGTAAGCCAACACAGAAATAATACTTCCCTGTAGTAAGTATGTAATGAGAACTGGTGCTTTTATTGGATTGAATAAGTTCAGATTGTTTTTAAGATATACATGTTTTGAACAGTGAACTGTATCACTTGTGATTGACCTCCTGTGTTATTTTTACATCACTTCTTATTTCTTTACATCTTGAGTTTGCTTCTGAGACTTTTGCTCCTATTCCTCTGTTCTTTTCCTTTCACACCTCTTCCCTTAATCTTTCCTGCCCTGGCTTTGGAAATCTGTTTCCTTTTAATGGACATCTAATATTTGTCATTGCACACTTTGCACTAAGCAGGTCTCTAGGATGTGATTACAGCTCATGTAAGCAAACTTGAGCTGGTTTTAATCAGAAAGCAATGTACCCATGGCATCAAAAAGCCCTAAAGAGCTTTGCTTGGGCTGTGGTTTGAGCAGATACATTGACCACTGCCCTTCATTGCCTTGGTGCCTGCTGTGGAGCTCAGGTCATCTGGCAATTAGATCTGGTAGAAAATGCAAATTCATCTACAATGCTGGGTCTGGCAGAGTCCCCACCGCAGTTGCCTGCCACAGCCCTGCCTGGCTGCTGACAGATTTTTCTGTAACTTCAAGGTTTTGGCTCTTGAATCTAATGGTTGAGGTCAAGAATTTAATTAAACTGTGGAGAGAAGAAAGCTGCCCATCTACTGGATTCCTTCCAGAGCAAGTGAGTTGTCTCACAGTAAGCAAGGGAGGCTATTTCAGCTTATTTAATATTCCTTGGCTTTGGAGGTTACTTCCTCTTTGGTATGGGATTTTATTTTTTCCATGCTTTGCATTCAATGACTAGAACAAGATACAGATCCTGCCAGTTTCTTTGGGAAGTGGAAGATACATCTCAAAGCAGGGAGCCAGCTGTTGAGCTTGGGCAGGTGATTTCAGACCCACTTGCTGTGAAATCAGGGCTTGGGTGCTCTAATTTTGGCTTGATTTTCTGAATGAGTATTCATCCCTACCTATAGTGGATATGGTGGTGGTATACATGTAGATGGAGCATTAAGAGATCAGAAAATTCCTCAAATCTCATTCACAGCAGGACTAGGTAGCAAACTGGTTTTAAAGAAAGTTAAATTGAAACTGTTGAAAAGCTGTTGAAGAACTTCTGACAGAAAACTGGGAATTCAACCAAGAGGATTTGGTTCCCCTGAGTAATTTCTGGTTTTCATCAGACCCTGATCATGCAGTCTAGCACTCCACATACCTCCATTGTTCATCAAACTGGGCAAGTATGGAATATTTTTTGCCCCATTACCTTTTGCCAAAATTTCTGTTTTGTATATATATGTGTAAAAAAAGGAAAGCTGGTTATTATTTTTACCAGCTCTCCCTTTTCTCCCTTTGTGTGCATAAAGCCTCTATAACTCACCATGTTCACCTAGGATAGCTCTAGGTGGGCTCATTCCTGTACTGAATAACCATGGAAAGTGAGAGGAAAGCAGTGGTGTCCCTCTTGCAGAGTGCCCCTCCAAGGGTTTGGAGAACAGTTAAGAAGCAATCAGCTACAAGAGGAAGAGCCCAGGAGAAATGAGAATAGTGGGGGTAGAATTTGCCTCTGACCCTGGCTGTGGCAGCAAAGCCATGTACTGTCAGACCTGCTGGGAAGCTGCTGCCAATGGGTGAAGGAGAAGTGGAATGAAATTCCCTTCAGGGAGCAGAGCTGCTGTTCCCTGCGTGAGGGACCAGAGTGTGACAGGGCAGAGGCTCTGATCTGATCCCTTGTGTTTGGGTCACACTTGTGTCCACGTGGTTCCTGAGCAGCTCATATCCCCTTGCTGCCTGGTTTGGGGGAATACCCTCTGCCCAGCTGGAATCTAGAGGTAGGGTGGGCCCATGAGAACATCCCTGGGTTTTTTAGGTTGAAGTCTTCATTAGGAATCTGTTCCACAAACATCTCTTGCAGGCTGTTTCCAGACAAAGATGCTGCCAGGGCTTTGTGGTGCAGGTCACTCCAGACCCGGTGATGTTACCCTGGTCCCTGCCCCTCGCTTCGCAAATGTTTTTCTCATTTGTTCCATGGTGACTTTTGAACTGCCCCTGTTTTAAGACTGAAATGAGAGAGATAAAATGTTTTTAATTTTAATTAAAACAAAGTTTATTTTATTTCATTAGCTAGCCATGTTATTTCAGGGCTTGACAGTAAAGTTATATGTTACCCTGTGGGTACTTCTAATTGTGTTACGAGGTTTCTAGTTCATTCTGTCCAGAACAGTTTGACTCCTGTACTGAGCTCCATCCTCCTGCAGCCTTGAACCAGCACAGCTAATGAAAAACACTCCAGTAATAACACAGGGCTCTCAAGGGCTCCAGATAATTGGGGAAAGGTACTATTAATTTTACTGGAAGGCAAGCCAGCTGAGCTCTGAGAGCCTACTGCTAAAGATACCAAGAAATAGGACCTGCTCACTTTGGAGGAAAGATAAGAATGTGGAAGCTGGTCAAAGTAAACCTAAAGATCTAGAGAAAACATTCTGTTAGTTAATGTCAGTGTAGGGACAGATCTGGTGAATTCCTGTGAGTGAGCTGTTGGGAGGTGCATTCCCAATGGTGCAGCTTCTAAGAGAGCAGTGGGAAAATACCGAGCTCAGGGTGGAAATTGGGACTGTCAAGGCATGTTTTCTTCGCCCTCCTGTATGCTAGAACAGTTCCTGCTCTATCCTGGGACTATTTGGGCCATTCCTGGACACCTGGTCCCTCTGCTGCCTGTGGCAGCAGCAGCACAATACACTTGGAAAAAAGAGATAGGAAACCAAGAGAAGGCTGCTGGGGGTCATGCTCCTTGCAAAAGCCTTTTCCTATTCATTAGGAGTTACAGATTTGCTTAAATCCCAATCGTAAATCCTGGTATCTCGTGCAGTGTGAACCCAGGGTGGCTGTAAAACACTTCTGCAGGGGGACCTGAATAGAGAATTACACCGATTTAGAGGTGTTTTGTCTGCTGTCCCTGGTATAGCTGCTGCAGTCACTGCTGCTGAAGTTTTGGTGCCTGGAATTTATTTGCTCCAGCAGAGAAGGTGCAAAGGGAGAGGCGTGACAGTTTAATTCTTCTCTTGTGTTCCTTGCACAGTTATAATGTTTTCAAGAAAATATTTAATAGGCGTTAAAGGCTAAATGAATCACGTGTGAAATGGAAGGGTGTTTTGAGGATAGTTGGTACAGCAGGATAGAGGAGGTTCATGTCCCTTTACTTTGTTCCCTTACTAGGGATCAGGGCTACAGAAGGCAGATAGGAGCCTAATTTCCAGTGAGCCAGCCAACTATCTCTGACTCAGTGGGTCAAATCTCTTTGTTTCTCTTCTGTCCTATTTGCTGGTGCATGGGGAGGTATTATCTCAAGCTTGGGTAGTGCAGTAGTGCATCAGCTGTCTTGCTGATTTCCCTTCTTGTTTCTCTTGTTGGTTGGCATTGTAGACTTACATAATTTTGTAAAAATATGAAATTCTTTTAAGTTTTTTGATCCAGTTTGGATTTCCAACTGGATTGCACTGTGCTTAACCTTCAGTATGTTATTGTTTTAGTAGTTTTGTCCAATATGAATAACACCTTATACCATAACATCCTCAGTGGATGTAGAAGGAAGTTCCAGAAAGAACTGGAAAGGGTTCCAGGAAAGTCAAGCTGTATGGCTTGTTTGATTTTTCTGTTTAGCCTCTTAAAGTAGCCAGAGAAGGGGGAATAAAAACATTACAAAGGATACGTTGCTGGATAAAAGATATTCCATTACAAGCCCTGTCAACATTAATAACTTGCATCTCTTCAACAGTGCTCCGAGCTGTCAATAAGAAACAGGAATCAACCAAGATTAAAACTGATCTGTCAGAAAGCAGATTGTATCAGAAAGATAATAGAATCAAATTAATTTATGATGAGGAGATTTCACAACAGACAACGAGGCAATACTGAAAACCACAGTCCAATGTAATCCCTTTGAAGAAACGTTGTACTTATTACAGCTGTGATGATTGCAAATGTTTGGTTTAAAAGTCTGTGTTGCAGTCTGGAGGAAAAAACCCAGGCTATTTATGGTCTCCAGTTTTTAAAGATGGGAGCTAAAGAAAATAAGCCTGGAGAAATATGAGCTGAAGCTTAATATTTCCGTCTTCATTTAAGAAGGGGTGGTTAGAAAATAGACCTGCCAGCCTGAAGGAAATTTGGATGTGTCAACATTTTGTTGGGTTTTTGAAATTTTTGGTTCCTGGTTAAGTTTAAAAAGTCAAAATAACCTATTTCCAGTGAATATGAAGTTTTGATGTAATAGTGTCAAAATATTTAACTCTGTCATTCTCTTCACAAAGTTAAACTCCTTCAAAACAATTATCTCATTTGCAAAGACCATTTTGACTTGGAAAAGCATGATTTTAGACTCAGCTTGCTCTAGGATACCTCACTTCTGACTGGAATGTGAAACACCATGGTTTGAAAGGATGCTTTTGATTTTATAGCTCTCTTTTCCTAGACTTTGCCATTTTCTCTTGTTGGGGAATGGGAGGAGGAAGAGATCACCTGGATTAAACAAGAGTTTATGGTGGAGGAGAGGAAAGAAGAGAGATCTTCTGGAATGCAAAATTAGGGCTATATTTGTATCCCTTTTTATATTTTTTTAGTGGTTAATGGACATGAAGCAGCCAATCTCCCATGGTTTGAGATCTCCCCTCGTTCTGCTCTTGATCCTGATCTTCCCTCCCAGTCCATGACACTGGGCAGGACACACAGCTGGTCTGCCTTTGGAGTGGGATCAGTTCCTGTTGTCCAGTGTGATTGGGAAGGTCTGTGACTCATTTCTCTTAGTCCTGGGGCTGCATTCACAAACCTGACTGCAGTGCTTGCAGGGTGAACATGGTCACAGGCTCAGTCCTGTCCTCTTTCCTGAGCCTAAGCAAGTGAGGTACAACCAAAGCAGGCCTTGGATGTTCCTTCTCTTTTTGCACATCCTGCATCATCCTATTTGGCAGGGACAGATATTCCCTTTGCTGGATCTGAGTGGGGCCCCTGAGGTCTCAAACAGCCCAGCACTGACTTTGAAGCCTGAGATGTGCCAGCACTGCCCTCCCCAAAGGGGAAGGGGCTGGGTGCTGTTGAGAATTGTGGCAAGGGCTGTTCCCACACCTGCATACCCAGAGGAAGGCAAGAAGCAGGCAGGGGCTGAAAACAGCAGGCTGTGGGTATGGGGTCTTGGTTTTGCTCTGTTTGGTACCATGACCCAAGAAAGTCCAAATCCCTGGTTTAGGGAGCAAGAGGATGGAGGTCTGGAGCTGCCCAGTGATGTGTGTTGCTGTCAGAAGCCCTGCTGGCTGTTTTGGAGCAGGTGCTGTGTGGGGGGGTGGCAATGCTCCCTCCCCTTCCTCCTCCACCCTCTTTCATCACCCTCAAAGGGACCTGGGTTCCAGCTGAATTGAACTTCTTCCAGTGGCTCCAGATGTGTTTGAGGGCTCTGTCTCTTTTCACCACCCCGTCCTCTTCCTGCTGCAAGTTTCTGCCATCGGTGTTGCTGGATGTGGAAATGTGTGGCTGCAATGGAACTGAGAGGTGGGAGTAGCCAGGACACAAATCAGAGGGGGAAAATGTGTCCCTTCTCCCTCACCCCCTGTGTCGCCAACAAATCAAAATGAGCAACCTGAATTTCAGCTGTGCTTTTAAAGGGATAAAGCCCTTGGTTCCTGCTCGCCTGTGCTGGTGCCTGCCAGGCTGTGTGTGGGCACTGTCCGCAGTGCACTTAGCACTGACTCCCCTCCGGCTTAATGACAAGTTCTCACTTTGTTTGTTGCTGTTTGTTTTGTTTTGTTTTTTCTCCTTCCAGCCAAGCTGACATTTAATTCTGCCTCAGCCAGTTAAATATAACCCTGAAACCTGTGGGTGAGAAAATGTGGCTCTCTGTCACGCTCATTTCAGAGGAGCCAATTAGCAATGGTGATCCTTGGGACTTGGCAGCCTCTTCCCAGGCACCTGGCAGCCCTGGCCCTGCCTGTCATTCTTGGGGTAATGTGCTAGGAAATGGTCTTGTGGTTTGCTAAGAAAAGCAAAACAAACTCCCTCTTCCCCGCCTTTGCAACCCAACAACCTGTGGGCATAATTGATTTGCAAGATTTGCAGTCAGGATGTGGCTTTGTTGCAGATGAAGCTGGTGAATAGTCTGCTCCTTGCTGGCTCTTTGCCTGATTCTCCTTGGTCCAGCAATTTTCCACATTCAAAGGCATCCAGTTTTGAAGTGCTAATGGGACACAACTCCCTCTTCTACCTCATCCCTTCTTTTACCAGCTTAATTCCCCTTCCCTCTTTCCCTGCTGCAGTGCTGGTACTCTTCCTCCTGCCCCTGTGACCTCTTTACCAGGAACTGCTGTTCTCCCAGGTGTAAATACACCTCACACTGTGCTGGGTCATTCCACAGGGTGTCCAACCCAGTGCTGTGTGTGGGTCTGCTTGCTGAAGTTGGGAAAATGAGATGAGAGTGAGTCTTCTCCTGACATTTCCTCTGTGCTGGAAGTTTAGCAGCATGGTGGGGTGGAATCAGTGATGGGCCTGGCATTGAATTTGTCCTGTCTTCTTTATATTTTTTGTGATTTTAATTCAACTCTGGAAGGGTTCTTGGTCTCCACAATGCCCTAGTAAAGGCTTCTGCTGCTGTGTCCATTTTCTTGATTTCCTCAGCAGTGACCCTTTTCTTGCAGTACTGTGAGAAGCTGGTTGATTTTGTTCCCCAGTGTACTGTGTGCTTTGCTCTCTCTGCATGGAAAGCCTCAGAAGCTGTGTCAGTGCAAATGTCTTTTCTGAGTTTGCAGGTAACAGGATAAAAAAGAAAAAGGCAGGAAAGCTAGGCTAGTTTAAGCCATTTATGGCTGGTTTGTGCAGATCCCTGCTGTGTCTGAGCCAGGACTCGCTCTTTCCTTTCCAGCAATGCTCCTCCCTGACTCCCTTATGCTTTTAGGACCTGCATTTTCATTTGCAGTTTCGAACCTCTGGCTTGATTCCTGCTTTCTCCCCCTCCTACCAAGCTGAGTATGGTGCAAGGTGAGCCTCCAGGGTGGAGGACACCTGTGTTGTCCATTAGGTGCTGGTGAATGGGGACAGCTGGAGCTGCCATCAGCCCTCTGACCTGTGTGCAGTTGGCTCCTGGTGGTGATCATAGAGCAGGCAACAAACACAATGGCAATCCAGCAAACAGATGAACATATGATATTCATAAAAGAGCAGGGGTGATTCCCTCTCTGCTGCAGCAGGAATTGAGGATTAACTCCATGCTGCTCTCTGGGGTTTAGCTGCTGTCTGTTGTCACTTCTTAGCTGGCAGTCCCGTGTGCTGCCACGTAACATTTGTTCTTGTGTCTGGCTGGTACCTGGCTATGGAGTGGTGATCCAAAATCCCCTGCAGATGAGGGAGATGGAGAAGGCTGCCTGAAACCACCTGGACACAGGGTGCCCACAGGCATTAATGGTGTGGAGACAGAGTGATGGTTTGAGGGCTCTCTGGACCCATCTCCAGTTTTCAATGCATACGTGGGGAATGACCCAGCTTTGGTTTTCCGACTTAAAATGAAGCATGATGGATATCTTGTGCATGGTGCTTAGACATCATCCTCACTTCTGTGTTTTACATTTGGCTGTGGGTTATCTTCAAAACATTTGCAGCAAAATAGCTCCTCAAAACAATGTTTCCTCTAAGTGCTGAGACTTATTTTCCTTGTGCTCCTTTGATTTTTATCTTCTCCACATTCTCTGTACGTCACCCTAACAAGTCGTAGAGGCTGGACAGTGTCCATATCACATCAATACTGAATTTCATTATATACAAACATCAATCTGGCTCTGGGCTGCCTTTTTAAACTGTCATCCAACCTGGTGGTATTCAGTTTCTGTTTAGGTCTGACCGTGGAAAAGCATCGCTTCAAAGCTTGTTCCCCATAATGTTCAGATCAAAACAGTTCCTCTGTGTGTTTATAATAAAAATATATTTTCACCAGCTCTTGGGAGCATTGACATTTTCATCAAGGCAATTTTCTATGGCCCCAATCCATCACAGCACACGAGCTGTTCCATTGGTTCCAATACGACTACTCATTGCTTAAAGTAAATTGTTTGCTTAAAAGCTTGTTGGATCAGGGCCTATAAGCGAGAAAAGATTGCTGATTAGAAAGCACATTTGTTTCTGTTGTGGGATTTGATGGCAAATTAAGGACACTAGGAGGATTCAAAGATTAATACCTCTGTATTTTGGGAAAGAAATACTTTAATACTTTCACATTATCGAGGCCCTGTAATAAACAGAGATTATGCAAATGGGACACTAAACACCAAATCCCAGACATTAATGGGGTTCAGTGAGAGCAAACTGAAGGCAGAATTAATCTCTGGGAGAACTAAATGGCTATTTTCATGCTTATGAACTTAGCATACTTTCAACTCCACCTTAATGAAAGACACACTCGGCTCACTGTTAAAAGAGGCACTTAAAAGGTATTAGAGGCATAAGTCCAGCTGTTACAAACTCCAATAAATTTGGATTAGGTCTCCACTGTTTGAGTTGCGTGTGTGGGTGCCTGACCTCAAAGCAAGTTGTTGGTTTTTTAACTTATTGATATATAGCATTACATCAGGTTAATTACGCCTCGCTGTATTTCATGTCGTCTCGGCACAAACCCGTGTGCATCGTGCCACGGAGAGCAGGGATTCAGGAGCCCATGCAGGGCTGGGGTGTGCTGGCCACCCGCCCACCACCAGCCCTCCCTGGAGATGGATGCTTTGCAGAGGCGGCTGCTTGGTTTTGCAGTACACAACTGGCTCCCTGCCCTCCCTTCTCCACCCCACCCCATCCCATATTTTCATTCCCTGGGGTGACTTCCCTTCACCTTGCTTGACAACAGGAGCATATTTTAAAATTTTTATTTTGGTGTGTTTGGGGCAAAATGCCCAATGTTGTAAGGCAGAATTAAGAGTTTGAATTGATGAGGCTTTATGAATTTTGTCTCACTGGATCAAATATTTGGTCCTTGTGCTGTTTTGCTGTGAATTCCTGGCCACCCATGAAAGGGATCATGCATGGGTAAAGCACGTTCAGATTTACGGCTGCATCTGTGTAGATGGGTTGAGATAACAGCAAACCTTTTGCTCTGAAGGCACTGCAGCCACCACGACAAAAGAGATGGCTTAAAATTGCATTTCCATTTAAAGTAACACCAAGCAGCCAGCCCAGCAGCCATGTGAGGGAAATATAAAGCTCTGCGATAGGGAGCGAATGAGGAGAGCGGGGAAAAAAACCTGGGTAGCAAGGAACTAAAATAGATGAAGTGGAACAGTTGGAAGTCCCAACTTGAGTGACAAGGGAGAAAGAAGAGATCCAAAGTCAGCAGCAGATGACTCCAGTCTCACATCCCATCTCTGTCCCCCCCTCCTTTGCCACTGTTGCCGCCGTTTTCCCAGCGAAGGCAAGAAAAAAAAGCCCAGAACGTCTTTTCCAGATTTGGGGGCTGAGCGGCCTCACATGTTGACACAGCAATAATTTTTAATGAGAAATTTTTAGTATTTGTGTGGGAGAAGTTAGTGTTGTGTACACAGATGCCTCTCCGGCCACCACGCCGTGGTCCAGCCCGGCCGCGTCCCCCTCCGGCACGGCCCGCGGGGTCCCCAGGCAGATTCCTTTCAGGCAAAGGGAAACATTTAGGCTTGCTCACCTTTGAACTGCATGCGATGGTGTTTACCTTGGCAAGACAAAGTGGCAGTTTTACAGATATTAAAAACAGTCCTGAGGGGAATCTGGAGGCCTTCCTATATTTTAATCACCCAATTTAGCCAGCCTGAGGACTCGGCTGGAGAGAAAATGTGTGGCAAATCTTGTTTTGTTTTGTTTTATCTTTTAAAGAGGAGATTTAACAGAAAATAGCCCAATGCTGAAACAAGAAGGGAGAAAAATAATGTGCATTCTAGTTTTTATTCCCTTCCCTCAGAAAAAAAAAGAAAAAAGTGGGAATTCTCATATTAATCCATAGCACCTCCACGCTCCATATGGTTTCTTTTTTGGCATTTCCTGCTGGGCTGTGCTCTACCTCAGCTAACCCCGCTCCCCTTGCCCTCCCTGGGTGCGTTCCTCTTCTAATTTGATTTCTACCTGTCAGGAAAGATGGGTGCAAATGGCTTGTGCCCCCATCTTGAGGCAAGATATCCCCACCCTGCCAGCACTCCCTCTGGTGTGCACGATTAAAAAGAAAATTGCGTTTTTGTGGGGGAAGAGAGTCAAAGGAGTCATGAGTGATGTCTGAAGTTATGCTGAGGTCAGGACCTTGCTTATTGATTTTCTAACACAGCAGAACCACGTACAAAAGGAAGAGACCTCCTTGCCTCCCCCTGGTCCAAGATACTCCTCCAGCTTGTTAAAAAAAAAAAAAAAATTAAAAAAAAGGGAAAAAAAATCTGGCTGCAAGCAGTCAGGCTTCAACCGGCCTGTCAGACAGCTCTCTGCAGGAACACAATCCATGTTGATTTTACAGAGAAGGTTGTTATCCACATTTCACCACTGATTTATTGTTTTTTAACCAGCTCCTTATGCTAGACTTTTTTTTTTTTTTTTCTAAAAAGGTCCTTTTGCACTTTGTGAGCAAGGAGATTCACTGATGGTGGGATGGAGGTGGAGGTGCTGGTGCCCTGCTCTTGCCAGGCTGGGCAGGGGGAGTGCTGCCATCCTCCAGCCCCGCCACAGCCACCTGTGATGCTCTCCTTAATACTGGTCAGAATTTATAAATGCTGTGGCTAAGGTCCAGTGACACACTCTTGGGTCGCTCTGCCCGTGGGCTGCTGTGGGGCAGCCTGGCTTTGAGATGCTGAGAGCTCTTCAGCTGCTTCAAGAGTAAGATGGGTATGATGGAGACAGGTCTGAGGAAGCCCTGCAGAATTAAAATGGCCAAACACGTCCTGTTGCCTACATCTGCAGAATTCATTAGGCGAGCTTGATTGGCCTTTGTTAAACAAAGATGGGATAAGGTTTCATACTTTTTCTGTGGGAGTCGAGCTAGAGTTTCAGGCTGATGATTTAGTCAGGTGTAAGCATGAAGTTTCCAATTTAGAGAAATAAATCTAAAGTGATTTTATTATCCTCTGTTTTACCCTGACACCCTGCTTCACCCCGACTCCCTGTCAGAGCACGCATGACGTGTTTATACAGGCTGCACTGTAATCGACTGGCAGCCAATATAACACGAGACACAAAATGCATCTTCTGCCTAACACAGGCTTTGGTAGCTTCTATATTTCATCATCTTCCTGCTCCTCTGCTGAAAACTCTTCCTTTCTCTGAATCCTTCGTATTCTGCCTGGCAAGAATTGTGTGCCCCAGCTCCACGGAAAGAGCTGTCAGTGTGCCGAGACACGGAGTTTTGGATCTCCTTGTGTAGCCACAGCTTTGTTTTGCTTCATTCCATGCATCTTCCAGGGAGATCCTTGGATCAGACTAGGCATCCTGTGGCTGGAGTAATTTTAACAAATGCATGTACTTGAAACACCCCAAAAAATATTTTTTTTAGTGTCAATTGGTAGAATTTTAAATAGAAAATTTTTTGTTTACTTATTTTGTGTGTTAGGAGCAAATATTCTGTGAGAACTCTATGTTAAGATTTTGACAGTATACCCATGAAAAAAAATTATGTGATTAAATTGGCTGAAAATACCTGTTTTCAAAAGTTACTTACAGAGAAAGCAATATAAAAGTACAGATAGCGATGCTGGGGGGAAGAAAGCAAACTGCTTTGGCCAGGTTCTCTGATCCCATTGATTAGAAGTCTGTGCAATTTAGTTATTAGTTAGAACATAAGGACACAAAAAGCAATAGGTCAAATTCATTTCTTCATCTCAGATATATCCCTGTTGACTTCAGTGAAGTTCCTTTAATGATGAATTTGTCCCGCTGGCTCAAAGATAAAAAGAGAAGTTATTTTTGTTTAATATTTCAACAAGGGGAAGAGGTTAGCGAGGGAATTCGGTTTGCACAAGTTGTGTTTTTCCATGAAGTTTAGCAAGGGCAGCCACCACCTAGCCAGCTCTGTTGTATATTTGTCTTTTTGAGGGCTGAGTGCTTTCTCTATGGACTCTCCCAAGCCCTTGCAAGGCAATTTTTGCCAGACACAACCCGCAAAGGACGCTCACAGCCACGGTTTGTTTGTGTTCCTGTGAGCAGCGCAGGGAGCTGCCCTCCTTCAGGTGCCTGCTGATCTGATTTCATTTCTGGGCAGGCTTTGGGAGGCAGAGCTGTGTCTGTCTGTTGTCCCTGGCACCGCAGCAACTGAGTGCCACCACCTGGTGCTCCCAGCAACGTGCCTAGCCCTGGTCCCAACGTGGTTGAGCTTTTCCTGGGTGAGTCTCTTGTTGCTGGGCTTGTGTTTGCCTAAATGCACAGTTTTGAGTGGTACGATGCCCTTGGCTGCCCAATACTTTTCTCTTGTGCTTTAGCAGGAGTGAATTCAGGTTTTTTCTACCTCCATCAGAGTGTTCTGGCTGAGGGCAGAATAGTGAGAGAGGCCAGGATTCCACAAAACCTGGGAATGTCTTTGGAGGCTGTGTGAAACAAAAGCCAGCTCCAGCCAGGCTGCTTCTGCTTGTGCCTAGACTTCCATACTCCAAGCCAGACCAGGGCTCTGCATGTATGATAGGCAGATGAGTGAGGAGGCTTGGCTTTCTTGTGGGACCAACCTCTGTGTGAACTTGGTGATGTGAGAATCCCTTCTCCGTCCTCCCCAGAGCAGACAACTTGTGCTGTGGTGTTTGGCTGTTGTGATATGTCTGCACGGCTGCTGAGCAGCGTGGGTTGAGTTTATGAATGCTGGACAGGTGTTCATGGAGAGTTGTTTCACCACCTCATTCTTGCTCCAGAGAAAATGGCCTCTTGCCCAGGCAAGAAGTCAAAAGCTTCACTGGTCACTCTCCATCCTGGGGTTCAAGGGACCTGGCAGATTTCTTGAAACCTTGGCTAACAATTGCCTCTCTGCTGTGAGCAGTATTGCTTTTAAACCTGGGAGGAAAATGTTTTTATGAAAGAGAAGGAAACCTTTCCTGTGCTCTTCTCATTATTGCATCCCTGGGTGCTTTCCAGAGTCATTCAAAACCATTGCAACTCAACAAATGGAAACACCAAGTAGCGCAGTGTGTGGTTTGGCAAACTTCTCAATCTAAAGTAACTTCTAGGGAGACCCCAGCTTGCTCCAAGGAAAAAGGACATTTAAATAATAATGTTTCTGGAAAAGAACTGCCATTTTTTGAGATGCTAACCTGAGTGTGGTTAGTGACACAGCAGAGTCACTTTATTTCCCTCTTGGTTCACTGTCCCCTGTGTTGGCCATTGTCCATCCTCTCTGTGAGAAGGGCCTCAGTGGTGGGGAAACTGGGAGAAAGTTTCTTAGGAGAACAAGCTTAGGTTTTGGCTGTGCTTGCATTTACCCATGATGAATGCTGCTATTCATCCCTCAGTTACTGGAGCATGTGGAATTCTGGATGTAGGATGAGGGTCTTCAGGCACGGGATTTCATTTTGCCCTCGTTCCTTGATATGAGGACTGACAACCATTCCTGGATCTCCTGGCTGTGTGGGCCTCATGGCTGTCTCTGCCCAGGTCAAAAGACTTTTGGGACAGAAAGGGGGAGAGCAAGAAAGCCTAGAGAAAACAGATGTGAGGGGTTGAATGAGAAGTTAGAGGTTAAAACCATGATGTAGCCACATGGCTGTGAGGGAGAGGGCCGAGGTAGGAGCTGGCAGCATATTCCTGTGGTGCTCCCCTGCACTGACCCAGTGTCACTGCCCTCAGCATCTCCTGCTGTCTGGCTTCCTCCTGGCTCACCCAGTAGCCTCATGCCAGCATGTCCCTGCTGCCACTCAAGTGGATGAGCATCGGGCTGGGAGACCACACGTGAACTTCTTGTGAGGTACAGATGTTACAGAGTCAAAGCCTGGCCACCCTTGGTCTAGGAGGGACTTGGGTTTCCAGTGCCCCGGCGAAGCAGGAAGTGCAGGAGACATGGATATCATGAGAAAAGAATCGATAGTCCCCCCTCAGCCTGACCAAATATTGATTTTGCCATTCAGTTCGTATCGTTTTTCACCGCCTCGCCAGCCCTCGGGGTGGGAGCTCCTACTCGCAGCCCCACCAAGGGTGTTTTGGGAAGGGAGGGGGACAGAGGGACCAGGCCCCTCACTGGGCACTGTGAGGACAAGGATCAGTAACCTTCTGAAGTGGCTGGGGGGCTGCAGTGGTGGGGAGGGGAGCCTTGGTCACCCACTTTTCCCCAAAGCCTCCAGCACCATCCCGTTACTAACGCCATTGAGGGAGCTTACGTTGGAAGAGATTTACGGTCTTGCGCTCCCAGGCAAGTGCCCCCCACTGTGCTATGACTCTACTCCATGTTTAAGGTTTGATATAAAATCCAGGGAATGCAAAGGATCTTCCTGGCTTTCATCAGTTTTGGAGTGACACTTAATTTCCAAGTCCAGTCATTAATAAATGCAGCGATTGGCGACCACAATTCAGCAATTCCTGCTACCACAACTTTGCAGGAGTGCTGCTATCCAAACACTCACAAATTATGATTTTTAACTCAAAATTGTATCTTCCACTGCTGGAGGTAAAACTATTAATATATAAATAAAGGCTAATTCTGTCCTGGTTGTTTTTCTTCATGAGGTCACCAGTCCCTGAGGAATTATAAGCAAAATAGCAGAGTGCCTAACAAGAAATAGAAAAAAATCATCTCTCATGGCATGAAAAAGAAAGATGTTTGGAATGTTTTTAAAGGATGTTCTTTAGCTTTCTTTGGTTGCAGCTTCTACCACATATATTATGTTTTCCTGGGATTGAAAATGACAGTCCTCTGTTGCCGTTGCTAAAAGCTGGACTTGCTGGGAATTATGTAGCCAGTTAATTTAAAAAAAAAAAAAAAAATGTAGCTGATTTATGTGTTGATATAATGACGCAAACCCACTTTGAATCCCCATTAAAACAATAATTTTCAACAATTCTGTGGTCTCAAGGAAATATTGACTTGTCATCTTCACAAATCTTTGGCTTAATTATTAGTTATGTTACCTGATGGGAAAGTAGTCTTTAAAACAGGAAAAATGGTATATGGACTTTTTTCAGACAGCTCTGGGTAGTATTTCTGTATAAACCAAAAACCAACCAGCCTTGAAAAAACCATCAAAACACCAATAAGTATCAGAGTTTTGTGTGTGTTCGTATGATGTAAGCCACCTGTTGCAAAGAAAAGCTAGGCTAATTTTCAAATTCTCGTCTATGTTTTGCACATCTGGATGCACTGGTCTTTTCTTAGCAATGCTGCAAGTTAAGGCAAGGTGCTTCCTTCAGGGAGTGGTGCAGTGCTGGAGCAGGTACCAGCAAGGCTGTAGGATCCCCACACCTGAAGGCTTTCAGTACCTGCTCTGCTGTTGGCAATAATCCTCCTGCCAGGGGGAAATGGGATCAGGCAATTTTTTACCTTTTCCAGAAAACACATCAATGCTTCTGTGGTCCTTTAGGACATTTTCCAGGGGTGTCTTCTGCTGTATTTTGGGGCAGTGCTGTCCTGAAGCAGCTGCAGGCTGATGTGCAGCCTCAGGGACATTGGAGATCCCACCTGGAGTGTGGATGTGTTAAATGCAGAAGACTGAAGTCATGCTCTTTCAGGCAAAGGAGTTTGTGTCACACACTGTGACTCGGGCACAAAAGCCTGAATTTTGCCAGTGTAGGCATTGTGCTATGGCATCTCAGTTGGAATAACCTGGATTTATTCTCCAGGCAGAGAAGAAAAACCCTCTAGAGAGCAACTCGGTCCTCCAAAATTAGCTGGCCCTAGGTCATGGGGAGATGGAGCTGCCCTTGGGTACTGTTGCTTTCTATCCATGGCTAAGAAAGCACCCACAGTGGTCGTTGCTGTGATTTATGGGATGGCAGATGAAAATCAGAGCATGAATCCAGGCCTTGGACTGGTCTTCTCATGCAATGCCCCTTTTGATGTAGCCTGGCACAGAGTAAGGGGTGAGCAAGTCCTAAGTCACGCTGTTGTTGGCTGTCACAGCACCCATGACCAGGCACAGGGACAGCTGAACTGTACCAGGTCCTGTGGGCAACTTTTATTTGCCTGCCTGGGCTTTTAGCCCACTGTAGATAGAGCCCATATTTCAGGATAATCCTCAACATCATAAATTTACCTGTGCAGATGGGACCCAAAGGGAATATTAGAACAAAGCAGGGGAAAAGAAGTCAAGGAAAAAATGTACCTGTTAGGCAATGTGAACCTTTGTGCAGCCTTCATTAGTACCAGCAGGGTTATAGCTACTTTTAATCATTCAATAACTGCACTAGTGCAAACTTTCAACTTTCACCCATTTAAATTGGAAAGATCTTTAAAATATTTATTATTACTTTAAATCATGCCATTTAAGGTCAAAGCAGAAGCATTTGTTGGATTCATGCAGGATCCTGAGTTGTTTTCTTACCTGGAGGTTGAGTCCTGGTGGAAAGGTCTGTGTTTCTAATTTTGCTGTGCTATTTGGTTACTATGAGATGATGGGAACACCATTATGGCTGTGCTATTTTCTGTTTCTTAATTGGTTGCTCATACACAGGTCTGGCTGGAGCTGAAAATCTCAGGGAAAAAGCCATTAACACCTGCATGTTTGACCTGCAGTTTATAAATCAGAACATGTGTTTTCATATTTCTAACCCCCAAAACACAGAGAAATGTGTTAGTGGATATTTGCAGCACACTCTGATGCACGCTGTCTTCCCAGTGTCAGCAGGCCAGAGTGTCAAAAGGTATAAATCATTGTAATTGCATGGATTTTGCCTGAGGTCTAGCATTGATTGATGTCTCTCCTAAATAAGATATTATTGGGGATGTGAAACATGCACACCTCTTAACCTGCTCTACTAGGGTTGCAGAATGCCGCTCTTGCTCTCTTTGTGTGTGTGTGCAGTGCATTTAGCAGTCTTGCTGGATTTCTCTGTGTTATGTGAGTGATGACTGCCATCCTGGATGGTTTATTTAGCTTGCTATTGTGGCAAACACTTCAGCAGATAGTTGCATCCTGTTGCAATCCCTGTTGAAACCGGCAAGGATGACTTTTACACTCGCAGTTCATCCCAGTTTAGCGGAATGGGATCATTTACAAATCCTGTGAAAGCACGGTGGGAGAAATGCTCTCGTCTTTCCAACCCAAAGCATTGCTCTGAGCTGCCTAACTCATCCTGTCCTTGCCTCTTGTGATGAGCACACCTTCTGCAAATGCACTCCCTGCTCCACTTTTATCATCCCTTGGAGCTGCTCCTGGTGCTCACTGACACTGTGAGAAATCCAAAACTCCTGCAGGTTTTCAGTCTTTTTAACACTGGTGGGTTTTTCATATGAGGTGGCCCAAGAAAAAGGTGGAAAATATGCTTGTAGGGTGGGCTAGACTGAAAAAAATCAGGGTAGCAACTGCTGTAACTTAGAGCAGAGCTGGAGAAGTGGGATGACTTCTTCAGGGTGATGTCTGGAGATCACACCGACTTCCAGGGAGGAAAGATTGGGCCTTGTCACATCCCTGAGCTGAAAACTTTCATCTGCAAGAAAATAGCAATTTGCATTTTATTCAGATTTGGTTTTGTATTTAGGTTGTGCCTATCAAAAATATCCCAAATTAATGGATCAGTTTATCATAATTAAAAAAAAAGTATATATTTTTGTGTGTAAAAAAGACATTAACAATCTGCTTGGGAATATTATACCTTTAAAAAGTTTCTACCCCCTTATGTTGTTATTTTAGATAACAAAGTTGTTAGGGTTTTTTTGAGCAAGGATTTAAACAGAAAAAAAAAAAGAAGCAACTTCAGGTTGGTGGGTTTGTTCCTCCTTTTTCCTACAGTAATGGTACTTACTTGAAAATCATTTTAATGGTTAACTTACCCTTTAAGAACAAAAGTTCTAACTTGAGTCAATGTACTTAGCTCAAAATCCCTGCAGAGATTCAGGTTTCTTGCTCGAGCTGCCTGGAGTGGTGAGTTCAGGCCTTTGCAGTGATTGTCAGCAAGGAGAACATTAATGGAGTATTAGAAAAATGAAGTCCTCGACCCCTCCTCCCCTTCTGGCTGGTTGTTTCTACATGGTGGGAAGGAAAACATTTTCCCCGTCAGCCATTTACTGTGCAACAGGGGGAAACTGTCAGCTTGCTATGAGCAAACCCCTGCAAGATAAGTCAAAATGATTTACCCTGTAAATAAAGTGGGCTGTTTTCTTTACTTGGAAGAATTGCCCATGTGGCGAGACTTCCTATGGGAGGGGATGTGGTTGGCCCTTCACATTTATCCACTGTGTTTGTCTTTTTTGAAAAAGCAACATTGGAAAGATTAACAAGTCTGTCACTGAAGGAACTGATATATCAAAGCTGTGCAGACAAAGCAGGCCATTCATTCCTTACGTTTCTGAAATCTCACTTCCAGTGCAAACCAGGTCTTCCCATTTAGATGCAGATGAAAGGAGGGATTTCCCTCTTCCTCCTTCTCCCCAAAGTCGGGGGGATTTTTATGTATTTATGTGTGCACATATATATTAAAATGTGTGTATATGTGTGTCCATGTGCACATGCTCACTCTGTGCTTTGCACTGGAGCCCTCCCAGGCTGGGGAGTTATTTTGCCACTCTGGGAGCAACCTGAATGTAGTGCTAGACTTGAGGGAGCACTATTCCCATGGACACACACAGAAATTTAGGATCTCTCAATATATATTTTTTTAAATTTAACCCTGAGAGGGCTTGTGGATGAGGAGGGGTATAAGAGAGGAACATTGATGTAGAAAGGGACTGGATGTCTTGAGAGCCCCCCAGGATTTTTGGTACATGGAACATAGGCACACAGATCATATTGATTAGGAGAGGGAAAATTCACTTAACAGGCTGCAGGATGTTCTGAGATTTCTGATGGGGGTGTTGGGTCCAAATCATCATTTCTAGGGAGAAAAAAGAGTATACAAAGGACAGTCTGGAGATGTGGCAGTCCCAGCTTGCAATCATTGCTTGGCAGATGGACATGCTTTCTAGAGGCATGGCTTCAGATATTTTCATTTGTTTACTTTAGCTGCTCACCTGTGTGTATATGTTCTTCCACCTAAGGCAAAGAAACACATGAATGTGGTTTTGGTCTCAATGCCAGAAATGGTGTTTTTTCAACTCTCATGTGCATAAACAGCTGGTGTCCAGAGAAGGATCACAGCACTAAAAAAAACCTGACAACTCTATATTTAAAATTTCCATATGCTCGTGAGCATATTCAGCAGAGGCAAGAGGATGAGTGCAGCCTGCTTTTCAGGGTGTCACCTCTGTCACACTGACTTGGGAAAAGCCCTCTGCTGAGAGGTGCTGCATCCCCAGATGTGTTTGACTCCATCTGGAAAGCAAAACTCTGCTTTCCAAGGACTCCTTTTTCCATTGGCCTGCAGAGCCAACTTCCCCTACAGCCCTGTTTATGCCTCAGGCAGGGCAATGCACGTGTCCCAGGCTGGGGAGGTGTTTCCCTGATGGTTGTTGCTGCTGGACAATGTCACCCAAACAGGAATGTTTTGCATGTGGTGCTGTAGTACCCTTCTCTGTACCAGTCAGGTAGGAAAGCCCTCTCTGCAGGGACAGCTCGAACACAGCACAAAAATCTTCAATGCTGTGTCAACGCTGGGCCTTTATTTATTGCACCTCAGTCAGTGCAAACTTCAGTGACAAGCTTTTATATGACCTTGGGCTATATTCTTACCTGAATAAATGGAAAGTGTTTCTCTTCTGAACACCTGGGGTTGTATTTTATATAAAATATGTACTTTCTGGAGAAAACAGTAAATATGGCCATGACCTCCTGAGATCGAGTTTCTTCATCAAATATGCACCACTTCCCCAAGGTAAAAAAAAAAAAAAAAAAAAAAAAAAGGCAGCCCAGAAAAAATACTGAAGCTTCCCTGTACAAATGACAATAAAATATGATTGCCAGGCACAATTCCATCAAGTTTTACAACAATTGCTTTTGAGCTGTTAAGTATGCTATGCTTTAGTCAAGGATCTTGTGCTTTTGTACACAAGCCTCATGTTTGGTGACATTGAACCTTCACATGCAGATACTGATTATTCAAAAAGGGGGGAAGAAAGAAAACATGGGAAAGCTACTTTACATTTGTACTGCAGATTGTTCCCTTTAATCTGCAATCAGAACAAAGACTCACTCAATTTTTATTACAGTCCTCTTGGAGGCTGTTAGCTACAGTGTGAACCTCTCTGGGGTTAAAGTGTAGAAAAATTGGGAGATGCTTGTGGTTTTGACAGAGAAGTGGAAGATTCCACTGAGAGAAAGGTTGGTACCTCTGTTGGAGAGTAACAGGAGACAGTGTTAAGTGAAAGATGTTAGCTCATTTACAATCACTTTAGTTCAATTTACTCCCTGAGGTCACCATCCTGTGGAGTTCTGTGCAGGCTTTATGCTTTTCTGTATGAATAGTTCTACTGGAGTCCTTAGCTTAACCAAATCATTATCCATGAGGAAGAGCCAGGGCAGGGTGAGGGAGGTGCTGCTATTGTTAGCCAGGTATATAATACATACCCTGCTTGTATTGTCCAGAGCCGTGGCTGAATACCATGGATTTCACTTGGAAGTACTTCTGGGTTGTTTTGGTATTTCTTTTCTTCTGAGCTTTTCCATTAGACCTTTTATATTCCCCTCCATATTCAGCACTTTGGCACCTGCCTATGGGAGCAGGTTTCTGCAGCAGGTGCCTCAGTTACTGGGCTCATGCAGCAGTGGTTTTGGCTAAACACTTGTTGATGAGTCAGGGGGAATGACACAGAGCTGATTTTTAACTGCTGGGTTTGCTTTAAACTGTCTGGCTCTGAGAAGTTTTTTCTCGAGTAAGAAGAGAGTGAGAAGTGATTGCTGGGTGCTGCTCCTGTCTGGTGAGGCAGCTGACCTCTGTTACTCACAGGGTGAGCACAAAGCATCCTTGCACCTTTTGATGAAGCCTGACTGCACGGGGGAGGGGAGAGCAGGGGCTGGGCTGGATAAAGGCATTGCTAATGCCTGCATCCCTCTTCCCAACAAGGAGAACATAGCCATGGAATAAATTCCATGGGAGGGTCTGAGAGAGCTCAGAGGAAGGCTGCTGTTGGCTCAGGAGCACCAGAAGCTGTTACAGTCACATGTAGGACCACACTGGATGTAGGAATGTCTATCCATGGTCAGTGGGACCTTCCAGACCATGCTGACAGCTGAAGGGATGGGACCAGGAGAGTGAGCTCCTCTGCACTGGAACCCACCTGGGTCACACAAGGATTTGAGTGGCAGGGTTACTTTGAGGGACAAAGCACCTTTTATAATTCTCTGTTCCTATTTCCTACCTCTGGCTGATCAAGCATTGATGGGCCAGCCCCATTTAATTCCCACCAGCTGTTTCAGTGAGGACAATTTAAAAAAAAAAACAACAAAACCACGTTAAAAGAGTGGTGTTTTCAAGCTATTGTCTCTAAATTGTAGGACTGAGATAACTGGTGAATGCTTCATCTTAATTCTGTCAGTCATGAGGGGCAGAGGATAAGCAATTATTTTTCTTACTGTGCCTCAGTTTCCCTTGATCATGTTTAACATGCACATGCTTTCCCTGCCTGATGCTCAGGGTATAATGACATTGCTAATTAGTCCCACGTTTTATGGCACTGATTCATGTACCATATTTCAGGAAAGAGTGACTAATAATCCATTCTGGACCTCTGTTAATGAGCTGCATTGTGTTGCAAGAAGGGGTTAAAACCATCCAGAAAAAAATCCCCTCCTTTGTAACCTTTGTTTCAAAATCTTGACAACCCAAGGATGTTTGCTTTTCTCCCTGAAGGTTAAGTTGTCCTAACAGGTGCTAATTTTGTGTTTTCTTATGGAGATTTGTCCATATTAGAAGCAACTGTGAGCAAACAAAAAAGCCAATTAGAGTGCAAGGGTATTCTTCCTCCTCCTTGTTTCGTGTAGTCCCCAGCTATCTTTATTGGTCACCTTAAGCCATAGCCTTATCCTTTCAAACCTCCTTGAGATTCAGTAGACTTGTGCCCTCTTTAGGGAAAAAAACATCCTTTTAATGTCATGGGAAAAATACTGTCATGGGCAAGTAGATGATCCATGCTAACTGGGGTTTGTCATCAGCTTTGGCAATCTGTGTAGCAGGGTTTGAGATTAATGGAGCCAAAGACTTTAAGCAAATATTGTTGGCGTGTAGTTAAACTGTCAAGAGAGCAAGAAAAAGACTTGCTCTGCAGCCACTAAATAAAGATTTGTATTCACCAAACACAGTGAACCTTTTATTAGCAATTATTTGCAGCTCACTACCTTCCAAAAAGGAAACAATTCGGTGTAACTTATTGTCAAGGGTTTATTTGCAGTTTGGTGCTTTTTTTTTTCTCCTTTTCTTACTCTCTATTTTGAGAGTTTAATTTGAGCAGCACTGAAGCTTTATCATCTCTGTTTTCAAAACTCTGTGGGCCAAATCTTTTGTGTCATAAAGAGTTCATTTAATTTCAGAAAGATCTGAGTCTTTGGCCAAATTTGTACAGGCTGTAAAAATAATAAATCCCCTCCCCCGCCAAAACCCCAGCAAACAAAACCTCACACTGAAATTCTCCAAATCCAAATAATGGCTATTAATTATTACAACATGCTAACATGAGGTCCAGAATGTTTTCTTCCATGTATTCAACTATCTAGCTTGTGAGATGTAATAAACCAGAACAGTGCATCAATTATAATATTTTATGATTATTTTATACTCTTGGCAAAACACATGTGCTGTTATCTCAAACCTTATTAAAGCCCAGCTGATTAGAGGTTGAAGTTTTTACATAAGTTATTGATGTTGTTTCTTTTATTCAAACATTTTCATAACAAACTAACTAGGAAAATATTTTTTTTGGCCAGAACCTTAAGATGAGAGACTTGTGTTGAAGGTAAGAGTATGCAACTGTTTGTTTGGATTAAGAATGCTGAACAAACAACTCCCTGCATCTGTCTTTGAAACTGTTCTCTAGTACAACACACTTAGAGTTTCTGAAAAGAGACCAACCTCTTGTGCACAGAAAATGGGCTGTTTAAAAATCACCTGTATAGATTGCTCGTGGCTGTCAGAATCCCTGGTTATACAGTGGCTGTTTAGCTCCTCTTTCACAGAAGTTTCTGATGTATGAATTGCCTTAAAAATCCGGTAATGCTAGTCTTTCCCTGATGTAAAACCAACCTGCAGTGGTGTGGCTTATCTGCTTTTTTGGTTTTTTTGCCTCCCTGTTGCCCCTTACCCACTTGGGTAAGAGGGCACTTAGTCTACTTTATATGTGATGGGAAAATGGGTGTAGAGATGGAGAAATGTCACACAGCTTTCCTAAAGTCCTGCAGGCAACTTGTGACAAAAGGGAATTGGATCCAGGTCTCCTGAACTTCAAGGCCACCCTCTCAGGAGTGCTTGGGTAGTTGGTAGCACAGACAAAAACAGGAGAAAACTGTTGGAAAACTTTGGTGAGGATTGGAGAGGTACAAGTGTTGGCATCAGTGCTGTGCAAGGAAAGGCGCCCTTCCTGTGAACAGAATTTAGAAAACTCTGTGTGCCCAAAGCTTGTTTTCTTTAGCTGTATCGGCTGATCCAGGAAAAGATTCTTGTTTGGAAACCTTGTCTCTCTATTTTCAGACCATCACAGCTACAGCAACACAGCTCACTGGGAGAAAGTATTCTCTGCAGAATTATTTTTGGGGCAGTATGTAAATTTCTGGTTCTGCTTTTGAATGTTTCTCTAGATTCTGGGAAAAAAAAAGTCTAGAGCTGGCCTGTTACAGAAATGCCACTGAATTTTCCTTCATCCTTTTGACATGGAAAATGCATATCTGATGGAGGTTATTTGTTTTCACTTGCCATGTGCTAAGAAAGTTTATACATTGCAAGTATTACCAATCCAAACAACACAGGCAAGTTGGTGTCCTTGTAAAAACAGAACAACATGGTTGTTTGAAGGATTGTCATGTGTTTCAGAATGGAAATGTTTAAATGCCAAAAAGATTCAGTGTCTGTGATTGAACTTTCATCTGTCTTCTGGGTTTATGGCTATAGGAAGCCCTTCATCTCTGTGCTGTCTTCAAGCATGACTTCATGCAAAGATTGGGATTCTGTATACTTAAAGGATTCTTTTTTAATAGACAAAAGGTCTTTGTATGGAGTCATTAATGATCCTGGTCACACGTGTAGTGATCTGTATTGACAAGGTGATGGAGGATATTTGAAAAGTGTTTCTTAACACTTCAGAGGGAAGTCACAACAGCTCAAGTGAAGAAAGATGAATGGCTGCTGAACAGCCTCCTACAGCACGTGATGTAGTGTGTATTAAACATGTCTTGTGAGGAGTTTAGTGCTGTGGAAGGTCCCATGTGTCAGCTTCTCCACAGTAAATGTTTGCAGCTAAAAGATCTGCTGTCAGTTCCTTGGTGGTGCTCAGAGTATCTTTGTGGCAGCCAAAGGACTTGACTGTACCAATATTTAATCTCTGCAGTCCTGTGGGTCTTTGAGGTGGAACAGTGCCCTGTTTATGGCTGTACCAACACCAGGATAGAAATTCCTGTTCACATGGGCTGTTGTGAGACAGCAGCAGAAGAACTGCACCACAATCAGGTATCACCAAAGCAAGCATTGACCTACACACACTTTTTATTGAGCTGTACTCTAGACTTGTTATATGCTACTGGGCACAAAAAAGGGAATGTGAGCATAAACACCAGGTCATTTCACTTCCCTCTATGCCACTGGCCGAAGAAACCACTATACACAGTGCCCATTAGGCAAAGAGGCTGGATCTGTAGCAGAGAAAAAGTTTCTTCACACAGGATGCTTCTCTTCTCACATCTTGAGTCCCTCAGAAGTCCTGGGCAGTTTTGGTCCAATGGCATGAGGAAGCAGAGCCCTGTTGTGCCCTCTCAGTGTGTCTGGAGATTTTGGTGTAATAGGCAATACAGTAATTTCACAATTATAAGCTGCACTGTTTTGACTAAAATTTTGGTCCGAACCCGAATTGCGGCTTATAATCAGGTGAGGCTTATATATGGACAAAGAATGAAAAGTTGCTGTTTTAGTTTGGAGGACAGGTGTCTGCTGAGAAAGGCAGGAGCTTCTTTTTGAAATGGAGACTGTAAACCCCCTCCCTCCAAATTATTATAATTTTGAAATCAAGGGGCTCTCAGGCAAAGATATGGGAATTAGGAATTACAGTTCTTTACTAGGGAAATTGAAATAGAAATACAGTACTACAAAGAACAAACCCCAAACCCTGACACAGTCAGAGTACAACCTGACACCCGTCAGGCAGGGTGTTGGCAGCAGCCCCATTCCATGGTGGCTGCATCCTCCTGCAGTGACAGATGTGATTCAGTTGGAGCAGTGCTCCTGTACAAGGTGCAGTTTCCCTCTGGAGCTCCAGTGGTGATGTGGAGAAATCCGGTTTTCCTCTGGAGTCCAGTGGAGAAAGGGGCTCCCTTAGTGTCCCAAAACCTCTGTTTTTATCTTGGTAAGAAATGTTGGGCTCTTCCCCCCGGCTGGAGCAACTCCCAATGGGATGCAGTAATTTTATCAGTCCCACAGTGGGACTCAATGGCCATGAGCAGAAAATGACTGGCTGGAGGAAGGATGGGTTGTGAAAAGATAAAGAACAATGCCCTGCCTGGTTTCAATGGATGGCCCATTAGCAGAATATCTCCCATGGAGATAAGGATCACTGCCCCTACCCTCAACAGATGGTGATAGAATAGACCTTTTTTATCACACTCAGTATTGTAATGTGCGGCTTATAATCAGGTGCAGCTTATGTATGGACAAAGAACGAAAAGTTGCTGGCACCCAGAAGTGCAGCTTATACTCAGGTGCGACTTATAATCGTGAAATTACTGTACTTTGCAGTTTAGACCTTCCTTAATGTATGGCATGACAAGTAGGGATGCCCAGAAAGTGTAGAAACCCCTAAGGAACAGCACAAAGGCTTGGCAGCAGTGATGGTAACTCTGCAATTAGCTCCTCTGCTGGATTCTTTTCCTTTATTGTAGGATTTCCCCCTTGTCCTTGAAAAATGTTCGTGGTTCTTACTGATGCCTTGCTGCCATCTGCCCTAAGCTCTCTCCTAAAGAAGGAGGAAGAGCAGTATAGCCAGAAATGTTCTGGAAAATGTATGACAGTGTAACTGGATAGTTGGATCATGTAAAAAGCCAAGTGGAATTGGAAAAATGGTTTGTCTGTGTTTAGCTTCCAGGAGAAAATTCTTCTTAGGCATCAGGTCCTGACCAGTGCAATTCAAGCAGTAAAATGCAAGATTCTGGTATTAAGTACTGGCTCTGGTACTGAGGTCAGCCTTAATTGCTTGGAAGACTTTTAATGTGTGCTTCTCAGCTATTTCTGAAACTCTTCTTTGGGTTCAAGAGTGCAAAGCCAGCTGTGAAAATGTCACCTGTTCTTACACCTTGGGGAGCTGTGATGAAGCTCACACTGACCTGAGAGAAGCTGGGTAGCAGCTGTAGCTGTGAAGAGCTGGGAGCTTAACCCCAGCAGCAGTGATGGGTGGAGGTGCAGTCCTGGGCTTGGGGAACCCAAAGGCAGAGCCCTGCAGTGCCAAGGAGTGTCAGCATCTGCAGAAAGGAGTGATCTGGTGGTGGGAGAGGGGGAGGAGAAGGTTGAGGTGGTTCCCAGCAGAAGCTCACATCACATAAGCTATTTCCTCTCCAACCCATCTCAGGACACTCCTTGTTGACATATGTGTTTCCATTTACACTGCAGTATGTTTGCCAGAGGGCAATTGCTCCTTTAACCCCAGCCCTTCTCTTTGTGCCTTCTCTGTTTGCTCATTTTAACCCTGTTCCCTTTGTCACTGCCCATCCCTCCCCTTCTCTCTCCTCCACCTCTGATTCCTATTTCTTAATCTGCCTTGGTTTTTCACCCTTTGGGTTTTTTCCCACTTCCTCCCTCCCTCTGAATTCCCCACCATCTGTCCCCTCCACTTGACTGCTCTCTTCCATCTTTCCCCTCATTCTTTCTCTTGTTCTTTTTTTCTTTGCTCACAGTGGACTAAAGGTCATTCTCACATGGAAAAAGATGCCTTTTCTGGGGTCATACCTCTGTCTTTGGTTCCATTTCATCATATATGAACTTCTAGGAGCCTAGAATTTCCTTTTTGTTCTTTTAATGTTTTGTTTTGTTTTGTTTTGTTTTGGTAACAGCCAAATGTACTCCAGGAGTTCCCAGAGATAGCAGGTAGCCTCTGTCCAAACTCCAAAACAAACCCTCAAATGGGAAAATTTAGGGCTGTGTTCACACCAATAAAGCATGTCTGGTTTGGTGGAGCTATGCCAGTCTCACCAGTTAAGGACCTAGTTCAGGACTGGGTGACTTCCCTTGTTCAAAGAAATGGCTTGCAGTATTTGCAACATTTTCCTGGATTGTGTACATGAGTTAGATTTTCAGCATTTCCTATTTTCAATTACTTTGCCTGAGCTTGGAAGCAGTCCCCAGTCTCATATAATAATGCCTTTTGTATCTGCACTTGGCGCTTCCAGCCAAATCTGCGCAAAGAATCATTTCTGGTGGAACGGCATTGCAGAGAGGAATGGCTGTTCATAAAAATTTTAAAATATATGTGTATATATATATGTGTGTTGGCAAATGCTGCATAAATGTTATAGCTTATCCTGGCAAAACAGCACTTTTGCTGTTACAGGGGATTTCCTTAGGGAAACTGGTATAAATTATCCCAGCGGAAGCATCCTTTTGCTGGTTGTGAGGAAGGTGGGTCCAAGAGCTTTGCCAGTAAGGCATTACTAACGCAGCTTTGGCCTTGGAACTGACTCAGCATTGTTCAGACTTGTGCCGAGGAGGTTGGTGTGCTTAAAATTCAAGCCAGAGCATCTGTGCAGCTTCTTACATGTGAGTTTTTTCATAAACACAATATTTTTTTTATTAGCATATTTTTTTTTCAGGGAAAAACATAAATAATCTCTGTGAGTAAATCTGTGCTAAAATGAAGGAAGCCAAGACTGGCTTTAATGGTGACCCAGGCTCTTTTTGACTTTCTTTCACTAGGAATTTAGGGATCAGTATCACCCCCTCCAAAAGATGATTTGGTATCAGTGCTGCCTAGACTAAAGACTGTTATATTGTAAAGGCTTCACTGCATCCAGGACCTCTAGAAAGTCGTGTTGGAAAGGTGGCTGAGTAGGAGATGCCTGCATTCACGTGGCTGCGGGATCTGAGGGCTGGTGGAACAGCTCCATGTGCCGCGGAGTGAAGAGTTGTCACAGCGTAAGAATCGCTCCCCGTGGGCTGTGGCTGGGGAGGTCAAAGTCATCACCCACTTTGGGAGGTGGGGTTTGAGCCTGTGTGTGCCCTGGATTTGTACTTTGGACCCCAATCTGCTGCTTGTTGTATCAGGGTTGTGTTAAGCGTGAGCAAAAATAATTTGAGCCGCGGCGTACGAGCTCATTGTGCCTTAATAAAGAAAACACCACCACATTCACTCATCACACTTTGAAATTAAAGCTGTAATGTCATAAAAGGGAACTTTTATTGTTTTCAGAGAACATAAAAGCCCTTGGAACAAAGTCAGAAGGGTATTTTGATGAATAAGGTCAAAGTCTGGTGTACATAAAGTGAGCATTGTACAGCATTATAGGTTGTACTGAGTGTCAGCAAGTTACCAGAAGCCCTGATCCTGTCAACACTCAAATGTGTGCGTGAGTTTGCCCTTGTAAATACCCTCATTCAAATACAACTGCAGCAAAGTTATGCTCAAGCATGAGTGTTGTAAGAATCAGCATTTTCCTAGCAAAATGTTAAGGAATCAAGATTCTGAAATCCTCAAATTGGCCAAAATGTGGATTTTTCAATTACATGAAACTTTCAAAGCTCTCTTAAGCTTTTCTTTAGACAATCTAAAGCATTTCATCTTGATGTTAATTTTTTTTATAACATCCATTATTAGTTTCAATAAACAAATATTGTAACCGTAAAAAATAAATACCCACCTAATGACATTCCAGAAGTGTTTTATTTTAATTTTTTACCCTGTTTTTTTTACCCTGTTCTGTAAAATGTCCTTATAAATCACCAAGTTTGCAGTGAAAGACTTAACTTTGGCACAAATATCCTTGCCTCAATATTTTTATGATGAGTTTTAATATTCAAGACGACTGAAAATCTGCTTTCCTGACAAAAAGTTGTAATACTGAAATTGTTTTTGAACCCTTTCTAGACTGGATTAAATGATTAAAAAAAAAAAAAAAAAAATCTGCTTTCTGTATCCTCCCCCCCAATCCCTGTCATCCTAAAACTTGAAGATTTGGAGTGCACAAAATCTTTTTGTAGCTATTTTTGTATTCTTTTCCAAATTATTTTGAAAATTTTAAAAGGTAAAATAGCACTTCTGTGGAGGAGAAGGCAGTTCATTTGCAAGAAAATACTTTTTTTTTTCTGAAAGGACAAAAAAATGCAGGTAATTGTCTAAATTTCTGGAGAGACTAATATCAAACCTTTGAAAGGTGTAAATTCCCTGCTTTGGCTTTAGCTGGTGGAGGGTGAGGTGCATCACTCTGTACCTCTGTTGCTCTCTGATGGTTGGTCCCCTTTGTGCTGGGTGACATGCAGCTCCATTCCCCAGCAGTTGTAGTTATTCCTGTCTCTTAGATAAGCAGTATTTAACTGATGGTACCTCACCATGGCCCAAATTTCCAGCCAAAGCAAGGATGGCCTTGGGTATGGATCCTCCCCATCCAGGGGACCTGGGAGATGCAGCAGGAGAAGAGGAAGGGGAGAAGCAGAGGCTGGAAGCCAGCTCCATCTCTGTTCAAAGCTGTTGAAGCTTTAAACAATTTGAATAATGACTCTGGAGGGTGGAATAAAAGGTGGCAAGGAGAGCTTGTTGAAACAAATAAGATTTTTCTTTTTTTTTCTTTTTTCCCCACTCCACATGAGAGAAGGCAGACTGCAGCTTACAATGAGTGGTGTGAGTCACTGAGACAGAAAAAACCCACCAAGCCACAGCCTGTTTGCTCGTGCAATGGCTGTGCTGCTGCCCTCCTCCATCCCTTGCCTGTTTTGCTCCCACATGGCAGACATTATATGCTGATCTATTCTTAAACTGTTTCTGGTTTCTTTGTGGCACCAGCTGCAGGGGCGCGGAGTCACGCGAGCAAACGCACGACGTTGGGTGGCTGTACCAGCCTTGCCCAGCCTGGTGGCCCCACAGCCTGGCACAAAATATGGAGGCAGCCTCATCCACCAGATTTCTCAGCTCCTCCCAAAGCGAGTGTGTCTGCATTTGTGCCTGGGTGAGGGGGAGAAAAAAAAAAAAAAAAAGCCAAGCAAAAATACAAAGAAGAAAAAGGAAAGAAAAAGAAAGGATCAAAGTGTTAATTGTAAAACATCTTGTGGTGCCAGGTGGAAATGAAAGCAGGGTGATCAGTGAGATAATCGATGGGGATGTAACTGAAGTGCATTTTCCAGCAGCTCATTAGAATAACGAGGAACCCACAAAGGACATGGGAGACGCAAACAAGCTTTGTTGCCCTGTCATTATTTTTAGGAGCAATGTGATACCACTGAGTACTGGGTTAATAACAGATAATTGCTGGCTTTATTCTTGCTTTTCTCTCTTTTTTTCCCCGCTCCCCTCTTCCCTGAATGGTTTTATGGGATATGGACTTAGTAATGTTGTGGCAAAGTGTCATTTCCTGTTTTATTGGAATGACTCAAGTGTGTGCGCTGTGGCGGAGGTCAGGAGCACGTTTATGAAGTTTGCACTGTGGTTAATTAGTAGGAGTGGGCAAGTTTCCTTCTCCCTGTCTCTTTGCTCCTGTGGGGGGACAGAACAAACTCTCCATAAATTTGCCTGGACTGTGCTGATCTCTCACCCAAGTTTGATCCTGAAATGATGCCCAGTAAATCAGCCTGTGGCTTCTCCCAGGCTCCCTGTCCCTGTGCACTGCTGTGCTCAGACTCCACAGGAATTGCAAACCTGTCTGTGTGAAGGAACCCTTGGATTTTGGACTGCAGAGGGGTCTGAGCAATCAGCTGCTCTTCCTTCTCTGCCCAGGCCACTTGAGTGACATTTGGCAAGCACTTCTCTGCCTGTGGCCAATTTTCTCTCTTGCTCTGGATTTGGCTTTGTTAGGCTGAACCAAATGCTGCTGGTCCCAGATCCTGAGAGAGCCACACGTGTAAGGAACTTCTTTTCATGACTTGTGTCCTGGCTGTTCAGGCCCAGTGCAGAGGCAGCTGTTGGGCAAACACAGATCCAGGATAGGGCAAGTGGAAAGGAAAACTGCTTTTGTGGTGGGTGGTAAGGCAATAAAACAGACTTGCTGTTTCTGACGAGTTTAGGTCTCTATTTCAATAAAACCTTCATATTATTGTATTAGTTGATATAACTCATTTTTATTTTATGTTTTTATTATCTTAAGGGCAGCTCTTGGCTTTATTTTATAGCCTTGATTTAGCTGTCTGACTTCCTGGGACGGCAGAGAGATTCTCAGCTGTCATCGAAGAGCTCTCAATTGCTCATGGGTTTGTACTTGCTGACTTCATGTGAGACTCAGGGGCTGTATTTGCAAGGGTCTGCAGCCCTGGTCAGGCAGCCAACTCATCCCCAAGGTCATCACACTCTGTCTGAACTTCCACAGCAGAGTTGAAGGACTCCATGAGGAAAATATGGCCATTGATGGCTCTTGGGTGCTAACAGGGACCCAGAAAGGGAAATGTTCAACAGCACTGCAAATTGAAGTGTTCAGCTACTTCGAGAAGAATTCAAAATGCTTAAATTCAGTGGAGATAAACAGGAGAAAACAGCATAATGGTCAAGGAGAAATGGGGCTTTCCACAAATTAAAAGAAGAAAGCTCATTAAGTTAGAAAGGTTTTTCATTTTTGACCCAGGGATTTTTCAAGTGAAAAATCTCTGCAGAAAAGCTGAGGGAAAGAGTTTTATGCTTCTTTTAAATTATATGACTTGGCCTGAACCTGTATAAGTTAAGGCTGAGAATGAAAAATAATTTTTGTTGTATTTCAATGTCTCACCTCTTTAAGAAATAATCAGAGTACCGATTAAGAAAAAAAAGCTTCTGAAAGTACAATTGTTCAGATCTGATCTGGGTTACACTAATAGAAAATCCAGAATCCAGTCATAAAATGTCTTAATACCCATCAAAAGAATATTAGTGAAGAGATTGTCTCTTTCTAATCAAATAGAAGAAGAAAATTTTGAAGAGGAGGCAAGCGCCCAGTTGAGCTTTATAGCTGTCTATGTGGGTAAAAAGTTTATAGCCATGACGTGGGGCTGCAAAATGCCAAGCTTGAGGTTGGGAGTCAGTCTCTTATTTCAGCCTGCTCCATAGCTCATGGTGTTGGACAAAACAGCTGCTGGAGCTGTGTTCAGGCCATGTGGTCCAGATGAGGTCAGAAATGTTTCACAGGGTGGTTCTGATGGGACGTACAGCCCCATGTTTGGCTTCCTCATGTTCTTCAGAGCAATGCTGCAGGCAATGAATGCATCAGAACTGAAGTGTTTGACACTGCAGATTTGGGAAGCAGCAGAGAAGGATCATCTGAAGGGATGCAGATGGAGAAAGGGACATGGAAAAGGCTAGGAAGTGTTTGGACCAGCAGAAAGTCAACAAAGTGATGCTGGCTTGTTGGTTCCTTGGCTGTCAGGACTCCTTTGAGATAAACTCTCAGTGGAGCAGAGACACTGTTTCCCTGCTGCAACCCTACAGTTTCCCTCATCCTTTTATGCCACTTTTGATTTATAGAGGCACTTAGTGGCCAGATGTGAGGGTATAAGCATCAGTCAGGGGGATGCTAATATATTTCTCTTCTCTGTTTCTAATGGATGCCCAAGTACTTAGTCTCAATTTCAGAGTTGTATGTTGTGAATGTGGGTTAAATTAATCAGTAAATGGTCAGCAGAGGTGTTTGGAGGAAGGCTAAAAACCAAAAAAGTAACTCATGCTCAAATCACGTTAAGAGTGGGGTGGAGCCATCAAAAAGAAGGAAATTAAAACTGAAAGCAATCTTAACTTGTGTTATTAGAGATGGAGGACCTGGAAACCCAATATGTCTGAAAGTGACCTTAAGGTGGTGGTGAACAGCAGATGAAATCCAAGATCTTAACACAGTGCCAAAGGCAGGGAACTAAATAGCTGTGTTAGGACCTCCCACCACTAAGCTTCTGTACACTTGATTACAATGAGCACTGACATCTTGGTGCTGGACAAAGATACCAATGAATCAGGTTTTAGAGAACAGGTAATGTTTAAAGAGCTCAGAGGACTGAACCATGGGGAGAGCAGAGAGGCAGTGCTTATGAAGAAAATTAATGGCAAAGGGGCAATCACTGCTGTAGAAAAACACTGGATAAATTACAAACAAAGGAAGAAAAGGAAACATTAAAGGTGAACTTGATGCAGGTTGAAGGAATGAAATTCCTACAGATGCAGATATATGAAAGGATAGAGAAAACTTTTGGAGCAGCCAGCAGCATAAAGAATAGATGAATTTCAACTGGTGACACTCTGAAGCTTAGATCAAAGGTCTAATTTGATCCGTGGTCATTCTGAACAAAGGACCTGAAGTGAAATGCCAGGCTTTAGCAAAAATCCAGATCACTTCCAGACTGTAACTTCCTGGAGTGCTACAACTCCAGGATTATCTCTGTTTTGAAAAACAAGAAATGTTGGCATGGAGTGATTATGGGGATGCTGTCACGGCAGATGGGCACCAGAGTGGAAGTTCTAACATGGGAAGGCAACACGGGGTGTGGACTACGTGCAATATTCTGTCTACTCAGCTTATGGTAGGTGGTCCAGGTTTCTTCACTATCCCGGGCACAGCTGAGTCTCCCAGAAAAAAAAATTGAAAAATTGTTTGTGCATTTAATAATTGAGCCACCCTTGGTGGCACACGAGGGAGAGCATGCATTTCAAATTACTGGGAAAAAAGAAGTGGTTCACAATCTTATCCCAGTTTGTAAACCCACCAAAGTGTCTGAGAGCCTTGAACAGCCTCCAGCATCACAATGTTTGCCTATCCCAACTTTGTCTCATTATTTTCCTTCCCTTGCACCTCTGTGCGTCTGGAGCCCAGCTGAGAATGAAATGAGCAGCGCCGAAGGACTGTGAGAAAGACGATTTGTGTGGTAAACCCAGCACAGCCAGAAGCAGGAAGTACCAGATTTATCATGGGAAATCCTCTTCTTGTTAGATGTTTCCAGCCTACTTCTCCAGGCTTAAGCTATCTCAGTGCTGTGTGTAGGCCCTGGTTCAACAGGGATGCTCTGCATTTGCCAGACTTGAAATGCATGAAGTTAATTAGCACCCTGTTAAATCAGGGCTCTGTCACTGTGTCAGACAATCCCCATTGACTCAGAGCTGCTTGAAAATTTCCTGTCTCCTGGGATAGCATAATAAAGCTACAGAGGGAGTTTAAGTTACTCAAGATGGGGTTGGATTCTCCATGCTCTGCTTTGGAAGTGTCCTTTCTGCCCCGTTCCACTCTAGCCCTGTGTAATGCATGTGGCTTTGGGGCTCCAGGCCACCTCCTGAGGAGCAGGTCCTCTGCCTGCCATCACTGGGGCAGCCCTGCAGTCAGTCACAACCCCCCTGAGTGAGGCTGATCCCCACTTCACACCACATCCAGACTTAGGAGCCCGTTTTCTTGCTTCCTCCTGCTACTGAGTAGTTCTGAATCAGTGGTGCCTTCAGGCCAGACTGTGGACAATACCTGTGTGTGTCCATTTTCTCTGCTGCTATGGACAAAGACTCTGGCTGCCCTCAAAGCTGGGTTGTCACACCTTGGTCCTGGAGATGGACTTGGAGCTCTCAGGAACCTTCTGTATGTGCAGCAATAGGGAGCTGCTCAGCTTCTCTATGCACCACATGGAGAAGGATGTTTGTCTGTTTTCCCTTTATTCTGCTTCCTGCAGGGTCTCTTTGATGATTATTAAGTAGGAAGAGATGGTTAGATCACTCCCTGTGTGCTTTCTCTGTTACTCACGATTTATGTCTCTCCCATCATAGTCCACCCATCTGCCTTTGTGTTTCAGGGTACCTGCTTTTCTCTGGATGAGCCTCTGCCACTGCTGCATGGTCTGAGTTGTATGCAAATTAGCACTAATCAAGAGGAATAAGCCAACCAACAGCTAGGACATAGCGGGGTGTCATGAATGATTTATTATTATTTCCTCCTAAAACCACTTGACATTTGCCATTACTTGAAGTCTGTTTGCTGTGCTTGAATCAGGCAGAAACAGATCTCCCATTGAACATAATGGGGGTCATTCCAGCAAGCAAAACTGTATGTACTGTCTATGGCTACAGTATAATTTTATTGATTTAAAGTGTTTTAAGTAAAGGCATGATTTCAAGCCTGGAGATAAAGGTGGCTCGTTGGTGTAATTGCACAGTAATCTTGTTCAGTGCCCCAAATAACACTGTGATGTATCCTAATTTATGGACAGCGTGTACATGAAGTGATTAGAGGTCTGGGATGATGAGGCTGCAGTGTGGAGGGCATGAATGAGTGGGAGGAGATGGCAGAGTCCTAGGCAGAGGCACTTCACGAGGGCAGCCAGCTCCGCTTCGCACTTGGCTGATGCTCTGCCTGTGCCTGCTGCTCGTCACGGGGGAGCAGAGGTCAAAAGCAAGGGCTGGGAGCCATGCAGCTTGGATGTGAATCTCTCAGGGGGGTTCACAAAAATGTTGGGGATATCTAGAATGGTATTCTTGAGTCAGGCTTGTTTCCAAGCTCTCCTGTTAATAACACATCACTGTGGATGATGTGTATCTTTGCTGGAGCTGCTTCCTGACAAAATGAAACCAAAGGGAGGCTGAAGGTTGTTGCAGGCATTATTCTAATGACTTGCTTTCTTAGGCTTCAATGATTCTTTATTCAAATTAGGAACTTTAGCAGCATTGCTTCTCAAAGCATCCACCTGGATGCTGGTCTGGAGCCTCTGGGGATGGATGTATTCTATCTTATGTAGGATTCTCATGGCAATGAGACCCCAAATCTGGGAGGGTGCAACAGAGGAGAAGTCCTGAAGGTCTTTTGTGTTGGTCTTTTTAGGCCAAGAAATTTCAAACCACATGAGCTGAGTGTAAGGGGACCCAGCACAGCAGGTTGAGGATGCTGAGCAGGAGCAAGCTGGCCTGTGACCCTGCGTTTCCATAGTGTTGTATTTTGCTTTGATACCATAGTGACTACTAAAAAAAAAAAAAAGTGAGAAGTGATAGATTACAGCAGAACTCATGCAAATCTCTTGTGTTATTTTAGCAAGTTAATATGTGCCTAGCACATCCCAGTGGGATGGCAGTGGCTTCCATGGAATTTTACTGGAAATGAACTGGGTACATCTGGTCAGAGAGGGAAGCCTCAGGCTGCTGGCAAACTTTTGCTCCCTCTCTGATTATTTTATTTAGATACATATATGTATGTATGTATGTATATACAGTAATTTAAGGCTATTATATTGACTATCATTTTCAAAACATTTTGAAAGAAAACAGGAGTTTTGTTGCCTTGCAGCTGAGCTAGGGAAGCTGAGCTGAGGTGAATCTTCTCTAACATGACTGTAAGGCTGGCTTGTGAGACTACTCAGGGACTGATTATCGTAATTTCATTGTCAAGCTTTCACACTACAGGCTGGGAGATCTTGAGGGCTCTTTTCTGGACTTGTTCTATAATTCTTTCCTTACCACCTGGGATGGTGGAAGGACAGCATGCTTGTTAATTTTGGAGTTGTCCCTGAAGAGCTGCTGAGGCCAGCTTTAAGGCATAAGAGCATTTGGCAAAGCACAACTTGAAAGGAGATTTTTTTTTTTTTTTGGTGAAGGAAAGGGCAAGGTATGATAGGAGGAATCAGCTGCATGAAGAGACCTTAGACAGAAACCCTGGAAGGGTGGGAGGAAATTGTTCAATTTAGGGAAAAAAAAAAGAAGAATGGTGAGATTTTGCACAAACAAAATTCAAATATGTTGAGGTTGCTGTAGTGGCAAGAAAAAAATCTGTTGTCTACAGTTGTTAGTGTTCAGAGAGAGGATCATGGATTCAAATACAATCAGGGAAACCAGTGGAGCTCTTGTTCAGGTTCCCATTGCTCATGTTACCTGTTCAGCAAGAAGCCTCTTACCTTCTGGGGTAGGAGGTTTCAAGGTCTGCATAGGTCTGTTTGACACCTGCCTCACCATGGGTAAAAAAATAAGGATCCTCTCTCTGCCAAGGGAGTGGGCTGCAGGTGGTAGGATAATTTTTTTTTTTTTTTTACTTGATACTTTATAGACAGAGAGCTGGCTGAACAAGGAGGTCCTGTGCACTATTGCTGTCTCAGCACCAAGCATGGACAGAACATGGTTCCATTTGCCTGGAAGTGACTGGGAAGACACCACACTGCCCTGTGAGATGGCAGCTGCTTGCACACACCACCCATGAAAAGAAGGGTGATGTGCCTTAATGGAATTTGCCCCTTCCATGGATCCAAACCTCAGCTGTATAGGTTGATGTGGGCCACAGGGCCATAATCCTCTCCTGATGAGAACATCCCTGCCATGAATGACTGGAACCACTGCAGCCTTCTCCCTCTCATTTTCTGTGACAGTGATGAGACAGTAAAACCAGTCCCCTCTTAGGGTTTTGACTTTATAACATTTTGGCTTTGGAAGATTTTTAGAATCTGACTAGGCAGAAATAGAAAGAAAAGCCTCCAGAGTGGCATGCAGGACACATGAAAATGTCCATCAATTCCTCACTACTTGGGTGTGTGCTTCAAGGGCAAAGATGGCTGTGGTAAAAGCATAATCGATTATGAGGCCTTAATTGCTATTGAAATGACCACAATCTTTTTATTACCACAGGCAAACGTGCTTTGGACTCCACTGTGGCCAGTGTTTAGATTGAGGCAGACCACAGGATGAAAAGAGCATGACCCTGCTACTCAGTTCCCCACGCTCCTGTCTAAAAACAGATAGACAAAAAAAAGAAAAAAGAAATTTTCCACATATTCTAGTCCTTGGAGCTCGGCAAGCTGCATGTGGCTGGAGGCTGCAGTGTTTGAGGTCCTGTGTTGCTAATTTTGTGGAGCAGAGCATTTGCATTTCCTCACTCCATGCAGTCTGGAGGCAGTTTGCTGGTCATTCCATGTCCTCAGAATATCCTTGCCCATTTCTTCAAGAGGAGGGAGCTCTTTAGCCTGTTTCAGAGGCAGGACCAAAGCAAAGCCTTCACATGTAACAGGCAATGTTGAAGACCCCTCTGGGGCTCGAGTCAATGCCCTGGACATTGCCCACCTGGTGCTGAATCTCCAGGGAGGGACCTTTCTGCTCAACCTGTTTTAGTGCTCGGCCACACTCACCAAACAACAAAAAACTCTTTGGTTTCTCTTTGGGTTAAATGGAAGAGCGTGAAATGCGGACTCAGGTTTTGGCTCACACAGCTCTGTGCTGTCTGCATTGCATACCTTGGCTTCTCTTTGTGGAGGCCAAATTGAAAGTGACAGTCTCACACTTCTGTGGCTGATGTTAATGCCTGAAATCTGGCTCCCTGGGACACAGGTTTTGACTTACCTCTGGCATTTCAGGCATCTCACATTCCGTGTTCTCCAACATTTTTAGCCTCCACTGGGCCAGTTTCACAGATGGCTCCTTTACAGCAGAGAGGAATCATTCCCATTTTTTCTTACCTGAAGCGTGGTCCAGTTGTTTTATGAGGTTACAACAAATCTGTATGTGGTGGAGGGTGTTTGTGGGCCCTACCCAAGCCTTTCTTATTGCCTAGAAAGGATTTTCTCCTTCACTCATTCCCTTTTCCTCTGTCATGCTCTTGGGAATTCAGTGGGACTTGTGACAAGGGAATGGTGAGTGGGGCCTGGCTGCAGAGGGTTGCACTTGTGAAATATCTCCATTTTAATCCACATGTTTGTTCCAGCTAGACTATTTTTACAGCTGCTTATGGAGGAAAAAAGGGACACTAACAAATCTTGTGAGAGACCTCTTCAGTGCTTCAGTTTCTCATTTCCAAACATCCTTGTAAAAGAAATCACATCCACTTACTTACACAAATGCCCCAAATAGACTTTTCTGTAAACTGAGGGAGAAAAAAAATATTCAGTCTCTAGTTGGAATTTAATTCAACAAAGGGCTGAACCCTCCCAGCACTGGAGCTGTTCCACATTTGCATCCGTTGAGGATGTGACCCCCAGCCCTCAGCCCTAACTGAACTTTCTCAGTAGTTTTATACAGCAGTAGGACACACAAGCTAAAAAATAAATGAAAATTTCAGTGGGAAGCATTTACAAATCTGTATTGTTTCCTTAGTTCCACTGCAACTCTAATTTTAATCCCAATGATAAAAGCTGTAGCATTACTAAGATATAGTTCTGAGGTTTTTTTTTTTCCCTTTCTGGTCTTGGGTGGTCTAGAATGTGCAGTAATTCATGTTCTCAGCTGGATTTCCACCACATTTCTGATTGACCTGATTACTTTCCCAATGACAGAATCCAAAATTGAAACCACATCAGAACCCACTGGAGTTGGTTCTGTTTTTGATGTTCCTGGAGCTTCTCTGGTGGCTCAGCAGGATATATGTCTTCATGAGGGTTTTTTAACCCCTTCTTTTTTTTTCTTTTTTTTTTTTTTTTAAAAAACTTTTTCTTCTTATGGTGGGCTTACATTTGGAGCATGATTTATTTAGGGAATTCCTGAAAGGAGGGCAACAAGGAAGGAGAGAATTAAATAGAGAACTTATATTCTAGGGCTTAATTCTGGACATTAGCATGTATGGCTTGAGGGAGACACACAGAGAAAAGGGCTTTTCTGCAGAAAAAAGGATTTCTCATGACATTTAATGTTGTTGCACTAACCCCTTGTTTCCTTCCTCCTCCCCATTCTCTGGAAAGATGGACACATATTACAGAAGTCTAGAACTTCATTTTTTATCACCTTTACTGCAAGAGGAAAGACTGGGACAAGCTGAGCTGAAGGTATTATAGTGAAGAGTAGCTTGTGATGGCATTGGGAAGGTTCTTCTGAAAGCCATGGTGCCTCACAGGAGTCCTGGAGCTGACTGTAATCGTCTGGGGAGCTTTGCTTCCTTTTCCTTCCTATCCCAGCTTCTTCCTGGCAGAGCAAAGGAACAGAGCAAAGTGTAATGGGCTCTTCCCTCACAGTGGGACTGGTTCCCCTCCTCTTTTTCTCGTTCCCAATGAGACATAAAGTCATGAGGGCAGGGTGTGACGTGGGGTTGGAGCCAGTCCAACTTACACTGAGGACTTCCTCGTGCCCCAGCACCCCCATCTTTGAACAGTTAATATCCACGTCTGTGTGACACGGGTAAGGTTGCACCAAGGGGAACATGAGCTGTATTAGGTGGTGTTAATGGCACTGGTACCTTCTCCTATTTCCTCTGCTCCCTAAAAGAGTTTGGAGGTGAGAAAGCCAAGCTGTGTGCACTGTGCTTCCATGTGGTCATGGAAAACGGGGATCCAGAGGACATCTAGTTTGTGCTCAGCTCAGTAGCTCCTCCTAGCAGAAAATCCTCACTTTGAGGTGTATTGTTTTCTGAGCCTTTTTCAGAAGGTGGAAAAAGCATTTTGCAAAACAATAGGAAGTGGATAGTGTCGTGAAAACACGCTCCAGCTGAGTTTTGGCACCAGCAACACAAAACTTAAAGAATCTTGTCCAACTCTTCATGGCTTTCCAAATGAACATCGCGATGCTGTAAGTCAAATAACATTGTCCAACCCTTTTCATCCTGTTTGCAATTCCACTAGGGACATCATTACCGTAACCAGCTGCTCTGGGATTCTCTAATGAAAACTTTGTTTCTGAATAGAATAATTAAACCTTCATATTCAATTGTCAAACAGCTCCATCTTTGCTCAGTGCATGGATGTGATTAGCCACAGCAAACCATTCTGCAGCTTAAACTCACAATTGCATCTAGTATAAAAATGATTAATTAGGCGACGTGCTGTTTGGGAAGTTTACAAGCAGATCAATGAATAATGTTTAAGTGAAAATTTTATAGAGACGTTACGGGCACTGCAGGTTTTGTGGAAGCCTTGCTGACGGCTTGCGGATGCGTGTGCTCATGTTCCATAAAGAAATTCCACATCATGGAGACAGGTTCAGAGGTTGTGGGTGGGAAGGAGAGCCCTGAGGTTTTTGGAGTTTTCTTTCTATAAATGTTTTTGACAGAAACTCAGTCTTTTTCCCTCTCTCAAAGCAAGGTTTCTAGTGTGAGCAATATTTTCCCAATTCTGTTAAAATATATTTTTTGTTCTTGTGCTGAATGGGGGTACAAAAGGGAATGACTGAATATGCCTAGGAAAATTACCTGTGAACTGCAGCTAATCCATTATCAGTATTTGAGGCATTAAGAAAAATGATTGATCAATTCAAATGAAGTAATTCCCACCCTTAATTTTATTATGTTTTTTTGTTGCTGTTTTGTTTTTTGTACATGCAGAGAAATGCATAGTAATGCACAGTTGTATTTTGGTATTGCAACTAATTTCATTATGTCATTCTTAAACTTTTCCAGCTTCTTTTGAAATGTATATTTCCTGTGCTCATCCTTCTTGTGGCTTACTGACTTCTTATATCAGAGATGAAACAGGGCTTTTAACTGCACTTACAACTAAATATTATCTTAATTGTTCTCTGTATCTCTTTTGGATAACTTCTTTAGAAAAAGTTGTTAGTGCTTTTAATTCAATAGGGTGGTCCCTTGTAGTGTAGGAATATCACAGTGGAGCAGTTTTTGAGATGCCTTTGTCACCCTTTGTTTTAGTTCCCATCAGAGTATCACAGTTTTCTGCTCCTTGCAGCAGCAGCAGCCACTCCTTCAGCTCTGGTCATGGAGATTCTCGGGTTTGGTGTTGGGTTTTTTGAGCTCTTTTCCTACAGAAAGCTCAGAAAGGACCTAGGATGGAGGCAAAAATAAATTCTCAAAGATTAATTCTGTCTTGTGTGCATGATCCACAGATGGCCCTATGTAAAGACTCCTGATTTACACCTTAGTTGCCTTTACATTGACAGTCATAGGCTTTCTCTGAATTACTTCCAATATATCTTTCTCCCCATTTGAAGCCTTAGGGATAAAGACAAATAAACAAAGGCGAGCAAGCGCATTTCTATCCTGTACCGTATGTTGCCAAAAATAGTAGTCAGATGGAAAAGATTTTTCCAGAAGTCTTCTGCTGCATAATCTGTTTCAAATAAAGATAATAAAATAAACAACTGTTTATAAAGAGAATGTGAATGAGCAGGGCTCCCCTGCTGCCTGTTGTGAGGGCACTCAGTGCAGACGTTGTCTGCGAGAATTCCTGATCTGGCGTACAAAGTTCTGGTTTTTATCTCCAAACCCCCTGCTCTGAAGCACTAGGGACAGATTTCAGGAAACCTACGTTAAATATAGCACCCCAGGAAACTCCCAAGCACTGGTGTGAACAGGGAAGTGTTGTGATGTGGACCCCTGGATCCTCATCTCCATCATCTGCAGGCAAGGTATTTGAGTGCTCCCTCCCTGCCTGTTTGGCTCAGTGGGAAATGTGGACTGGGAGACTGACCAGTTAGCTTTGCTTACAGGCACTGCAGAGCAACCTGTGATCCATGTAAATACTGATCCAGAGAGGTGTCACCCTGATGGAGCTGCTGCTCAGTTCCCTTGACCATGGATGTTCACGAGCTCCTGGAGATAGGAATGTGCCCACTTTCCAGAGCTGTATGTTTTCCCTCCAACACTGGTGTTGAAGTCTTTGAGAGTCAGCTCTATTTGGAGATTTCCAACTCATCTTGCATTGAGAGTGCTGGCCAGAAATCCGTACAGAGCAGCCTTTCACACCACAATATGTTCAAGAAAGTCTGCCTCCGATCCTGGCCGCATAGCTTGAAAAGCAGAGGAGCAGCAAATGAACAAATGCCAGGGCATATGGGAAAGGAAAAAGTGACCCAAACTTGGGATTTTTTTTTTTCTGGAAGTATTTGATTCAAATTTTGCTTTGGACCCATTTTTCTATTAAAAATTAAAAAAAAAAAGCAAACCCTAAACCTAAGTACACAAAGAAACAGATTTCCCGTCACAGGAAAAGAGGAGAGCAGACCTACATGGCAAGCACAGGGGAGAAGATTGCCAGAGGTGGAAATTTTCTGGGATCTGCAAGTTGGGTTCAGCTGGTTACGAGTAAGAGGGGCTAGATGTGAATATTGGATCCCTCTCTAATTTGATTCTTATGGCAGTGATTATATTTATATACAGCCTGCAGACTCCAACCAAGTGTGGTGTCTCCAGGGATGGCACAGCCACACGCAAAAGTGTTCCTACCCTAAATTGTCTGTAGTCTAAGCCAACAACAACTGAGAAGGGAAATGGAAGAAGAGAAAAAGGGGTGGTCACCAGGAAGGTTTGGACATGAGGTTTTGATTCAGGCTCCCCTCCTGCCAGAGAATCTGCCTCGATCTCTGCAAATCTCATCCCTTTTTCACCTTGCCCTTGGCTGTGCTGCCTCTGTGCTGATCCTGCTGCCTGGTCTCCAGCCTTCAAGGTTTTGCTGAGATTTGGGGTAACAAGCTCTTGGTGGCACCCTGCAACTCTGTCTTACGGGAATGATGCAGGAGCAGGAGGACAGACAACTCTCTTTTCCCTTGGAAACCCAGAACCTGGGCCCCTTGCCTGGATGGGGGCCTGAAAATGTGAATCTCTTTATAAACTTGGGTTATCCAGTTTATAGTACAATTCCCTGGCAATGTGTCTTTCAATGGGCTTTTTTTCTCTCTGTTTATCACAACTTTTCATTATTCGTTGTATAATTCTGTTCTGTTAGAGTAAGTTTACATGCTATGGGCAGTGTATGGTTGGATAAAACAGAAATAAAGAGTTGCTTTTTGTAATTAAAAGATTACTGCCTGAAACCATGTATGTGGGAAGATCAGTATTTGCAGCTTGTGCCTAGTGCTGAATTTCTTTAAACCAGTTATTTTGGAATTAGGATAGTATTTGCTCTGTCCCCTCCCTCCCTTCTCACCTCTCCTAAATATTTTATTTATCTGCAGAGTGGTTCTGCAAACTGGTTCCTTTCTCACCCATCCACTTTAACTGCATCCAAGGTTTCTTTTCAGCAATAAGGAAGGGAGGCAAGCTTGACTTTTCCTTTCCCATCCAACCATTTCTGGGCTTTATTTAATTTTTAGCTGTTTTATTTAAACGTTCATAAACTTGGGGCCTAAGCTGGGCTTAAGAGTGCACCGGGAAAGCGTTAAAAAAACACATCTTGAGCAAGGCTGAGAAGAATTCATGGATGCCAGGGCAATGTGTGTTTGATAAACATATGGGCTTGAAGGCAGATAGGAGCAAGGAGGCACTTTGCCTGCATATAGCTGTATTATTTATGGATGTCTTTGCTGTGCAGCGAGGACCAGGTTCTGTTTAGCTCCTCTCTTTGGGTGGTCCGCCAGAGATTCTGAGTAGCCCTCAGTAGCCTTCAGGCATAATTGCCAGGCATGCTCTTGTATCTGAGATAGCTTAATAAAGCATTACATATCTTACTGCTTCTATATTTTATTACCTAACCCAGTGCATGCGGTCAGCGGGTAATTAAATTCAGCTGTGTTTTTACTCTCTGTTTTAAGGTCGAAGTATGAATTTCTCCACGAATTCTTTGAAACGGACTAATACGATGCATGCATGATAAAGGCAAGGCTAATCAGAGCCAGACTGTTAGTGCAATATAAGGTTGCCCCAGGTGTAATTTATTTTCATATTATTGGTGGTTTTACTGTTGAACATATTAGAAGACGAAGAAGAAATAATAATTCTTTTCCGTGTATGGCCAGAAAGCTACAGGCTTGAGAAGCTGGGTTTTCTTTTCATTTCTATTTTATGCCACGTTTCAGCTCAACCGCTTGTGCTCCGTACTGAAGTCGATTTCAATTAACCTATTCCTTCATTAACTCACTCTCTAAGTGCAGGAGGATATTGCTAGATTGCTCCGTGCCATTATGAAAAGGATTGTGGTGCAGCCTTTATTAAAAGCAATGTCTGCAGTGGAATGTATGCTGGAAAAAACTTAAACAAATCTTTTTCTTGGATTTGACCAACTGTGGCTGGAGTGGCTGCGTGGGCTCCAGGAGGTGGAGTATTTTCACTGGGGGTGACAGGGCTTGGGGGCTCAGGGTGGCTCTGGGGGGGACAGGAGGAAAGGGCCATTTGGCCCCAGTCTTGTGGCTCAAATCAGAGAGTTGGGCAAGACCTCTTGTGTTTGGGTCTCTGTGGTTGTCATGTCAGGAGTGAGGGTGGGCTGGGTGAGAGGGAGAGGCAGCAAAATCATGAATGCAGGATCCAATCCTGCTGCTCCCAGAGGATTGATTACCTGGGGAGCTCATTGCAGGAGGGACAGGAGATGTCTGTAAAGTTCTCTGGGAATATCTCGAGTTGCAATGGAGTTGCTGTGGGGTTTTTTTTCTCTACTCAAACCTATTTTACAACTGATGTTCTCTCTCCCTTCAAAACTGGCCTTGCTTATCTCTTTAGACCACCCCATGTGCAATCTTGCTGTTGCTGCAGCATAGCAGTTGTCAGTGCCAGAAAATTGTTTCATGAGCAGCAAAAACAGAGACCTAAATTCCTGGAGACTGGTGCCCCAGGGTCAGCACACAAAAGGCATCTCAGGTGCCTGCTGGTGGCTGAGCCTTAACCTCAAAGAGGCTCTCTTTCCTTGGTGAATATTATTTGAAAACTTACAGGAACTTGAGGTGTGATCTGTCTCTGTGCCAGAGGAAAACAAAGCAAAGCAAGTCAGCATCACTTTTTTTGGTGGGGAGTGATGAGCACATTCAGGATGCCCTCATCTGAGTCAGTTTCTTTAAACAATGCCCAATAGCATCTGTTTATAAGGTATTAAAAACAGGAGAAGGCATCACAACAGGTATGACAAACCTGTGTGATCTTCCTCCATGGGTAAAAATGTGTTTGAGATTAACCACTGGACTGAAATCCACTGGTGATGATCCCATGTATGCACATAAAGCTACACAGACATCATGGAAGGAAGCTGCAAAAACCTGTAACTTTTGAAGGGGTGGACTGAAGTAGAGCCCCCTGACCAAACATGACAAAGCTGTGGCAAGTTTTCCAGACGAAATGCTGTGGTTTACCACAATTCACCCTTGCTCACACCTGCCTGGCGACCCAATGCAATGGATTAAACCCTCCTTCTACTCCAGAGCTGGGGGAAACCATCATGCAAGTAAAAGGCCCCTCATATCACTTCCAGGGTATTTCTTTTGACATTGTCCTTTCAGACAGGTGGCTTTTTATCCCAGTCAGGGCAGAGGGCTGGACAAAGGGTGGGCACACACAGCTGCTTGTGAATCTGCCCTGAACACTTGGGCAAAGTCTGGGGACTGTAATCTGGCTTCTCCCCAGGTGAGGTCCAGAAGCAGCAGAAAGCCTGCTTTAACACACAGGAACTCAGGTTGATGTTTGGTTTCTGCTTCCCCAGCTATGAAGCAGTGAAAGAAAAGTCCCCTCTCTCACAGCTAACTTTTGCCTTTGAATTAATGTTTGCAAAATACTGAGAGCTCCCAGGCTGATGGGGCTGCAAACCACACAGCTTGACTCTGCTGTCACCAATTGGAAAGATCCATGCTGGGTTTGGGATTTAGTCCTATAGAATTAAGATTATTTTATTGTTCTAGGAGCGATAGGGTGGTCTGTCTGCTAAATTACAGTACTCCCTGGGCTGGGCCAGTGCTTTCCCTGCCTGTTTGGGGTCAGGATTTGGCCCTTTCTGGTTTCATGTTTTCCTATTGAACTCATGAACCTGTATCAAATGTCGAAGCAACAAGAACTTGATGATGATCCTCTGCCAGCAAGAAAGGGTTTCCCAAAAATCAGAGCTTTCCTTCCACTGAACTCAATCCCTTTCTCCCTGTCTTTCCTTGCTATCTCCCCCATCCCATCCCCGTCAACCCAATAGAAAACCATCCCCTGAAACTGGTGAGCCCAAGAACAGCCTGGGATCCAGGAAAACTTGATAGTGTGCAGATGCTGTTCTGTCTCTTGGCAATATTTACTTTTCAGATAGATCTTAAGTAAGCGTGAGGCCAGGAGACACTGGAGCGTTTCTCAACATGATGAAACGGTCATCACCTCGTCCAGCTGGAGGTGGGAAGCCCTTCCCTAAATTTTCTCACCCTCCTTGGCCTTGCTTGGGGAGCGGGTGGAGCTGGACCAGCACCCCTGTTCCCTAACCCCTGACTCACTCAGTGACCTGGGTGGGGAGGAGAAAAAAAATCTGCTTCTCCTCTCCAGCCCCCCCTCCCCAAACAGAGTCTGGGATTTATTCAGGCACTGTGTGTGAGACTCCAGTGAGACTGGGATTAACTTTTCTCCATCTCCTCTTCAGCCTGTGTCCACAGGCAGTGCTGGGGGCATGGAAATGCCTGCGTGCTGCTGGAGTGAGCAGAGGGGGATGCCCTCCCTGCGGAGGGCACCAAGGGGATGTGTTTGGGGGGATGAGGAACCGAAGGGCTCCCTGAGCCTGTGCTTCCCAGGCATGGCTCTGGGCATGTGCCCAGCCCTTGCCGTGCAAAGGCATGTCCCAGGGCCCCGGAGAGCTCTTCGGGGATTTGAGGTTTTCTCCGAGCCCATCTCTGATGTTGGGATCTGACTGGAACACATGCGGCAAGCTAATCGCGTGCATCTGTGCCTTTTAAAAGCGCGGTCGCCTGCTGATTGGGTTTAATTCTTTATCTTATTCCTGCTAATCCGTTTTCCAATCTGGTTCCCATTTGGAGACAAATTCCCCCAAACCCCAGCCACTGGTGGGATGGATGTGTGGCAGCAGAGGCAGGAAGGGAGAGCGCAGAGCAGTGCTGTCTATGGGGCAGCTACAGGCTGAGGACAGGACACACCGCCCTGTCAGATGCTGGCTAACAAAACCCACCCAACTTGTGCCACAGATCTAGAACAGCCTCACAACCTCCTCTGCTCAGGATCCCACCGCCTGCAGGCTGCTATTGCCATGAAAACGTGACAGCAGTGCTCTGCCAAGCATCCAAGGAATAACGGCCTGAGGATTTTATGGCGTGGAAAGATTCCCTTCAGACACACCCTGGGGCTGGCCTGGTGGTCCGGCAGCAGTGTGACAACCTGGGCTGCTGGGGGTTTTACAGCTGGTGGGTGGCAGTCCCCTGAGTTTGCTGCAGGGCTGGTGAGTCCCTGGACGCTGTGCTGGCCCTTGGCAGCACCCAGTGCTTCCCAGCCACGGAAGGATGTGATGGATGTATCAGCTGTGCTCCCTTCTCTCCTCGCCCTGGCCTCCAGTGTTTTCATGCTCAGAAGCTGCCAACAAGGGGGAAAAGGGCAGTTTTCCTCTGCCAAGGGACAGAGGGGAGATCTGTGGTCTTAGGGCTGGGAAAACCTGACCCTGCCATTCCTCTGGCCTTTGAAAAATCATTAACTGTTGTACTTCTGTTTCTCCTGCTTTTTCCTCTTGGTTAACCTCTATTCCACCTCAAATCTCTGCTTTACTGCTGCAGATTGTGGTTCTCCTCAACTGCAGGTTTTCTGGGGGCAGAAGCCCCTTTGATGTGCTTTTGTCATGGAATATTTCCCAGGACTCTCAGGGCTGGTTTTCCCTAGGGAAAGGTGCATGTTGTTAATGTGATGGACTTAGCACCAGGTGAAATCTGTGAGACCAGGTGTGTTTGCTCGTGAGTCCCTGTGCCTCCAGATCTTCAGCTTCTCCTGCTGCTTTGATCAAAACTCAGTTTCCTATGCTTTTAAGCTCCAGGGCTATTTTCTAGTACAGATCAAACCCAACCAGCAGATAAAGCCCTTCCAATTTCTCAGTATTAAAAATCAGCAGAAAAAATTTAGATCCACAAAGAAAACAAAAATCAAATTGTGCAACCAAGGAATTGATGACTGGTATAGAGTATTTCAGGAGCTGTGTTTCCCCAGTGTATGTAGTAGCTCTGGTTCCTTGCTCTGTGTCCAAGCATGGGCTCTGTTCTCCCAGCATCCCTAACCACACAGGGTGTAAGAAGCAGATCCTTTTGTCTTGAAAAATACACTCCCCTGTAAGAATACCTTGCAACCTGCAGAAAGATAGAAGGGTTATGGTTGGGAAGTAACAGGAAAGTACAGGAGGCAAATGAGAAATGGCTGTTTTATTCTGCTGTAAGAAAGGTCCAGAAGATGTGGCTCTTGTTCCCAGAGTTATCACTGGTTTGCTCTGTGGCCTTGAATGAACCATTTCACTTCCTTCTGTCTCTGCTTCTCCTCCTGCTCTTTGGCCCCTGAGATTATGAGCTCTCCAAGGCAAGTGGGCTCTGCCTTGTTCTTGTTCATCAGGATCAGCTCCCACATCCCTAAACTGCTGTTTGAGAGTTGTTGGGACCAACAGCAACTCATGTGCAGAGAGCTGGGACCCTCAGGAGCTAGGTAATAAATAAGGGATTTTAAAAAAACTTCAGAAATGTAGCAAAAACAAAATAATGGAAGGAAATAACAATTTCAGAGCTCTCAGAGGACTAACAGAAAAACTAGCAACCTCATATTTTTTTTCTTGATCCTGCAGCATTAGCAAATTGTGGGATTGATGGGTGATGAGTTTGAAAGAACTGTGTATTTTTAATGTGTCTCCAAGTGTATGTGTGTGCACATGTATAAAATCCACAGTGCATTTTATAGGCTGGCCAAAAGGCACATGAGTGGAGCAGCACGTGATGCAGCCGTCGAAAGAACCCGTCACCCAGCCCAGGAAAAAAATTATGGCTGTGGCTCTAACCATTTTTTATCATTTCCATCTCTATTGACTGACATGTATTTTCTTCCTTCCCTGACCCAGAACACCAGGACTCTGAAACTACTGAAATGTTTGCACAATCTTGAAGCATTTATTTAAAAGTTGCTTTTCCCTGAAGGGTAGGTACTACAGCCAGATTCAAAGTCAGATCAAAAAAACCAAACAAATACTATCTTTACAAGCCCTTCATATCGGTATGTACCAAAGGACCTATCAGCTTCCTTTTCTTTTTGGCATGCTGACAACAGCCCAGTGCCTCAGGCAGAGAGCTGGAGTACGTGTTTACAACCCTTTCAAATTCACAGGCCAAACAGGAAAAGAAGGAAAATGTCAAAAATTACAAATAAAACAGTTGATCTTCAAAAGCAACGAGGCCTGCAAATGAATAATTTTTAGGCATGCTGTATCGGATTTCTTAAATATTTGTCACAGCTGTGAGTTGCATAGTGCAGTGTTTGTTAACCTTAGAACTTGTCTTAAGTGCTCTCACGAATAAATTTATTTATACTGAAAAATCCAAGTGTCTTAATAACGAAAACGTTTTTCAGAGGAGCTTTTCCTCTTTTTTTTTTTTTTTTTAAATGCTGTTTCAGAGAATCCTTCCCCATGTGCTCAACATATTGCAGCTTTCCTTCAGCAGAGAGAAGTGATGATAGAGATAATTAGAAGAGGAAAATAAAAAAAAAAATGGGAAAGCAAGAGGTGGAAAAATGATAGGACTTGCCCAATTCTTGGTTTTTTGGCATGGACCCACTGTTATGTGATATCCTTTGGGTTTCAGGTACATCATGGACTTGGAAGTGTTGATTTTCTAAACCTTTCTGGTGTTTGTGGAGATTGTCTGAGGAACTGAGGCACAAAAGGCTTTGCAGTGAGAATGGTCTTGCATATGTTTAGAGACACCTTAGTTGGAGACACCTGGCCCTGGTTATTTTAGATTTCCCCTACAGTAAATGGGGAAGACTGCAGCTCACAGGGTGATCCTGTTATCCCAAGTCCTGAAGCTGCTCTGAGGAATGTATTTCCCCCCTGGCTGTTGTGGAATCCCAAATGACTCATTTGGATTAGACACCTCTGGAGTGACTGGAGATGAATCCCACTTTTCCAAGTTTCTAGGGGAAAGTGTTGAAAAGCAGAAGGCTCTCAGTCCAAGTGCTTGGTCAGGTACTGAGGGCAGTGTGTGTGAGTGTTTTGGGTTTACCCCAACCTCTCCTAAGACTGACTGCAGAGATATTATTTGGCAATCTGCTCTGTGCAAAAGAGAGCACTGATGCTTTCTGCTCAGCCTGGGCAGGCAGATGTGATTTGAACAAACTGCTTCTTTAGCTCCAAGTTTTGTCAGTTTGAAAGGAGAAAGAAAATGTGACAGCCTACACAGCCTGTCAGATATGGTTTGGAAAACCAGCACAGCTTGTTTGCCCAAGAAACCTTGGAAGGAGGCTGAAAGCAGAGTACAGCTAGTACCTGTCAGAATAGCTGGGGAGGAGATGGAGTGGTCATCACTGCAAGTCTTCAAGAATTAAATAATGTTCCCCAACCCCCATGCTTTTTGATAGTGAAACGTGTCCTAAAATATCTTCTCATTTGTACTCTGTGGATCTGTAGATCTTGGTGTACCCTACAGATGGCAATTTCAGGTCCAGCTAAAGGGTGCAATTCCAAAGAGGGATCACCATCAGTCATTTGCTGCTGTGGTCTAGCCCAGCTGCCAGTGTATCTGTGCTAGCCAGCATGGTACTGATTAAGAAATCCCTACTGTGATGCACAGAGTAAAAAGAGATGTATTTAAAACCGCTCTTTTGGCAGGGCTTGCAAACTTTTTTTGTTTTGTTTTGTTGAGAAAAGCAATCCAATGTGAATAATCTTTTCCTGTAAATGCGTAGAAAACCTTTAATAAAATACAAATTAGTTCTAGGCATGAGAAATAAATGTTTGATGAAAACGAATCTTAGTCATGGTGCATAAATAGCTCTTCACAGTCAATATATAATCTTGCATCATTATGAAAGGAAGTGATCATTAAAAATATAATTTGGAGAGCAATATTTTACCTCCTAGTTGTCACAAGACCCCCCTCCCCCCCTTTCTGCACACAGTTCTGGACAAGGTTAATTCCCAAATGACTTGCACCACTCTAAATCAGAAGTAACAAACCCTGACTTCAAGCAAAGGTTCTTGGTATAAAACACAGGGGGCTCTAATCCTGTTGCCTGAGAAAAAACCAAAAATGTCTTAGGAAAATACAACTGCATTGGCACTGCAGAGAGAGGAAAAAAAAAGCAAAATAATTTAAACTTCTAAAGTAATATTTCTTTTCAGCTTCACCTGTGCTTTTAGTCCTTTAAATCAGTAAGCTGTTATAAAGGAAAATTATATGTTCCAATCTCCTGATGAATTGTGTACTGAGATTTTGCATTAGTAACCATGAGCATTTACACTTTCCTAAGATTAAAGGCAGTTTTCCAAAGCTGTGTCTGCTTATTAATTAGTGTCTGATGAAGACAGATTGCAGACAGAAATAGTGGTTAGAAAATGGAGCTAACCTTTAAAACTAAATTAATCTCAGTTGTAATGGGTTTTAGTATGATTTACAGGTTTTGTACATTTTCTGGTAAGTTTCCAATAGAAATGAAAGTGGGTACAAGCACACAAAAAGAAGGCTGAATAAACATGGTGAGAGCAGATCCTTAAGAATGGCAGATCCATAATAATCAGCTAGAATGGCTTTTAATATCTTTTCAAGTGCACAATGAGGCCAGAGGTTTTGAAGGTTCAGATCTTCAGCCCAGCATCACTTGGAGAGGGTCTGTTGCACTTCCAGGACAGTCCCAGCTGGTACCAGTATGGACCAACCTCCCTCCCAGCAGCATCTTCCAGGACCAAGGCCACAAAGGGGATGTATCCTCAGGGATATCTTTGTAAGGGGAAATGTCTCCCTTACAAATAACTGTTTTGGGGGTTTTACTGCCTTACCCCTCAGAGATGTACCTGGAGCAATTGAGTGGATTGTCTGGGCCTGGGAGCAAGTGAAAGCTGAGTTAACAGCAGTGTGACCCCACTGCTGTGTCTTAAACAGAGGCCATGAATTTTTTTCAGAGCTCTCCTAAAATCAGCAGCTGTTTTATTTTCTAGCATTTAATTTTTATATTGTGCTGTCAGGCATCATGTGACATTAAAAGCAACGGTAACAAAGCATGAGGGAGAGTTGGCTTTGGGGGAAAACCTGTTCTTATACAACTAGTTAACATGTGTTTCCATAAATCTGCAAATCTACTTCAGTGGGCTTTGAACATAATCTGGGCCTAGTAAAATGCAGTCAATTATACATCTATTTTAATAGTAAACCAAGTTTCAGAATGCTTGTATTGTTACATAAGTGCTTATAATTCTCCTACTTCTATCATATTTCCTTGGCACCTCATTTGAATTTACATCTATCTGAGGTCATAACTGGAATGGAGGTTCTGCTTTTGGTTAACTTTGGAGCATAGATCAGCTATCATGAGTTTAATAGAAACATTCTCATTTTAGTGGCTTGCAACAAAAAAAGTCAGTGACAGTTCCCTTCTGCCAGCGCAGGACTGTTGTGTCATAACATACCATGGAACAACTGCTGCGGCAGATAGGCTTCTCTGTTACCCTAAATCAGGGTGATTTCATGGGTCTGTGCCATGGTGGTCTTGTTTTCGCTCCTTGAGGATCTGGCCCAGCAGGGATGGGCAGGTGGAGTTTACTTGTAGATGAAGGAAAAAGCAGGTGAAATTGCAATAGGGAGTGAGATCAGAAACGTGCACCAGCTTGGGAGTACCCAGATCAATGAGCCCTTTTAACTCAGGATTTTGACACTTTTCCAGTTCTATCAGAATCTGCTATTTTTTATTTCTAGTGAGATCAATCTAAGCTCTGTATCGGGACAGTGGGTAAAGTCACCTCCAAACATCCCCACAAGTGATGGCTGGAAGCATGATTTTCACTCCATGCTTTCCCAGCTTCTGGCACCTCCAGTGATTGTGGAGACAGCACAAACTGCAAATAAGGACTCCAAACTGCACTCTGTTTCCAGCTCTGGAAACACACTAAAAAGCAAATAGCTCTGGTCTTTTCCTTCACCTTGATTGATTTGATGTTGCTGCCAGAGGAAAAAAGCAATCTTTTTTTAAATTATTTTAAATTTATTAAAATAAAATCTCCTTTAAATAATTTTAGAGTTCTGAGATAACAAACAGCAAGACAAAGATCACAGCTGAAGGCTTTTATACCATCAGAATTGTTAGTCATTGTCTTTGAGCTTTGTATAAATAAATGATTGATGCCTCAAAACAAGACCCTTGAAGGTGTTTTTATAAGACCACAAATGTGTCAAGCAGACTTATTAGATGTGAAGGGAATGATTATTTGTACAAAGTGAAATGAACATGTGCAATAATATTGTAAAATGTTTATTAGTCTAGAGTGTGCTGAATTTTCCTAAAATATATCAGGTTCTCAGTTTGCACTTAATGTAGTGTTAGGTATGACGCTATATCCTTCCTAGGCTATTTTCAGTGAGCGTTATGCTTTTTGCAGAGTAAATCATGGGTTTGTGTCCTTTATAACAAGGGTATTATCAAACACTGGGCAATGCTACCTGTCTAGAAATCCAGTGTGAAGGAAAACGTGCAGTGATCAAAGGGTGGTTGATCAGATTGTGTCTATTGAGCAAATCTTTGCAGAGCAGGTGGGATACAAAGCCCTGGGAATGCTGGAACATCTTTCCTCTCAGGTGACAGTCCAAAGATGAGCTCCCTTGCTGGTAACTCTGTCCCAACATGGCTTCAGCACCACACCTTACATTTCCAGTCAAAAGAAGGGATTCTGCCCGGTGAGGTTTTCGAGGTGAGCAAAGTATAAGGGGGTGTTCAGTTACACACTTCTGAGTCCCCTCCTTTGCACTTGTGCTCTACCATCAAGGCTTGATCTATCTGTTAGTGGAGGGTGAGAACAGCAATGCAATGACTTTGTCCAACTGGTTCCCCACTACCCTACAGTCCCTCTGTGTCTGCAGGGATGAGGGGACACCTGCATGAGTTGTGTAGCTAGGAGTTAATCTCAGAGGACTTGACTTAAATACTCAGTGTTGGTCTGGGACTCTCTGAGTCACATCTGAACTAGAAATATTGTGGGGGCATTGAAGTGGGGCATCAGCAGTCCATTGCACCATTCTTAGGATGGATAAATTTTGCTGGGTTTTATTGTCTCCCTTTTCAGTTGGGATATTGCCTCTGCAGTTGAGTTGTTCATTGGTTCAGTGCTCTGTCCCCTGACTCTTTCAGGTGTTTAATGACACACTTGAGGGGGGATGGCAAGTCAAGTCATACAGATCCATTTTGTCTTCTCTTCAGAGACATACCCAGTTAATGGGCTTCAACTGGACAGGACCTGTCAGTCCTTCCTCAGGATGGACATTTAGGGAGTCTTTGCTAACAGACAACCTGAAACAGAGCCTCCTACACTAATGGCACAAAGCCTACCCCAGATCTGGGGTTTTCTACAAAAGCCCTTCTGCAGACCATTGCTGTCCTAGTGGGATTAGCTTTCAAGATGATTCATGCCTGTACTACGTTCTTCATCCTTTACTGTGCTCTGCTCAAGGATACAACTTAGAGGTGCTGTTGGTTGCAGAAATTTTTACATGAATGTCTAGCACAAGTGTTATCCTTTCAATTTTTTTTAAGGCATGTGGTTTTGAAAAGGCATGTCTTGAAAATTCCTTGGGGAGCTCTATGGAAGGCATCCACTTGGAGCTCATATACTTACACAAATTTTAATACATTTCAGATAATTGTCACAAGGTTGCTTTTTGGTTCTGTCAGTTCAAAGAACTGGTTGGATTTAACAAAGAAATTAGGGGATCACACCTAGGGAATAAAGTTTGCTGTGAAATGTTTTCTGTGAATGCCAGAACCAGGTGAAAATCACTTAGTTTCAGGTTTCATTACAAATTTGAAAACCATATCTCAGGTTCACTGAAAGGTTGGTTAAGGGTCATGCTGCAGGGCCTGGTTTGGAATGAATGTGGCTGATTTATGTCGTTTGCAGCAGAACTTGGTTTCATTCATTACTTTGACCCAGGTTCAGGGGTCTGCTCCTCTAAGCTCTCCTTGTGTGTTGAAGTCAATGGGAATTCCCTCCATAGAGGCCTTGGAGGATCCATCTCCATGAGAAACTCAAGTTTTGATTGCTTTAAATGCCGGCTTTATTTCAAGCCCTCACCACCTCCTCTGGTGGAAGTCAGCCTGAGTCCATGTTCGCCAGATGAACTGCTCTGTTGCCCCCAGGTGCAGATCCAACCTGAATTGCAGAACCCAGGAGTCAAGTAATCTAACCAGAAATTTGCACAAATCCATCTGTGCTGAAATCCCTGATTCCCACACAGCCCTGCTAGAGGGTCCCACTGCCATTCTGCAGTTAGACCCACAGGTTAAAAGCCCGACCAGCGTGCTGTTGGTTGAATATTAGCCACACCTTTGACTAATGAGCATCTGGTTCCCCTTACCATTAAGAATATCCATGCGACTCGCAGACAAGGTCTTGCAGACCTGGCTGTTGATACCGAAGGATCAGTCACCTCATTTCCATTCCCTAGGGTTGCTGATCTTTCCCACTCCTACTTCCAGGCAGTTCTTCGTGCCCAGATACTGAAAAGGCAAGCAAAGAGTGAGAAGAAGACTGAATATCTTCTTGACACCCCAGAAGCATCCATTGGAGCCTCATCACCAACTGGAACCTTTTTGTCTTGCTCTTTTTTAGTTATTAATTGCTTGCAGATGCTCCCACAGCAACATTCCTGTGGGAGACTATCGACGTCAGTGTGGATTCCTTGCCTCAGTGTTACCAGAGTAAGAAAAAAAGCTGCCCTGAAGCTCTGATTAATCCCTCAAAAGCAAGAACATTTACTCATGTGGCAAACCTGGAAGGCTAGGCTAGCAATTTGCCTTTGAGAAGCTGCAGCAAATCTGAGAATTCATCTCGAAACCAGAGACTGGGCTCACTAAACCTGGTGCCTGAGCTGGGATCTATAAACATTACACTGGAAATTAACCTGGAAAACTGATTGGTTTTCCCAGCCAACAGGGCAAAATTGAATTGCTCCACTTGATTTCTGCTTTTACCTCCCTGGGAAAGTCTTTGCTTCCCAAACCAGTGGTGTAGACAAGACACGAACCGGTCAGAACCTTCTCAGCATTGGCTGGGATATCTGTGTGATCTCTTGGCTGGAAGGTGCACCCCAAAGATCAGATTATGACTGAAACACTGTCACTTGGGTGGGATCTGTGGGCAGCTCAGACAGAGAAGTCCTGTGGGGCTGAGGTGAACCTGTAACGCACAGTCATTGGTCCCTGCCACAGGGCTCAGCAGAACCCTGGCTCCCGGTGACCACCTGTGAGATAACTTTGTGCCTATGTATTCTGGCCACTGGCAAACATGAGCCAATTCAGCTTAGTTTAAACCTCCTTCTGGGTGGGTTAAATTAATCCGAATTACCTCATGCTGCAGGCTGGGAACACACAAGGGCTGTTGCTGTGGTGGTTCACGTAATGTCAGGTTGGTCATGCTAGGTATTGCCAACAACCTCTGTGACGTGGTAACTCACACACTGGTGGTGGTCAGCAGGGCACTCCAAAGAAAAACTACAACAACAGGGCAAGCCTCTGGTGACATTTTTCCAGTATCACTCTTTTGATCTTCAGCATTTTAAGCTCAGAAAAAGGTTGTGTTTTGTATTTTAGTGAGTGGGATTTTTTCTCTGAGGAGTTTGGCTGATTGCTTTTTGAACCCACATACATTTTGCAGCATCCCATGTAAAGAATTCTTTAGCTTCACCAAGTGCTCTGGGAAGAGCTGTTTGCTTTCATTTCTTCTCGGTCTGTTCTTTGTTGTTTTCTGCACTGTTTCCCAGGATATGCTGGAAAGGAGAGTAAACAACTCATCCCTGCTCATTGTGGCCAGGATCCCACGGATCTCTGCCACATCCCATTTCAGTCATATCTTCTAATTTGAGAAGTGCTTCTATTGAATCATGCCTCATCCAGCAGCCATTCAAGACCTTGGATCGTTCTGTCATGTTGCTGGTCTCAACATGGATGCATGTAAAAGTCTTGTGAATCAGGGGTTTTTATTCAGATCTCTTTCCACTCATAGCTTTGAAGAAGAAATAGTGTAAAAATAAAGCAGTCTATAATAAGTCTATAATATAATAAATAAAGGCATCTAAGCCCACCAGAATCTAGTTGGTTTCATGCTGATACCCTCCCCACCTCTTTCTTTTCTCATAAGTCAGAGCACCATCAGCAATGCTCCTTGTTACTGATATCTTCCATTCTCCATGTATCTGAACCTTTGGAATGAAGGACAGGGTGACAAAATGTGATATTAAAAAGTTCTCTACAAGGTTAATTAAGGAAATGGATTGTTTGTTCTTTTAGAAAACGTGGTTGGTTTCTCTCTTTTATCGGGGTTAATTTGCTTAAAAGGCTTGGGCTGTTTGGCACATGAAGGTTGCAGGGTGGGGCAGGGAAGATGTTCAGAATGTCTGTGCTGTGTTATTGAGGCACACTGAGCAGTAACCCAACGCCCAACCTCTGTGTGGCCTTTCTGTTTTACATGCTATGGACAAGTACATTACTGTTTTAACAGTCGACTTCCTGTGAAAGGGAAAGCTGGATTTTTATTGATCTTGTGCTGTTTCAAATCCACCTACTCTCAGCTGCATGGTGTTCACTTGGAAAGCATCTGACGGGATGTTCCTGGAAAAACCTCACTCCGTGGAACAATACAATGGTTCTTTGTTTGTCGTCTTCTTGCTGAGGCCAGTCAGCCCTATTGAATGAGCCTCAGATGTTTTGATTTGTTCTTTGGTGAAAGTTTATATGACTTAAGCTATCTTTTTAGCCTTCCCGCCTTCCCCTTTGGGTTTCTTCTAAAGAGCAAAGCCATTTGAATTAAATTGCTCTGTATTGGGATTTCAAACATTAATGAATGTTGTTTCAAAGTGTTATCTCATTTGGGGCATGAAATGACGACGGGCCACCATTCTTGTGCCAGTAGAAGAATCTCTGTGGCTTTGGGATTGTTTGCTATTTCTTTAAACAGATCGGCACTTTGAAAGGGTCATTTGTTTCCGTACATTTCTTATTATAAAAGCAAAATAATGAACAGCTAGAAGGCCAACATAAAGCAGCTGTATTATATGTGCTGGGAGATGCGATGTGTAGTCTAGCTATTGAAACAGTAGACTGAGGATTATTAAAAAAAGATCCCTTGCTACTATTTTTGAGACCCACAGGCATTGCAGCTGTTTATTTTATGTAGGTAAGAAGCCAAATTCTTTGCAGTGGAGCACCTCCACTTCCCTGGAATCACAGAGATGAAGATGGCCTTCTGACATGGTGCATTAAAGACCTTCATTTAAATAATGTGTCCCTAGGTAAAAACCTTGAAGGGAGCCTTTCAGGCTTCCTCTGAAATCAGTGTGTGAAGGCTGTATGTAAAAGCAGATGTTTGCAGTATATATATTTCCAGTAGAGTTCAATGGCAGCAAATATTATGTTAAAAAAGTATTTTTTCCTTTAATTAATTTGGTTAATAGAAGAAGCTGTTGAGTAGCATTTATGGTAGTGGATGTCTATGGTCAAGTCAGGTCCTTTATTGATAATAATCCCTGGTCCCTGTGTCATTGAGAACAGTTTCTATAGGCACAAATGAGTCAGGATAAAGGAAGCCAGTATAATACCTCAGGGCTGGGTGGGAGATTGCTTCATTTAACTTCCGCCTTCCTTTCTTTGAGGTCCTATTAAGCTAAATAATGGCAGTCTATAAAATGAAGGAATGATTGAAGTGTGCCTGCAAACCAATTATATCATTCTGGACATGGTCTCTTTGTATATGTGTACGTACATGTATGTGTGTCTTGTCTCTCTTGGCTGGGAGTCTGACTCTCTTGAAACTGCTGTTTTATGTGCACCAGTTAATTGTGAGAGTCGCTGGTTTTCAGAAGTGTTGCTTTTATCCTTTCCCTCCCCTTAAGTGCCAGTTGCATTTTGTGCCACAAAAGGCTTTCTGAAGGGCGGTACTCTGACTGCTGAGTTTAGAACTGCAACTTGCATTTTGGTCCTCCAGCAAAATCCCTGTTAGCTCCATCTGAAAAGGTGGGGGGAAAAATAGATGGAAAAGATGTTTTGATGAATGTGTACCTTGCTTCAGTTGCCTCTCTGGGAAAGTCATGGGTGAAAGGGATATCCGAGGTCAGGCCTGGGAGGGAAAACATGAAAAGATATTTCACACCAAAGCCAAATATTGATTTCTTGCATGAGAGAGGGCACGTTGGTGAGACCTCTCATATCAGGTCATGACCCATTCAGTCCTTTCTTTGACTGAGACCAATAATAGAGGTAAATTTCAAAAATCCATAGCAGATAGTTTTGTATCAAGACATGAGAGAAATAAATTTTGTGCTCACATACATAAATATTGCTTTATAGAAGACTGAAGGGATTGTATCTATCACGGAAGAATTACTTAAAATTTCCATCAGATGTCATCCTTTCTCATGTCTAGTGCTACCCTTGGATCAGGTGATGTCATGGCAGAGGAAATCCCATGGGTCAGTGGAGTAAGGAGTCAAGAAATTTGCAAATTTGCACACTAATCAACTGCCCCTCTTTTAAGATCTTATGGAAGAAAGGAAACAAAACCAGAACATCTTTTCCTTGTCCTGTGAAGAGGCTGCCCATTCACAAATTTGAGGTGGGGAAAGCCAGGGAAAAATGGACCCCCCCACCAAAAAACTTGTAAACTCTTCTATAAAGTCTGTATGTCATTCCTGGTGAGATTTAGATTAAATAAATATTTCTGTGACCATTCATGAAACATGAAATAATCAAACGGTTGTGCCATTTCCAACCATCTAAATGCAAACAATATATAGAACAGATCAAATGAGACCAGTTGGGCTGTGTAAATCATTTGAGGTTTAGTGCAGTAAGACCAAAATGGGGAAAAAATTATTCAAATAGGGGTACTGTGACACCCATGATCAAATGTGATCAAATACAAAAATGGGGCTATATAACATAGAGTTTGGCTCCTTGCTTGCTTTATACTACCATTGATAATTTTGTCCTGCACAAAAACCCAAGATTGTGCGTGTATGTTGCTTTTTATGAAAATTCCACTTAGAAGTGTTGGCTAAGGATTACCAGGTGATTTATAGATATTTAAAAAAAAATCATAAACTGTTAGGCAAGCCAAGAAATTGTGTAGAATCACAGCTTAGAGCTGACTTTTCTAAGGGCTTTGTAATGGTCTGTGCCTCATGGTACTTGTGTTCATCACCACATTACCACACATATTAATAATCTCTTGGCTCCTTATAAAAAGCTTCTAAGTCTAACCTTTGCAGGAAGTGAGATAGACATGTCTGTGTATCTGTCTGTTTTATAATGGGAATGTTGCTATAGCTGTGATGATATAAAAATATATTAGAGTTAAAACCACCCTTTTGTAGTTTATGGTATTATATTATGGGAGAACTGAGATTGTCGCTGAGATGAAGTGGGAATTTACATTTAAACCTCTGTTTTTCTTCTTTAAAAACTCACATTTTTGTCTAATACATCTATATATGTTTCTTTTAACATCTAAGATGGTCCCATGTCCAGACATTCCTTTGGGCACACTTCAGTTATTTGTAGTCTTGTAATTTGGGAAAAATCTAGTAGCAAAGGTAATTTCAGGATGATGAACATCCACTATTTCAAAATCATTGCTGTAAGGTCTGTAGGCACTGGCAGTCTGCTGGACTAGGGTGCACAATCTCCCTTTCTCACACCTCCTTGCCATTAGGGGTTATTTTATCTTTCTATATATGAAGATGTACTTTATGTATCTAACCTTCCAGAGTCTTTAATTAATAACAAATAATTTTGTACTCATCTGCTGGTCCATTTAGGTCGGGATTTTCCTCATCATCTGCAGCTAGCTCCTTGGAGAAACAGATTGGTGATCTTTTAGCTCCTGGAGCAGCCAGGATTGATTGTTTTTTTAACTTGTTTTTAACTGTCCAAACTTACTGCAAAATTGTAGTGACAGCAGAGTGCTCTGGGACAGTTTTACAAGTCATGAAGAGATTACAGTATTTCCATGTTTGCCCTTGGCTAGTTGTCTTCAAAACTTTCTGCAAATTATTGCTTTCAGCAAGTCCTGTGTGCTGGGACATCTTCAGTCTCGTCATCCCCATGGTCCTGTCCCTGCCTTGCTTTCTCCCCTGATGCCATATGGCCCTGTTCCTAGGCCATCCCATCCCATCCCATCCCATCCCATCCCATCCCATCCCATCCCATCCCATCCCATCCCATCCCATCCCATCCCATCCCATCCCATCCCATCCCATCCCATCCCATCCCATCCCATCCCATCCCATCCCATCCCATCCCATCCCATCCCATCCCTCTGCACCCTGGCTGATGTGTCCAAGTTCAAGTGTTATCTCTGCTCAGCAGCATTTTAAGATCATCTGAAAGACAAATGGGAGAAAAGCAGACTTGCACTCCCTCTGGGGAGTTTGGGAAACACGTTGCAAAGGAGTCTTGGGCCAAGCATCTTCCCTCAGCTTTTTTCCCCCTAAAATTAAAGAATTCCACTACCCTCAGCTGTCCCTCATAGGACTAATGTCCCAGATCGTGTATCCAGCAAACACCATCCATTCTGGACAGTGACTTAAGCAGGAATTGTGTGAAAAAAACCTGATAGAGTGTGGTGTATTTAAAGACTTTAAAATATAGACAGGAGTAATGCAAAAGTTACTCAGCCATTCTCAATTCCACCATTTCCTGACTTCAGATCACTTGACCTGTACAGGTTTAATGTTCTCTCTATATAAGTTATTTTTTAGTGCAATAGGTACTTATATTCTTGATTGATGTATAACTCATAAAAGCTTCCATGCCAGTATCAGTATTTATATACAGAGATAACTGTTGCTATGGTTATGTGGTGTCCTGAAAATGTTTGGTCTTTTTTTTCCTATTTATTTTTCAAACAGGGCTTGGTCAAGTAAAGTAAATATCTTGCCATAATTTAGGTTTTATGTTTGCTGTAAAACTTGTTTAAAAAAAAGGGAAAAAAAAGAAACATTAGCATTTCGCAGCAGAAACACAAAAATTTTACATTACCAGGCAAGTCGACTTTGGCATTTTTCCTTTCAGTCAGTTTGTTTTTCTAATATAAAACTAATATGACATAATGTATAATCTAATTTGGAAATTACAATTTACTTGGAAGGATTATGCTGCCAGCCAATACCAACAAAGAAAGAAATTATTCGAGAATGTTTCTTTCCTTCTTAACGTGGTCGATAATTTATTTTTCCTTCAGAAGATTACTTTTTTCTTTACGACATTTCCTGCTGGTGTGATTTGCATTAGGATTAAATAATATGTTCCATGCTTAACTTATGCACCAAAAAAAGTGAATTATTCCTCAAATTAAAAAACAAAAAAGGTGCAAATTACTATCTTGTTATGGACTTTACTTTGCTTACTTCACAGTGAAGGGTGTTGATCATTTTCAGATGGCTTGGCAGTAATTACTTTATTTGTCCTGACAGTATTTACATGAAGGGGCAATTTGAAATGGATAGATCTGTGTCTTTTATGAATAAAGGCCGCTAAGATGGCTTAGGAACAGGAGAAGTTGAAAAATGGGTAATCCAACTGTGGTAATTCCAACTAACACTGAATTATCGTGTTGACTCTCGTTAACCACAAAAGTTTGAGTGTTCATCCAACATGTTGTGTTACAGGGCTGTGGCATTTCTTCAGGAGCCTCCCATTCACAGCAACGTGCTGGGAGTGTATTAAGTTGTATTAAATGTTCCCATATCTGCTGTGGAGGCTTCAGAAGGAGCAGCTTTGTTAGTCTTGAGCATGTAAAGGAGCATTAGGAAAAAGTTCTACTGAGTTCTGCTGGAACAAGTTTGCCTGGCACAGCAACTAAGAGTGCAGCCTCTATGTTAAGCGTAGAAAATTAGACACAATGGAGCCATTTAATGAAGAATTCATAGTCCTGAGCAAAATGTGCTGTGGTCTTAATAAGAGTGCTCCTAAAAAAAAAAGAAATACATACCCACTTCTGATTTCTACAGTTCAATTACAAGTGAGATCCAACTGTAACATTATTAAGACTAATTTAAAGGGATGTCTTCTACTGGGTTTGGGCAGTATTGGAGTGGGATTTGGAAAATCTGGATCCAGTTATGGGTCTGCCACAGACTTTTAATTTCAGCTTCTGGCAAGTCACTTATCCTTGGCGTTCCTCAGTTTCCCATCTCTAAAAGCAGGATCATGTAATTTCTCCCCATTCTTTCCCTCTTGTCTGTTTAGTCTTGAGTTTCTTTAGGGTGGTTTCTTGCAGTGCATTTCTAATTGTTCTTTAAAAGTGTCCTGCACAAAGAGACCTTAGTCTCATTTGGGATCTCTGCTGTAATACAGATAATATTGTTGTTGACAGCTGTTGTTGTATCTGTGTAATGTAGTAGCATAAAGCAATAAATCTTCCTCCCCTCCTGGTATTTAAAACTTAGAGAACGGTTTTGTTGACTCTTCTTCTTGTTTGCTCTTCAGTGAAGTTAGCTCAAAGCTATTTTCTGGAGGGCTATCTGTGTACTCATGGTAGTAAACCAGGACTTTGAATGAACTCGGGGTACTGCCATCCTGCTGTAAAGATCCACCTTGTGTTGTATTTCCTTATCTTGAAACCTTGAAGATATGCTGGTATCATAGCAGGTCATCTGCAAAGTAGGTAACTGGGATCATAATTTTACACAGCTTTTTTTAGTTTTTAATTTTTTTCCCCCTGCTATAAGTCATTCTGTTCTTCTGAAGTTGAAAATTAAACTGTGAATTTTTAGTTTGTTTACCTTATTCCAATATGTAGTCTGTTCGTCCTCATTTCCACTGACCTGTTGGATTTGGTGGAAAAACTGACAGCTAGCTGAAACTCTTAAAAATACCTTAAGAAAACTGCTTACCAGATTCATGGAAACCTGAAGCTGGGTGAAGGAAAGAGACTCTTAACTTCCCCTGAAAGACCTTCAGCTTGAGTACCAGACACTTCAGAATCTAAAGCACAAACATCTCAGGACAATGTATTTCATAGCTCTGCCTCTTGTAAAACATCCTAACGTGGCAAGGTTTGCTGTAGGGGCAGCAAGACCTGGTGTGTCTTCCCAAACACAGAATGGATCTGGCTGTGTCTGAGGTGCCTCTGTGTTGAACCCAGCCCTCTCTCCTCCTGCCCCTCTGTCTTAGGATAGGCCACAGAGTGTTCAGGTGGCATCAGCACTTGGCTGTGACAGGCACCATGCAAACCCACCCCTTCCCCAAGGGATCTGCTGTGTCAATAGGTGCAGGAACCGCAAACCATCTTGGAATAACTTGAATTCCAGCCAGAATAAGCACAGAAAAAACCCGGTTGTTTGGACATAAATATCATCGACCTTCTACTGTGGCTGCTGGTGTCAAGTTTAGTGCCAAAGTCCAAGGGCAGTTGATATGGCAGCAGCAGACAGCGAAGTTCAGGGCAGGCTGTAAAGATCTGTGTGTTGTTGCTGCTGTTTCCAGCCTTCATTGCCAGACTTGAAGACAGAAAACAACACAGAGATAAGGCAAGGGATCTCGTTTTTATTGAGTGAGTTTGGCCTTGAGGATTGTGCACTCCACAGCTTCACCTAAAAGTTGGTCTTTGAGAGATTCATGAAGGCTTAATGAAGCTGTGAAATGTATTTGGAAAATGAGCATGGACGTGCTGAAACACCCTCTGGTATATCCCACCATAAAGGATGCGGATCAGGCTCCTTGTGTGGCATTTGAAGACTATAAACATGTTGCCATGATTTGCTATGTTTCCTGAGGGTTTACAAAAAAAAGTGGCCCTTTTAGGGGATTGCCATATTGAGATTGACAATTTGATGTAAACCATGGGCCAGCATCGAATGTTCTGTTTAATGCAATTCTGTGTTTGTCAGCTGTAACCAATTACGCTTTTCATTGTGCTCAGTGACACCGACATGGCTCCTTCTTATCCAGTTGTTGCTAATACCATTTTATACACCTTCCATGGCCTAGCCCTCTTGGAAGCTGTGCTGTATGTATAACCTTCTGCTCCTTTCCCCATGTGCTGGCAAAGTGTGAGATACCCGGAGCAGCTTTGAGTTCTAGGGCGTCTTTTGTGTGGCTTGGAGAATGGGGTCCTGAGGAAAGCACCGTGACCTGGAGCTGAGTAGCAATGGGATAATAATTTGTGGCTACAAACTGCAGCTGAGATGTTTCTGGAGGATTGTGCCTGTATATTCAGGCTGCTAATCCTGGTTTGTGACTGCAGTAGGAAGCTAAACTGGAAACAAGTCAAAGCTTTAATATCATCTGGTTTTCCCTCCAACCCATGAACACAAAGGCTGTGAAAACCTTAATCCTCATGGTCCCCAGTGTAGTCCTGCATGGTTTTGCAGTGAAGTCCAGGACCTGAAAGGACCCTGGAGAGGCAGGCATGTGCTTGCCTGTGGAGAGAGTTTTCTGGCACAGAGTGTTCCTATGTGTCCAGAGTGTCTTTATAGTCAGGGCTGTTTGCTTGCTGTCCTTTCCCCAAAAAAAGGGACTTCTGCTATAGGAAAAGTCCAGTAGCTGGAGTGGTTGATTTCAAATGGCTTGTGGTTTGTGAAGCTGGCAGTCAGGATTGGCTCTGTGCAGGTCCATGTCTGTCAGAGCAGGGCATGGGGCAGCTCTGCATCTTCAACAATTAGTTTCCATTGCCCTTCCTCTGGAGTGGCAACTTCTCTGGAGGTGGTGGGAGGATCTCCAGGTGTGAGGGCAGCTGAGGCCTGGGCATGCCTCCATGGAGCATCTCAGGACTTTGACCTCATGCCAGAGGTGGACACCTTGAATGTTCATCTAATAAAGAATCTGGCTGAGGCTGCAAGGGGGTACAAACAGAAGAGGAAAGGTGCAGGGCAAGCATGCAGGACACTTCCAAATACTGTGCATCCCCCAGTGACCTCCTGGATTAGAGGAGGTTTAAGCTTTTTTAACAAATCTCAGGATTTTTTTTTTCCCTTGAACTTGTGCTGGTGCCCATTTTCTGTTAATTGTAGATCCTGGGATAGAGTCCCACATCCTAACTCCAAGCTGCATTTGAACCATCCAACCTATTTCTTTGTGTTTGCTTATAACTTGCTACCTCTGAACCTTTGAAAGTTTAATTTGACGTCCCTGCTCTAAGAACTCAAATTCTGGTGTTGGAAGAGATTGTGAACAACTGCATTTTGCCCAACCCAGGATTTTCTACAAACAATTCATATTTCATCTTACATATATTTTTTTCCAGCTAGGGACCTGCTTAGTCATTCTTTATATCAAGACCACTGGCTATTTAACTCTCTTCTCCTTGGGCAAAACAGGCATCAGGACCTCAGATCGAGTCCCCAAGGCTCAGAAGCTTTGCATGAAGCAGCAAACTGTCCCACCCAAATGGAAATGTCCTGGCTGTCTCTCCTCTGTTTTCTTTTCCCAGTGTCAGCCAGCAGCCATGGTATAAACTTGATTACATTGCAACCAGAGTTGGAATTACTCCATTTCTTATAGGAGGTCTTGTTGCAATTCTCCATTTATTCACAGTCTGTTTGAAAGTTTTATAAGGCAGTGGGTTTGGAGATGCTGCAACTGAAAAAGGGATATAATTTGGAAAGCATTATTAATTTTAACCTTTGGTTCTACCTGGTCAGTGAGTGTGGATTTCCCCAAGGAGCTTGGATGGGTGTCTTCACCCAAACATTGCTGCAGAAAGCCTGCGACTATGGGACAAAGCTGCTACCATTTCACCCAAGTAATCATTGCAAGAGCTGGGAAGAAACCAGGTTGCCTTCTCACTGCAGCCAGGGTTTTGCTTGTCTTTATAATAAATGAAAATACTTCACTTCTTCATATTGTAAATAAATCATTAAATCCAAGCTTGGAGGGAGGAAGCAGAATAGCACTTTACAAAAGTGGTGTTGTTTCCTCTGGGATTGTCTATCAGCTGGCTTCAAACCCAGGATTTAGTTGCAGCTTGTTTAAAAACAGTGTCAGCCTTGCTGCAGTGCCATAAACTTTCAGAAAATTGGAAAGACCCCTCATAGTATGAGTGAGATTTTTTTAATTTGCTGAGTTTACAGCAAACTCATGAGTTGTCTGGATGAGTGACTCAACAATTGGTTTTAATTTTAATCACTTTCCCAGTAGAAAGTAATTTTTTTAGCAGAGTAAATAGCAGGGGGAAAATTGTATTTAAAATTTTCATTTTTCCCCCATGAGGCTTTGGTTTTAAAAAGCTGTAAAAACATCCTTTGCTTCCTTTGCTTTTGGCAAGCAAGAACTTAAAATGGCTGGTTTCTAGAATCATGACATAACATTTTGGCCAGAATGGCATAAAGTGACAAAAACCATTAAAGCACAGAACAAATTTCTTTTAGTTCAGGGAAAAAACCCAAACCAAACCCCACCCATATTTTCCCTTTTATCTGTATTTTTCACCATGGAACATTTTTCAGCTGAGACCCAGACCCACGTTGTGCATGGAGGTTCCCACTTTCCCATCATGGACTGTGCTCTTTGAGCCATGCACTGCTGGCTGTGAAATGATATTTCAAAGCCATTAATATCAAAACATCAGGGCTGGCTCTACACCCCAACAAGTGAACCAGTTGTTTCAGCCAGGCTGTTTCCCAGGGCAGCAAGCAGCCCTGGATGATGGCAGAGCCTGGCAGGAGCATGGCCATGTCCCCCAGCTCAGCCCTCTGGGCTCCTCAGCCTGCTGCTGCCTCTACTCAGTAAAGGCACAACCTCAAAGCTTTTAAATAGTAATAGTCATCTTTGGTCTTCTTTTCTCCTTTTATTTGCTGCTGAGTTTGGCTCTCTCCTCTCTGAGCAGCCCCAGTACGATTTCTTGGCTTTCACACTGGTGTCAGTGAATTAGCTCTTTGTTCTTCCAGGAGAAGAGGTGGATCTCCAGGACTCACAGGGAGACCACCATCTGACTTGTGCCTTGGTGCTCCTTCCTGAGAGGTGGCCACTGCTTGTGGTCCCTTGTCAGTGTTTGGTGGGCACAAAGCACAGCTGTCCTTGTGTGATGTGGGGAAGGGTCACTCTGTGTGCCAGGACAGAGAAGGTGGCTGCAGCAAGGACTGGGCTTCCCTGGAGCAAAGACAATGTGAACTGGAGCATTTCCAGGTGGTATTGGGAGAGGGGCTGCTCCCCACAGAGGTTCAGCAGCTGGGAGGGAGGTGGGTGCTGACCTGCTGAGGCTGGAGGGACATTCAGTGCTTTCGACTCCCATTTGAACTTCTTGAGTTTCTCACCTAGGAGAGCTCAGTCTCTGGAAAAACAAGCTGTAAAGGCATCAAGGGTGCTGAGGGGCTCAGCCTAGCTAGGTGAGGTTTCATCCCCCAGTCCAGGCACTTTGGCTCATGCAGTTCTTCAGGGAGTCTCAAGTGAGAAATCTATGTAGGAGAACACCACCTCCTGCTCTTTGCTGCCCAAATGTCCTGGTGAGGAGGTGTCTAAGACTGACCTTTATCTCCAGCCAGAGTCCTTACACAGAGTGCCTGGCCCCAGCAAGCCCTGCAGGCCAGGTGAGATGTGTCTGGGTGAGATCTCTGCCTTGAGGGGTTCCTGGTGCCAGGCTGGAGGTTCCCTGGTGTGTGATGGGACCATGCTCCTCCTCATCTCTCCATGTCACTGTGTGCCATCAGCCAGACAGTTCACTGGTGTGTGGTGGGACCATGCTCCTCCTCATCTCTCCATGTCACTGTGTGCCATCAGCCACCCAGCTCTGCTGTTCTCCCCAGGCAGCTGTCACAGGATTTCCAAGTGCTTTTAAGGAAAAAAGGAAGAAAACGTGCATGGAGTTTTGCCAAGTGTGACCTGTAACAGACTGTTAGCTGAAAGCTAATTTTCCAGATAATGGATGTGGCTTTAAAGATTATTGCTGGAATCTTATGCTTGCCCATAAAAAACATCAAGATTACACATTATGATGATAATGCTTTGTCTCTCTGAGAGTGCCCTTCATCTTATTTCTACTAGAGCTCTTCAAATGCTCATTTAAGCTTTGAACAATTCTATGAAGCAGATTTTTTTTTTTTTAAGCAGCAGATTGACTCAAACTGAGGCATTCTGAAGTATGGAGACTTATTTTTAAGACCTGCAAGCAAGCTTGTGGCAGAGTTGGGAGTTGAACTACCCCTCTTCCTGAGCTGTTAAGAGTGCCAGTATAGCCTTTGGATGGGGTCTTTTGTGGGAGGAAGGCACTTGGTTGTCCCCCATAAACAAGTCCTGTGTTTCTTTCCTGTCATGGTTAATATTTCTCTTCTCCCCCTTCCCACCTACTTCTTTATTCCTCTCTTACTGTCTTGAAAGAAAAAGAAAGAAAACAGCACACACGTAGCAGATTAACCCACTGGGCAAGGAAATCTTGCTCTCTGTAATTTGGCAGCACAGCAGAGGGGATGGGGAGCTTGGATCATAACTGGAGAGACAGTGCAGAAAAGCTTTCTTTTGGGAAGGTGAGTGGAATTATGGCTTCTGTTACCTATAGGAGGATTCTGAAAGCAGATCTGTCAGATATCTGCCACATGATGTTTGCCTACACTCAGAGGGATGGAGAAAATCTTGCAAAATCCTGTGTTTTTGTGATGCTGTTTGTACATGTCCAGAAGTGACCAGGTACGACCATTTGGGGGAGGTGAGGCTGTATAAAATGTTACCTCTCCTCTCTGCCAGCAGGGGATGCATTTAAAGGCTGGTAGCCTGTTTTTCAAGTGGAGGGAAAAAAATTGATACAGGAGTTTCTAGGGGAGCTTTGCTTATTTGATAATCCAAAAAGCAACTGAACACAGAAGTGATTGAAACCAGAAGTCAGGGAGAAAAAACAGCAACAAATGACAAACTTCCTCCCAAATCTTAGCTTGGTTTGAAGTTCTGGCTCCTGGGAAGAAACTCTGCCCTGGAAGGCGTGGTAGGGATTCATGGCTCCTATCCTGCCCTCCCTGCAGATTTACCTTTATGGGGTAAACATCTATCCAGGAGGGAAATGCCTGGTTATTTGTTTGCCTAATGGGAATTGCTCTGAATCACCAGGTTAGAGGGACAAATTCAGTTAAAATGGCTGGGATTATCTGAAATAAACTCATATTGTCTCTGAAAATGGTGGTTCTTTTTTCTCACCCTGGGGATATGCTGTAGTCCTCTGCCTTTTATATGGAATTTTCTCTTATCAGGGAGCTGACCTAGCTAAAAACAAATCTCATAGGAAAGAAAAGTTAGCTTGAAGTGCCTTCAATTCTTGTAGCATCCCATCTTCTGTCTGGCTTCTGTTTTCTTCTAGCAGTCCTGTCTGGGCTCCAATGCTCAGTGCCAGGTGTTTGAGCAAAACACAGCTCTGGTGTGCTCATGGAGACCCCAAAGCATTAGGCAGCAAAACACTGCCTTCCCCACCTGCCTCTCACCTTCTCAGCACTGTGAATCTCAGCTGGCAAAAGGATTTAAATGACATGATCCTGCTGGGCTGAAATGTCCATATTTACCTAACACACTGGGCTTTCTGATCCCCATTCCAACAATTTAATCACTAAGCTACACTTAACACAGTTTTGGCCCAGCCTCACACAGCTTAAATCCCATCTGAATCCTTCTGCCAGCTGCTGTGACCCCTCTGAAGAACCAGAAGCAGCCTGTGTGAAACCTCAAGGTGCAGGAAAATTAGTAGAGTTTAGGCTTTATCAATCCAGCCCATTTATTCTTAGCCAAACAGACAGGGGAAACATAGAGAAAAAAATATGACTGATTGCACATACAGCTCCTCAGTGACTTGCAAGAGGAAATGGAAAATCTCCAACTCTGCTTTTTGGCTTCACCCCATTCCTGCTCGGGCTCAGGAGAGCACTGGGCTTGGGGAGCAAAGGGGTGACATTGTTCTCTGAGCAATTTCCAACGTGTCTGGGGCCTGGGTTGGTTTGTTCATAGCAGGGTAAAGGTCTGCTTGATACAACTAAAATGTCCCTTGCTGGCTATTAGTAATTTGAGCTGGTGGCCTGGAAAAATCCACTGCAAGTGACTGGGCATGGCCATAACACAAAGACTTATGTGCCTGGGTTGGCTGGGACACTCCTGCCATCAGCACCTTGTCCTCACCATTCTAGTGCAACCCAGCATTTTCCTCTGGTTTCCTTCTCAAAGCAGCCTTTGAATGGCTATCCTGTGGCAGGCAGGGTTGTGAAACACTCTTCTTGTCCTCCTTTGGCAAATGCAGTTTGGCTTTGGGCTCTGCCTTAGCTTGACAGAGCCTCACCTCGTCCGAGTGAATGTTGGGCAGTGCAGTTTGTGGGACTCATGAAGAAATGTGACCTCATCCCCACTCTCTGCTTTTAAACTTTGTACAGCAGGAGGCAGAAAGCAAGCGTGTGTGCAATACGCTCTTGTGAGCATAAATAATAGACATGAAGGAATCTGTTACATTTTTTGCTGTATTTTGGTGGCCTGTAGGGCTTGAATAAGCATTGATTTCCTTTTTCCTTGTTTTCTGTTCCATCTCCTAGCAGTGGTTATACTCTTGGGAAAGTGTTTTCCATTTCCTTGATGTCTTTTATCACCCACAGTGCGCATGTAAGCAAAATAGCACTAATCAGAGGAATAACCAGAGAACAGTAAGCCAGGCAACTGAGAAGAAACTTTGCTTATTTGTCAAAGGAGTCACTTCTGTGCCTGTAAAGCTGGAACACTGTTGGAGACCGTCTGAAAATAATGCATGTTAATGAAGCACGGAAATACATGGCAAAGTCTGCGTTTCTCTGCAGCACCTGTGATCTATAGAGTGCATAGAACAATCTTTGTTAGCCTCTTAAAACAAACTCCTTATTTGAGAGAAACTCTTCTTTGTTTTTACTAGGTGAGATAAATGCGTTTCTTGTTCAGACACATGGTAGAAATGATTCTTAGCAATCTTTTTCTCCCTTTTTTTTTTCTAAAAATAAGCTGTGACGCTCAAATCATCTGCCCCCAATTTACTCCTGTGTGACCCTAAGACCCTGATCTGTCAGATCTGTCCACATCTGTGCCCACCACTGAAGAATGTGGCAGATTCAACACAACATATGGCTGGAGCAGTGCATATGATATTCATGGGAAATGGAAGAAGCATCACCATTTCCTTCGTACCAAACACCTCCTTGAGCTATTTGTGCCCTGCACTCACAGAGATTCCAGGGTTTCACTCTGCCGTGAATTACACTCAGCAATTGAAATTTCAGTGCAACTGTTTGCAGATGCCTTTCTAGGGATTTCTTTAAGACATACTAGTGGCTGAGTTTTCCTAGGAAATAAATGAGCTTAGAAACAAGGCATGTTTTCAAGCCGTGACACCATTCCGAGGATGTGGCAAGACCCTTCTGGTTAGGGAATTCATTTTGCATGCTATGAGGTTTAACTTATTTCCCTTTAAATCCTCACTCTCTCTTCTCCACTTCTTGGGATGAGGGGTGGGAAATCCTAGAGACTCAGGCTTTTGCAAAGCTACAGTTCAAGCCAGGATTGAAAAATAACTTAGTGTTGCAAGCCTGGGGTTACCTGACCCTCAACACCAGCTGTGATTTTCAGAGTTTGGCATCACAAAAATGTCAACAGACTTTGAAACTTGTCGGGGCTGCTCTGCTCCCCAGAGTTACCCTCATTAGGGTGTCTGAGCACAGCATAAGCTGTGCCAGCCTTAGGCTAGCACTGTTTGGGTGAGCTCTGTGGCAGGGCAGTGCACTGTCACACCTTCCCACCCACTGCTGAGCCAGGTAATTGCTGCAGGGTCTGAGCCCACCTCAGACACAAGCCAGATCCCAGCCCCAGCCTCTGTACAAAGAGCCAAGGGCAACTCGTTTTGGCTCTTGCTCCTGTCCTTTGAAGGACACCCACATTGCTGTTTATTGTCATTCCACTGACACATGGTAGTCTGTTAAAATGCAGGAATTCAAATGTGTTTTTAAACTTGGGGCGCAAGGAAGCTGTTTGCCAGTTTCCCAAGAAGAGCTGTCCTAGTGTAGTGTGACTGCATCCTCACCAAGGATTGGCTCTAGTGGGAAAGTGTTGGTTAAAATCCCCTTCACCTCCAATGGAAATCAGTTTATGCTACAGGAGTTGTGTAGCCTAAACTGTACAAGAAATGGTCATGAGTCGTCAACTCTATAATCCCAGAACAGAGAATTGTTTTGCACTTTTCTAGGTAAGTTTGGTGTAATTCATGGTTCTCATTTATTCTCCCAGTGGGAAAAAAGCCTTTTATAGTTACAACAAATACCTTGAAATAGCAAAGCATGACTTAACAACTTATTTTTTCAGGTTGGTGGCTTTTTTTTTTTTTCCTTTTAGTAAATGAAGAGAATGATAGTGCTGCCAGGAGAAGTGGAATTAAACACTGCCAAATAATTTTTCAGTTCTGCAGGCAGCCTCTTACCCAGGAATAATTCTAATTGCTGCTTAGTTCTCAGTTGTTCACAAAACAAATGTTTTTGTGGATTTTTAGGTGGGAGGGAGTCTGAGAGTGTTATTCTTTCAGTCCCTCGTGGAATGGGAAGAGCTTGTGGGGACACTTGTGTCCTGTGAGACACATGAATGTGCTTAGTGTTGGAGTGTGCAAACTGATGGTGTTTGACAGATAGGAGCAGGCTCAGCCTGTGAGTGGATGATTTGCACTATTTTAGCCTGGCTGTAGGTCTGGCTCTGGGTGTTTTGTGTGGCTGATACCAATCCTGAGCACAGAAATCTGGATGTCTGCTCCCGAGCAGGGCATCTCCACCCACGAGTGAGGGTTGTGATCATGTTCCCAAGGCTAGCCCCCTCCTAGGAGGGCCCTGGCTGGATGTTTTAAGGAAGGCTCAGATGCACCTCCCTGCTTCTCTTTTCCTCGGATGAGATGGGCCCCCGGGCACAGGCTCACAGTGCCCCAGTCCTGGCTGCTTTGTTTGTACACTGCTCTCGGGGCAGAGATAATGGGACTGATCCAAAGCCAGCTCCAAAGCAATCACAAGTCTTTCCTTTGTCTTCAGTGGGGTTTGGATCAGACCCAAAGCTCATAAGCAGTTTTCCACCAAGAGTTCCCAGCACTTATGTCAGTCACTGGCAACAAGGGAAGGGATAAATCCGGCATCGGCTGCTTCAGATGCCAGGCACATTCTGTGTGTGTGTGTGTGTGTGTGTGTGTCACAGGGGTGGATATAAACTCACACAGTCCAGCTGGGCTCCTGCTACATTGCATGACAGCTTGCAAAGGGCAGGCAGCTCCAGGGCTGCTTCCAGGACCGACCTCCAAAGATTTCAGTCTGAAAAGAGCTGGGATGTTCTGTGCAGTGCCCAAGGAAACCTTCCTGAGGAGCAGCTGCCTGGGCATGGGGAAGGAGCTGGGATGGCTGCTCAGGCTGAGGAGCAGGGAGGATTTCCTCAGCATCCCTCAAGGCAAGGCAGGGGGAAGGTAAGCACGGGAGAGATGCTTCTGCTCCCAAGGGGCTCACTGTGCTCCCCTACTCCGGCTTGTTTTCTCTGCACAGCACTAAAGCTGCTCTTGGCCTGAGGGTGGGTGGTCAGTGGGGGGCACATGAGCTCGCCCACACCACTGGGAGTCTCTCGACAGCCTCTGGTAGCCTTTGGATGCCGTCCCGGGTGTGTTTTAGGACTGGGTGTTCATTTAACATGAACCTTAGCCAGCCCCAACTGTGTGCGGGAGGAAGAGCCATGGGGGGACATGAGCAGGGAGAGGGGGAGGTGTTTTTCTTTGGAAAAAGGCAAGCAGAAATAGACACCCCTTGTCATTGTTTTTGGCAGGCGAGGGGAGTTTGGGGAGGGCTGGAGGTCAGAGGAGCTAGATCTTTGCCTGAGTCTCTAATTGTTTTTTTGGCAACCCAATTGTTTAAATCCCCTCCTTTCAGGGGGGACAGGGGAGCCCTCCTGTCCCCTTCCTGTGCTGGGAGCAGGGCAGGAGCTCCTGTCACCTGCAGAGCCCTTCTCAGAGCAAGGTGCGGGCAGCTGGGATTTCCTGATGCAAAATGCAGCAGGAAAGCTGGGCTCTCCAGGCCAAGGAATTAATGACACTGTTAGGGGGGAATTCGAGTTTCCACATCACTAAGAAAAGGAACTGGATACCCGAGGCAATAGACCAAAGTCAAGCTATAAAGTAATTACATTTCTCCCTGCGTTTCATGTGTTTGTTTAATTTTAGTGTTTAAAGGGAAAGGTTTCCTGAGAGCACTGTGCCAGCAACTCTAAAAAATAATTGTGTGTCTTTCTTTAACATATATTCTGGCAGGAATGTTCTGCCTATATTTTTTGGCAGAGGCTTTTGCTTTATCATTAGTCTTTTGACTATGGTTTTAAGTTAGATCTGAGGTTGGTAAGATGGCAAAAACCACCATTTCTGGGTTGTCACCTGTGTCTCTCACCCTTTACCTGTAGGATTCTGGGGCACTTTGCTATCCTGTCCTGTGTTGATCCCAATTCCTCCATACAGCAGGCAAGGAGAGTTTGCATAACCATCTTTTGGCATTGCTGCCTGGCTGGCTGGATTGAGGTGTGAAAAACTGCAGACCTTTAAAACAAATCTTGTGAAGACACCAGGCCAGCACTTTGCTCTGCACTCTGACCCTGTTTCTGAGTTGAGCCAGTGCTGCACCTGCAGCTGGCTCAGGATGCTGTGGGATGGTCCCTCCTGCAGCCCCTCCCTGTGCCTGAAACACAGTGCTGGTGTGAAATGGGGTATCCCTGATCCCACACAGGACTCCCTTGAAAGGAGGGAGAGGTTTTCTCTAAGACTTACATATTTTTTGGTGTTCCTTTCTATGAATGACTTTTCAGTTTTAATATTTCTGAGGGGCTGTAGTGCCAGGAGAGCAACCACACTGCAGGACCGTGTCTTGCCAAAGTGGCAGGTTTGTGAGGGCGTTTTGCAGTGACACACCTTTCTGCCTTGCCCTGCTGAAGCACATCTGGCTGTGGTTCATGTGCCACTTCTGGGAGCTCTTTTCTGTTAGATATTTTATAAATCCTGTCCCTCTGCCTTTTGGCAGAGCTGCTGTTCACAGGGTCATGACAACCACAGCCTGACACTAGACTTGGAAACATCAGGTGAACCACCCCAAATTGCCATTTGGCACCTGTGAGAGGAGCCCCAGCCCCGGCAGAAGGAAGGGAATGTGTGCCTGGAGCAGCCAGCAGCTGGGGACAGAGCAGGTTGTCTCTCACCCTGTCATAATGAGAAGCATGTCATCCCCATAGCTTGCAAGGCGAGCAATTCCTACTCTCATATGCAAAACCACTCCTAAATCCCAGCCTGTGGAATTGCACTGACATGCTGTGCATGTTAACACACCCTTCAGTGAGCTGGCTAGCACAGAGGAGAGGTCAGTAAATGGGGAAAATAAAAAATATGTTCATGCAAGAGTCGCTGTTTTGGGATTTGGCTTTTTTATTAGATTAGAGGTATCTTTTATTTGGTGCAACAGAGAAACAGAAGAAAGCATATTCAGGAATATAATGAAATGGAACCATTTCAAGAGCACGTGGCTGAGTGGAATGACATGGAGAAATGGCACAGCTGCTTTCATACACTCACTGTTAGTGTGTGTAAGCTGAAGATGTGAGTGACTGTGCAGAGCCCTGTGCAGGGTGAGATCTAGTCCAAGCCTTAGTTACAGTAGCCTAATTTGTTCTTCAGGAGAGAGTGAATTTTTTTTATTTCATGGTCAATTCCGTGTGAGTGGAAAGGTTCACCCCTCTAAAGGTTCATTTCTCTAAAGATGGAAATCCAGTACTCCTAGAACTGCATGGTTAATTGGGAGTGTTTGGAATATAAGAAAGCTGCTAAATTAATGCAATTGAAATAAGTTGGTAATATTTAAAGCCAGTCACTTCTCACAGCTAAACCCACACGCCAAGAGCTATGTAGAACTTCTGTGCTGCTGAGAGATGTGTAAAGGTCCCATTCAAGAATGAGATGTGATCACCTAAAACAGGGAACAGAAGTGCTTTGTAATGCCAAGTTTGCTGTCACGCCTGCTTTTGTGTAGAATGCAGATCATCTTAAAGTGTTCTTGAGATGAGTGGGATAGACTGAACTGGAGTGTATTGGTAAAGGTATATTTTGTATTTCTGGAGTAGCTGCAGATTAGATATTAAACCTTATCCATAATGTGTTTGTGTATTCTGCACTGTGCTAGTTTCCCCCACAAAGCTACTTAGTCTGTTCTGTTGGAAAGTCTGTGGTGAAGTTGTTTTTCTGTGATTATCCAGTAGAAGCTGGCTCCACTGCCACCCCTGGTGTGATAAGGTTAGAGAAAAATAGTTTTCTGAAGCTGTTGAGAGGATGCAATAACATTTTGATGCCTGTCATATTTTAAGATTTGCAGTTCCCTTCAATCATGTGTTCATTCATGACTCATGCAGGCAGACACAAAGCAGGTGTCCTGTGCAGTAACAAACCCGTCTCCTTTCAGAAGTTTTGGCACAATAAAACACATGGGCCTTCCATGTTAGGCAGAACTAGGAACAAAACTTGCTGCAGTCATCCTTTAGCAGTACTGGCAGGGAAATCATGTAGTTTCCCCTTATTGGTATGATGTACCCAAAAAGAATTCTCCCTTTTTTCCAATAAAGGCTTTCTCCTTTATTCTTCCCCTTCCGCTTGGTCAATTATCACTTCTTGAAATTTAAGATAATTCCTGATCTCTTGTCTAGACAGTGGGTTTTAATTTGCTGATGTGTAAGGAGTTTTCTCCTTTTTCATGCTGTTTTTCCTACAGTCACAAGCTTTGTTGCAGTGCTAGGGGAGGTGCATTGATTTGCAGCCAAATTCTCTGAGGCTCTCTCTGTGCTGGGTGAAGCAGCAGAGAGCATGGGGGCTGTGTCAAATCCATCCCCAAAGCAGAGCAGCCAAGGTGGGGACATTTCAGGGAAGGCAGTGGCTGTTCCTCCCTTGCAGGCAGGAGAGTTTTGGCTCCAAGTGATGGCACCAAGTTGTGATTCCCAATAACTGAGGGTTGGTCATCCCAGATCCAAGCTGTGACCAAGACCTCAGCTGTGGGCTGCCTCTGTAGAGAGCAGAAAAACTGCTCTGATGGAGAGATACTGCCAGCAATAGTCATCCAGCATCCTCCAGCAATTGCACCTGATGCAGTTTGTGCTTAGACCTCAGTGTTTACCAGCTGCAGATAGAGCTGTCCTCTCCAAATGTGTCCTATCATATCCTGAACTTATTTATCCTCCCAGCCCCACTGCATGCTTCAGAATGGGCACTGCCACTTTATACAGTGTTAGTGATGCCCATGACTTTGGCAGGAGTTTACCAACTGGGATTTCTTTTCTGAAAGCCTCAGCCTCTAAGGTGTGGAATGCAACAGATTTCAGCAACAGAAAGCTAGAAATTCTGCTGTTCAAGGTAGCAAGGAACAGTGATTCTCAAGGGTTAAAAACTTCCTAAATATTAAACAGATAAAATCACATGAATATTTATGTTATACCCATGATTTTGTGGGGAAATGATTTCCAGCCAGAGGGTCTCTGGATAGCAGCTGTGTGAGAGTTTTGAGAGCAGACTTTGATTTACTGCTGCAGTTCACTACACCTCATGCATACCATCAGCATACTCAAAATTATGGTGTTTTCTAATCTGACTATCTCTGCCCTCCCATTACATCCTCCTGCCATTCTTTTTAGCCTGTCAGCTGTTTCAGTGGGTGTTTGGTGTAGCAGTGAGAGGCTTTGCTGCTTGGTTTCCTGGTCTGTTTGGTGGAGAGCTTGGGGCACTCTAGAAATGATAACAGGCACAAGCTGTTTTGTATGAGAAATTAAAACTGAAATTCAGAAGCCTTGAAACATAAGAATTAAGGCCTTATCTCTGCCCTTCATCACCTTCCTTGTGCTTATGTTTTATCTGTGTTTTTATTATATATCATTGCCAGACTATCCTGATTAATTTTTCTGCCTCATCCCAATTCCCTGATGTCACATCAAGCATCCCTGTGGGATCCATCCCTCCCCTCAGGTGTTTGTTCCTGGATTCCCCCTGGTCCTTGCCCCATTTCTCCTGCTTTACCACTCTGTTCCTTTCCTCTTTGCTTGCTTTGGGCAGTGAGGGACTTGGTGGGAGTCCAGGCCCTGAGATGACAGGGATGGCTTTTCTTGCTCTCTCTTCTGGTGCCCAGAGCCGCAGTCATGTCCAGCAGCCAAGAAGGGAATTAGAGCAAGGAAAGTCCTGAGCAATCCCCAGAAGAAGCAAGCCCTAGAAGCCCCAAAATGGAGCGAGATCAAGGCAGACAGAATCTGTAGAGGTTTTTCTCCTAAAGGCTCATAAATCTTCAGTGGGGCATATTCAAAGGCTTTTCACTTTGCCAAATTTGGATGTAAAAGGCACATCCCTGTTCCCAGGGTGACACCAAATTTCCAGTCTCCAGAAGATGGAGGCGTGAGAGCAACTCCAAAAAAATAATTGTTAGAATTTTTATATCGACTAAGCACTTTTCTCTAATCTTGTGTTGGGAAACTGCCAGGCCTCCCCCTCTCCCACCCTCTTTGTGATTTCCTAGAAATCTCTGCTGGAGATAGACACCTGGCAAAGGAGAATTTCAGCCCCAAAAGTTTTAATGTGGTGAAACAGGGGCTCTGGGTGGCACAGGGTATCTTGACCAGCACCCAGTGCTGTGCTGCACCACATCTCCCACCAGCTCAAACTCAGGGCCTCGTGCTACAAAATTAATTCCTTGTCACTTTGAGCAGGGCAAATGGGAGATGCAGAAGCACTTTGCAGTGTTCAGGGAGTATCAGGCATGAGTGCAAATGGGAAGATCATGGCAAGTGCTCCCTGCCTGTGCTTCAAGGTAACCCCTGCCAGCGTGCGCCGCCTCCTTGCAAATGCCATACAGCGTTTTTCACTCTCTGCTGGAGGAAAAAGCCGCCCTAAGAAAAGCAGAATGAGGGCTGATGTTTTGAAAGGTGTCCAAGAGTAACAAAACTCAACTCTCCAGGGCTGAGTTTTGCCTCTTGTGTTTCTCAACTAGGGTGGTTGAATGTGTTACAGACCTATCAGAAATTTTGCTACAAATGCACAAATATTAATCTACAGCCATTTCCTTTGCTTTCTTAAACATGAATGAGGATTTTTGTCTCTTTCTCCCTCCATAAATTGTTCATGGTCAGAGGGGGCATGTTCCGTGTCAAAGTCTTGACCGCCAGGATCAAACAAAAAACCCTTGTGAACTCAGAAGTGGAGACAAATAAATGACTATTACTTTTTTTTTCCCTTTTGCCTGGAGTTAAACCTTTTCTCTGTCAACAATATTGACTTTGTTCACTTGGAAGGAAACAGAGGGAGAGAGAGAGAGAGGGAGATTTCTCTAGATGCTGCACAGAAAAAAAACATTTTGGAAGGAGGAATGAAAAAAGACAGAGGTTACAGGAAATGGTAGACATTTTTTGTTGAATTAAACCATTAGGAGTGACCCAAAAACCAACGGGAAAGAAAGGAAACAACTGGATACATTTAGGTCACAAGAACCAGCCAAACGGGGAGCTGAAACCAATTATCATAAATGAATGTTTCTCTTTTATTCATGACCACCGTGTATGCTCCCATGATGCTCTTTGTCTTATTATAAAAACAGATGAAACTATTTCGTTTTGTTCTTATACTTATTAGCTAATGCAACTTTTGGGCAATTTATCAAACACTAACACATGTTGTGATTAATAAGCTCAGAGAATTAATCACAGTTAAAGCCCCTTAAAAAACAGAGGATGTCGGGTCCCTCTTAAATATATGTTTGTGCAGGATTATGTAACTTAAGCAGTGACATCGAGTTTTGATGCATATTCATGCATTTTACACGGAAAGATCCCTGAAACCATATGTTCAGGCAAGCTATAATTACAGTAACTTCCATTCCTGTGAGACTTTGCCCTGCAGCATGGGCAGAGCAAGCCCTGCTTGCCCCAGACGTGGGTGCTGGGGGTTGTGCACAGGGGAGGGGAGCAGAATTTGGGGTTTGGGCTGTAACTGCTGGATTCAAAGGGGAGATGTCACAGGACCTCAGAAGAAAACCCATCTGCTCCTTTTTAGATCCTTTCCCAGAGGTCTTGCTGCCCCCTTAAATCCAGATACCATTGGGGGGGGGAGGAAAATGCCACTAGACCTGGCCACAGCAACTCTCAGCATCTTCCTCCCTCCCACTAACCCAGTGCAGCCTCTAATGAGCCATAACTGGCTCTTAAGTGCCCCTAACCACTTCACTGAGGTTAGAATAAATTTCTAAATGGGGAAGAGGAAAGGCAGAGGCAGCCAGCATATCCTGCAGCCTCACTGAGGTGCACAGAAGCTGGTTCATGCTGTGAGACACAGCTCCAGGGCTGGGGAGCCTCCAGGGGAGCAGTGGGACCAAGGGTGGTCTTCTTGATAAGGAGACAACTATCAGACATAGAGAGGACCAGGGGAATACTTGTCACTGGAGCATTTGGTGTTGTGGAAGCAGAGTTTTGGGAGTTTGGGTGTCCTTAGATAGGCAGATCTGAGTGTTTGCAGTGAGGGATGAGGAGAAGTGGTCACCTAGGTGCTGGCACAGGCTGAGTTGCTTATAAATATCTCCCAACAGAAGCATTGAAAAGGTTTGCTTGTGGCCTGGCTGAGGGACACTGTCGAAAGAGTGACACGAAGCTTTTGAGAATATTTGCTCTTCACTGAAGTATACACACATTTACCTATTTTTGACTTTTCACCCCAGCTCCAGGCAAGACCAAATCTTAACATCCTTGAGTATCACAATGGATGGAAAGTCTATTGTTGGGTTGCTATAAAAATGAAGAAGTGCATCCCTGTTTCTAGGCTCCAAAGTGCAGTCAGGCAGCTCCCTGAGGCTCCCTGTTAGCAGCCTGTTCTGCTCAGCGAGGTACTTGCTGTGTCAACATCCAGTTGACTTCAGCAGGAACAAAGTGTTTGTTTAAGTGCTTTTATTGACTAGGGAGGGACTTAAGCATGTGTTTAAATGCTTTCTACAACTAAGGCATAAATACTTGATTCTCATAGCCCAGCAAAATAATGGAGCTGGTCTTCAGTCAGGCATAAATTCTACACTGTGCTACAGGAGTAGCTGAGTAAAATTCTATAGTATGTGTCAGACCAGATTTTCATAATGATTCTAAAATATCTGTATCTCTCCATCGACTGCAGTGAGATTTAGAGCTCAGTCTTTATAAAAAAAAGGAAAAAAGAGGAAAGGAAAGTGAAGTTATCCTCTGTGGTCAAGGCATCTGAATAAACTCTTACTCATTAATGGCTGCGAAATGGAACTTACTCAAGTTTATGCAGCTAATTTGTCAAGCATTCAGCAAAATATGCAAAAGGATGCTGCCGGGCCTGCTTGTGTGGAACTACTCTGGCATTCAAGAAGAAAGAAACATCCCCAGACAACACCTGCTGGCATTTCCACAAGAAAAAGGTCTTTTTCTGTGCCTCTCACATGTTAACAAATTAATTTTTTTTCCTCACAACTTAATCCCAGTGAAGTGTATTTATTTTTTTTTTTTTCACATGCCACCAAAACGTTTTTGGTGTGTGTTAACAACATGTTGGCCCTATGGGCTACATTTCTTCTGGGGAAGATAGACGAGCTTCTTTTACTTTGAGTTTCCAACCGAGATCGCCGGCAAAAGAAAATTAAAAAGCAGGCTTTTCGTTTTCGTCTTTCGGCAACCCTGATGTGGTTGCCGAGGCATTGCTTAGAAACACAAACATTACAGCACATATGGAAGTCTACTGTCGAGTGGAACCGAGTCCTAAAGCAACATGTTAAGTCGGAAAAATTTATGTTCATGCTAAAGCGGCAGTGTGGTAATCGGTTTCAATGGAAGTAAAAGGAATGCATCAGAGATGAAAATGGCTCGCTCCCTTGGATGCAAGTGCAGGAATTCAGACCCAGGGTCTGGGATGACTGTGTGAAGAGGAAGTTGCTTTTGTCAGTCAGGGCAAATCAGGCTTGTGGCAACTGCACTTCTCTCCTTGTGAGTGCGTCCGTCTGCATAGAAGCAGTTTTATTTTGGACAATTGTTTAGTATTAAAAGACCTCTAAGTCCATCAAGTTGCATATGCTCATTTATATACACTCAAAATATTCATTTTCCCCCTTTATTTGGATGTAAATGAAGTAGTTTCAGGCTTGCTGAGAGCAATGGAGGCACAAGTCCAAATTTTTGCTTTTCCAAGTCAAGCCATTCAGCTCTTTCCAGAGGCTTTATCAGGATTGCTTCTTTAGGTACCTTTGTATTAGGGAAAAGGGATATAGGAATGTCCAGGAAAGGATTCATCATGACTCTTTCAGGATTGTCTCAATAATCTCATATTGTGCCTTCTTCAATTGCTTCAAAAGAGAGCCTGGAAAACTTGTTTAGACAAGATGTGGTACCTTAAAGCAAATAAATCACAGTAAATGCTTCCTCTCTGGAACCAATGGTTTGCACTCCCGTCCACAAAAAGCTCTTGGCATCTTGATTGCATGTCTGGTTCAATATCTAAATATCTTCAAAGAGCCCAAATCCCCCTGGTTTCTCATAATTATGTCCCTTGATTTCTTTTTGTGAACTTGAATGTCCTTACCTAATGAGAATGGTGTAATGCTAAACAATGATGGCTGTGAATTTTTCAGATATTGGGAAGAATCATGTTTTTAAAATATTTCAGAGACAGAGGTTCTAATACTATCAGGAGTAAAAAAAAAAGGAGGGCAATATTTATTGCTGCTTGAGTTGTGTACTTGTAGTCTCAGCATTTTCTAGTCAATGGCCTAAAGCATTTTTACAGGTATAATTGCCTTGAAAATTAGTGTTTGCCTTTCTCCATTGCCAGGGAGGCTGCCTGCCTAGACACTCCTGCATTTTGGAGTCTAGAGGTGGATCCAGTGTGGTGGTGGAGGTCAGACCTGGATTTGAAGGTGAAAGGTGTTAGGAAAAGACACCTGCCCTACCTTTTACCTGATGCCATCACAGTACCACAGGCTGGATAAAGTGCTGAGCCCCAGCTGCTTCTCATAGCTCTGGTTTAGCAGAGCTAAAAGCTTGTGCTTGCTGGGTTGGACCTGCAGGTAGCCCAGGGCTTGGCTAAGCCCAGCTCAGAGGAGCTGCTGGGGCAAAGGCTCCAAGTGTCTTGAGGGACAGAAGGAAGGTTTGAGGACCCAGCACACAAATCCTTTGTATCCCAGTTTTATCATCTTGCCTGCTGAGGGAATAGCTTGCTTTTTAAGTTGCTTATTGTTTCAGGCCTACAGCTAATCCTCTAAGAAAGTAATTTCTGTTGCTCATGGCTAATACCCCATCCTGCATTGAGAGTTACATCAGAGCAGAATTGCTGCTTAGTCACTGCCTGCTTTTCAGCCAAAGAAACATCATGGGTTCTGGATTATTGTGATTTTTTTACCTTTTTTTCCCCCTCTTTTTTCACTTCTCCCCCCCACCCCCCCCCATTTTTTTTTTTTTTGTGTAAATCCAGACGAATATTTAGATGTCATATTTGATGTTCAATTCCTTGATTTTGCCTAGTTGAAAAAGCCACCTATTTACTTGAAAAATATGTCTGGAAGCCAGAAGATAACCACGTCGCTCCCATGGTTAAAATGTTTTATATAAAACTTGTTATTACCATAGATCAATGGGATATGTACAGAATATGTTACAATGGGGCCTGTGTTAAGGATTTGTCAAGATTTCCATTATAAACCACTATTTTCGAGGGTTTATAACTCAGTCATAAAAAATCATTCCAAGCTAAAACTTGGCAAACAAAATGTCAACCCAGGAGAGATTTTCTTTTACCAGATTTACTTTAATGCTTTAAACTGATTTGTCTATTTTAAAATTATACGAGTGCCCTGTTTTATAGACTTGCTGCGTATACAGGGTGCGTGTGTGCTAATATAACACACATACCAAGGAAAAAACAACGTTAAAAGCACATTAGCACAGCAAATCAGAGCTCCAAAAAACCCACAAGGTTAAAAATGAGGTTGGATTTGCAGTTTGTGGAATCTTAAGCATTGGGATGCCAACTTTGAGCTAAATCTTCAGCTGGTGGATTTAGCTGGTTGAGGCTGATTTGCACCAGCTGAGCTGCTGTCCTGTCATGATGCCACCCAATGTGTGATGTCTCTAGCATCTGAAAAAGCTGTTGTTGAAAATTGGTGGAAATCATGACTCTGAGGTGAGGGGTGGTAGAGAGGACTGACCTTCTCAGGGCAGCTGGTGTGACAGGCAGCAGATGTTCAGCTGATCTCCCATCCTGTGATTCTGGGTCCTGGCTGCTCCTGATGGTCACAGAGAAGAGGTGGGTGTGACAATGAGGTGCAGAAATCAGAGGATTAAAGCACAGCTCTCTGTCTCTTCCCTGTGGTTAAGGAGCCAGAATCTGCCATCACCATGTAGTAGGTGGCCTGAGCTGTTCATCACTCTTAAACACAAATGTCATTGTCAACACCTGCATTTGTCCTGGTCCAAGTATTGCTTTGCCAGTGCTCTGTCTTTGGCTGGGATAGATGAACTGTGGCTCATCCTGCTCACAGCCCAAAGCCCTGCCTTACAGCAGGGTCTGGTGCAGAGCAGGACATGAGCTGGGCTTGCAAAAACCCAGCCTGAGCCCCTGAGGTCAGACAGGCAGCAGAGAAGCACAAGCCTCCAACAGATGTTGAGATGTTGGAGAGGAGTTCTAAGACCTGAGGGAGCTGATTTCTGCCCTTAGACCACAGCAGGGTCTCAGGTAACCCTGCTCCCAGCTTGGCCTCAGCTGTCTGCCCAAAACCTTGAGGTGAATCCAAGCCTTGGTTCTTTGCAGGACTGAGCTTTAGACACAGAGGGTCAGACCAGCTATTCCCTTGCTGGAGGAGATGTACAAGACTTCAGTTTGGCTTCCCTCCCTGGTTCACAGCTCCCCTTCTCCTGGAATCTTGAGCTGGGAACTCTTTTTTTGCTGACACTGGGGTGTTTGTCATCTCCAAGTATCACTAGGCTGTGTCACACTCTGCTCCAGCAAACCTCTCCTGAGATCTTCTGTGGAGCTTGATGTTGAGTCCCTCTTGCTCATGGGTTTTGTTAATTGAGGGCAGAAATAGGTTCCCCTCTCTGCCATAAATCCAGCGTGCACACACACACACATACTTGTAAGATATTTAGAAAAGCTCTACTCTGAGTATCTCAAATGTGTGTGTGGGGGGGTGGGGAGTAAAGAAAAGCAATAAAGAGCCTACATTATACCACATGTGCGAGCAAAGGGCTGTGGTTAACTCCCTTCAGATAGGTTTAAGCCAGGGCCCCTTTGTAACAGCCCCCAGAAGACTACTGAAAAGTGGGCATCCATGGTTTTAAATAGGTTAATTTAAAAAATAAATTGTATTAGACACTTTTCCTCCCCCCACCTCTGTTAACCAAATACACAAGTGACACAAATAGGGAAAAATGCAGCTGGTTGTGGCTCACATGGGGTAGCCAGATTCTTCTGGCATGCTGGGGACATTGACTATGGACAGGAGGGAAGAGCACCATGAGTGCCTCTACCTGGCATTCTTTCGTGCTGGGAGAAATGGATGTTAATTTTGTGGTCAATGCTCTGGAGAGGGGTGATTTTGAACAGGTTGGTGAGCACTTCTTGATGCATATGGGATAAAGGAACCTAAATAAGGGAGAGAGGAGTACTACAACCCCTGTGTCCTTTTTCCTCCCTGCCCTGCCTCACCTTTCCCTTCACTTAGGAGTGGTGACAAGCTATTGCTTTTTCTACTGGTTAAATTGCTGCTGATTGTGAGGTCCTCTGCCTGTCCTGATGTGGGCTGCACCCCCTCCCCACGGTGAGCCCACAGCCAGCTGTGACACAGTGACACACAGTGACACAGAGTGACACAGAGTGACACACAGCCCCGTGATGGCTGAGCACACAGGAGATTAAGGGATATTAATAAGAATCAGATTGAGAATAAAGTGAGTTGACAACAGAGCTTGGATTTTCCAAAGTGCTTTTTGGATGAAAAATGCTTCTCTCTCTTTTTTTTTTTTTTCCCTGGATGTTGTTTGGCACAAAGGATGACATTATTTGCATTGGCACCTTTTCCAGATCAGCTCCCAAAACGCTTCCAATCTAGTATTGCTGATTTTTCACTTGTCAAGAAAACAAAACAAACCAGAGTAGAAATGATGGGTTTGGCTTTTGCTTTGTGTGCTGTGAAAAACAAATAAGCAAAACAAATATTTTTCCAAGTTTTTAATGGAAAATCAAATTCCCATGCTTACCAGAGTTACTAATTAAGAGAACCAGAAGGACACTACACCCAGGGACATGCAGCATTTCCTCACAACTGGTCAAACTGTTTGTAAGAAATATACATCAAATATGTCTCTGCATCATTTTATTCATCATTGATGCTAAAAATTAAACTGTTGGATCAGTGGAAGTGAGATCTCACTTTTCAACTGAACTCTAAGTCAGAAATAAAACAGCTTCTCAGAGAACAATATAGCCACAGTGGAGGGAGCCGGGTCACCTTGTGGTGAATTTAAATGAGTTCTTAATGAAAAGGGGAATAAAATTTTCACACATTCCTCTGCATTAAAGAGGGGTCAGACTCTAGCATCAAGGTGAGCCTAAACTCAGGAAAGACACAAAGGGAATTCCTGAGCTGCCGACAGAAATGTCTCTCCAGTCTGCCAGGAGCCAAAATGCTACTGCTGGAAAAACAGCAGGCAGGGTGGAAATCTGGGTCCAATGAAGGAGCAGCCAGGGAAGCTGTGGAGTGGGGTCGCAGAGCAGGGAAGATAAACAGCATCCCCCCAGCACAGAGGTCAAGCTTATTACGGAGATGAGGCTGGTGCTGGGTGTGAAGAGGTTCAGCCAGATGGCAGGGACCAGCAATTCTGTCCCCCATTAATGAAACTTTGCAGCATCCAGTCCTTATTGTAAAGATGTAATGCAGTTGAACACTGGCTGTCAGGATTTATTAAAAATGTGTAACCTCAGGCAAGTTACCAAGTTCTCCACGTCTCAGTTTTGCTCTCTGTAAAATGGGCTGTTACTCCATGGCAATTACCATAAGGATTAGCAATGGAGGTGGACAGGGCAACTTTTTTTTCCCCTGAGACTTAATTTATGTTTATCTGTCTGATCAAAACCTTAAATGCCAATGTAATGGACTATATTTTAATATATGGGTCATCTCAAAAGCAGTAAACCTGCGCTGTTGTTTGTATTTTATATATGTTGTTTGTTTTCCTGCTCTGTGGTGTTCCTCAAAGATGCTGCCAGTCAGATTTGAGAATGATCTTGCAAAAAGAGATTTCACTCATGTGACTGCCACTTTACTCAGGTGGAAGGAGGACCACAGCCTCTTGCCAGGGCACACAGACAGGGTCCTGCTGGGCTGTCCTGGGATTTCTGACAGCACTGCACTCACACCTGCAGTGCCAGATTCTCTGCAGTGGGAGTGGAGCCTTTGCTGGGTGTTCCTGGTGTCTGCTCCTCTCCAGGGGTGAAGGAATGAATTGCAGTTCCATGAGCAGCCAGGAGCTGAAGCTCTGCTGTCAGGAGCCCCATGCAGACCTGGGCTGGACAGGGACATGATGATGTCCCTTGTCAGCTGGACCCGTGGTAGCTCAGCCCCTCTGTGTGGGGACAGGGGGTGGCAGAGCTGTGGGCACAGTGGGATGGGCAGCCAGCCCTCCAGCAGGGACTGTGCTGGGTACAGAGTGGGGACACATCTCCAGGAACAGGGTCTGGCTTTGCTTTGCTTTTGTTCCTAAATTAGACACTTAATTACTCGAGTCTTTCCAGCATTAATAAGGGACAGGCATCTCCAGAGGGAAATTCAGACCTGAGTTGTGGGAAGCTCTCCTCCATAGGGATAGGGGCCCTGTTAGGCTCCTAATTTAAGCTTCTTGGTTGAGAACTTCACATTTGGTGTAAAGACTCTCAGTCTTTGGGGACAAACATAAGAAAACATGTTAAATCCTGCAAATATCCCTTATTGCTGATAGTGCCCAGGAGAGTTATCTCCTCTGGGAATGGCAACCACCCTCCTTCCCTGCATCTTCTGGGGAGAAATCAGGGGTCCGTTGGAGGTGGACAGTGCTGAGCTGCCTTCCCTGACTGAGTATCCAGTTCTTTTTCTATTATAACTTTATTTAAAAGGAGGGGCAGGGAGCAGTGGGGAGACAAGGAAAATATTTGTGTAAGAAAACTCCACTTTAAAAGACAGCTTAAAACTGGGATTAATAAGTCTGCTTTTATGGAAGCATTTCTACATGTTGTAAAACATTTTTAAAAACATTGTAAAAACTACAGAGTTTCACGTTAAATATGGCTGATTTTCTTTATAGAGGTGACCTGCTTCCCAGAGGTGATGTATACACACCATATGACACAGGGGTTGCTAGGGTAGGCAGTGTTTTTACATTGATTACTGTAGTAAATAATAATGTAAAACTGTGTATAAATAGGGAGTTCAATCCAGAGCTACCCCTGGGGTCTGCAGTTCTTTACACATGGCCCATTTTTCATCACTTCTGTGATTATTTTATTTTATTTTTCTGGAGGAAGAAGGAAAAGGGGGAGGGAGTGTGCTGGGTTATTTTTTTTCCTTTTTTTTTTTTGTCTCTGAAGAATATCTCCTCTTGGGTCAGCTGTTGAGCAGATGCCAAAAACACTGGTCAACACTATGGGGAATTTGTTCCCTCAGCAATTCAGGAGTTCCAAAGAAAAACAACAAGGAGCTGAGGTGGCCAAAGAGGAGTGGGCAGATGAAGTGCATGCTGTAGTTCAGAGACTGGGGAAGACATGAGAATATTATCCAGATATCCCACAGGAGCAGCAGCCAAGTGAATAACCTCTGCTGGGGTAAAATATGAAGTGGTGGGTTTAGACTGCAAAAAGGGGGCTTCATATCCCTTGAAAAAACTTGATAACTACGTGGATGGAGAAGTGCTGGGAGCAGATCTCTGGGTGCCTGTCTGGCTGCTCAGGGATGACCCCCACTGCTGGAATACACCCATTGCCACCAGCAGCTCTGGGCAGACAGATTTCAGCTCCCCTTTGATGGAGACACAATTAATCACCCCTTAAACACATGCTTTGATGACATTGCCCCTTAGACAGGGCTTGTCCCAGCTGGAGGAGAGTGGAGGGGAAACGAGGACCTTCCTGGCTGGTCTAATAGCCCTGGTGTCCCTGGTGGAATTATTGGCCACCACTTAACGCAATTTGTTTCATTTTGCAATTATTCTTCGGGGGGATTTTATAAGCTCCTGTAATAAGTCACTTCTGCTGGGATCCGGAGAGGAAGTGACCTGCATTAGAGGCAGAGGCATTAGCCCAGCCTCCCTTCCACTCTGCCCTGGGATCCCAGCACAGTGCTTTCCACAGTCCCGTGTGCAGGAAGGCTGTGTAGGTGTGCCTATGTGTGGATACATGTATAGTTCTATATATGACTTTTTATAGAGATATGTGTGTGTGCTACATATGGAAGCAGGGTCCTCAGGTTTTAGGGTGTGAGAAGCACAAAAACCAGCTGAGCTCTCTGATGTTTCTGCTACAGAGAGATGTGCCAGTAGAAAAGAGTTGCCTGCTGGTTTTCCTTGGCCAGGATTGGAGGTGCTTAAGCACAGGTGCTCATGCTCATGGTCATGGCTGAGGTCCTGCTCTCCAGTCCATGTTTTCCCTTCAAGGTGTGCTGTGAGCTGCCTTTCCCAGAGGAGGCTTTCAGGTTATGGTGGTGGAGCTGGGCCATACTTCAGTCAGCTGCTCTCCTGGGCTTTCCTGTGTGGACAGAAACATCGGGCTTGGGCAGCTTCCCATGGATGTCAGGCAGGCACAGACCACTGTCAATGCACCATTTCCACATGAGCAAAAGCCCCGTGTGTGCACACTCACCATAAACATGTCACCCTGTCCCATCCACACACAATGAGTGCCCCTATAACCACACACACACAGACACACACGCTCCTCTTCCAGATTCCAGCGGGGCTGCGAGTTTTAACTACCTAAATTAAAAACAGATTCTATGCTTCAGTGGGGAGCTGCCAGGAACTCGTCTTTTCCCCCTCCCTGACTTTTCTCTCCCAAATGCATTGGGGACAAAATACATGCAATTCTCCAAAGGGGCGAATGGTTTCTCAGCATGCAGAGAGGTTGAGGGTGGGGGCAGAGGGACGGACAGAGGAGGAAAAGGGAATGCACAGAATTACTTTCTAGTGGCAGAAGAATAAACAGCTTAAGTTAATAAAGTTGAGGCTGAGGAGAACTATTTGGAGAGTGTGGAGGAAGTCAGGGATTAGTGAGAAAATAGGAGTGCAACAGCAGGAAACTGTGTGGCAGCACAGTGGACCTGAAGGGAGAGCGAAGGATGGAAGGAACTTGATGGAAGGATGGAGAAACTTGGCCAGCATAGCAGGGATGAGAGTAGGAAACTGAAGGGCTGGCAGCTCTAAGTCACAGCCCTGCTGAAGACATGTCACCTTGTGCTCATCAAAATCTGCCTCGAGAGCCAAAACCTCCACCAAAAATGATGCAACCTATTTTTAGGAGCAGATTTACTGATGGACATGATTTCTTTGTTGCGAGGCACGCGTAACAGAAATCAAAAGGAAAAAAAACTAAGAGGAGAAAGAGGAACTCTGGGGTGAGAGGACAACGCCAGCCCTATGGAGGACACCAAGGCCCCAGCCCTGCAGTCCTGCCTGTCCCAAGCCCCTCTGCCAGTCCCAGCACGGGCAGCCCCTGTGAGTGACAGCCGGGGCTCTGGGCGCGTTGCTGACTCGGTGACTTTTTGCAACTGTCGGAGAAGCTTAGCAGATAAGCACACAACAGTTTTTATTATTCCAAGAGGCAGAAGACTTGCCTTAGTGAGCGGTAACAAATACGGACATTCACGACCAGGATTAGAACAAACTGCACTGGTGGGCAAGGGCCAAAGGCAGCACGGAGCTGCAGTGTAACCCAAAACCTCCACAGCTGTTTTCATTTTCCTCCCTTCAACACAGTCCCTGTGTGGTACTTCAGGGAGAATTATGAAAGTGGCGTGTAATTCAGAGAAGTAATGTCTTTCTTTTTTTTTCCCCTCCCTTCTCTCTCTCGCTCTCTTTTTCTTGGAGTAATGAAAATTGCTGCGGTAGATTGTTTTGGATTCAAGGGAAATATCAGACTATTTTCTGCAGCATCTCGCTCATCCCTCAGCGGTGAAAACCATAAATTTGATGAAAAAAAATAATTAAAAAGAAAGAGGTGAACAGCTTAGAAGTGCTGGACATTGTGCAAATGAATGCAGTGACTTCAGGGACCTTGGTGGCCTGAGAGAGACTTGCTGCTTTCATTCCAGTACAAAGCCTGATCTGTACAAATCCCCACTCTGGAGAAGGGGATTCTTACTGCCGTGAAGCCCCGCTGGCTCCCGCCAGCATTTTGATGGGAATTGTTTAAAAAGCGTGAGGCCACATCCTCTGCTGTGTCCTGGTGATTCACACCAGCCTGGAGGATGCTCTGCCTCTAAGAAAAAAAAGTGATTTTCCTTCTGGAGGATAAATCCTCACCTGATCTAATGCTCTATGTTCTGCCAGGCTCAGGCCAGCAGGGAGTTTAGACTTCTTGTTTTTAAACAGAAATGACCACATTGTGGATCGTCTGTTCTGTTGCTGGCACAGTTTTCTAAGAGGTTCTGCATTTTCTCATTAAAATCTGTAATTCTCACATGCACAAGAAATCTGAAAAAATTTCCACCTTTCAGTGAGCTAAAATATTTTGTTTAAAGTATTTTGAGGCCTTTCCTTTCAATTTTGCAACTTAAAAAAAAAGAAAATTTAAACACATTTGTCAGAAAAAATACATACCTTAATTGTCTAAATATTTCAATCCAGCTTTATCAAAGACCTTACATAAAAGAAAAAAAAAAAGAAATTTTTAAATCTTGTCTTGATATTATTCTTTAAAAAACTCCAAGAAACCAAGCTAGTATGGTAGTATTTAAAAAAACCCAACAAAACAAACCAACAAAACAGCCTCCTCAAAGCCCTCAGTTGCACTCCAGGAAATACTTCACCTCTAGTGAATATTAGGAAAATGTGCTGAAAAGTTATGTTTCTCGCCTGAAATTGTTGGGATTGTTCAAAAACCTTAGATAGCTGTTGCATCTTGTTATCAAATTCTGTTGGTCTTTCTTTTAATGGGTTTCACATGATTTTTATTCAACAAGAAAATAACTCAGAGAGCGACTGGAAACACTTAACGTGTGTACCCTGACACATCTGCACATACCATAATAGACACATGAATTTAATGCTCAGTTGATTCAACGCAGGGAGTGGAATTTAGTGTCAAGTCAATTAAAATATCCTGTTCCCACCCCCCCAACCCCCTCCCTTTTCTTTTTTTTTTTTTTTTCCCTTCCTCTTTCCCCCCCTGAAGTATTTATCAGGGCTGCTGCATGGGAGGTATGTGGTGTGGAAGTTGTGGGAAGTTGTGACGTGGTGTTGGTGCAGCACAGCCGTGAACGTCCTCGCTCTGCTACGGTAACCCGTGCTGAAGTCACCACAACCTCGCCAATGCAGAGCTCTGCTGAGCCACACAGGAGAGGGGCAGGGATGGCAGAAGATTTCCCACATGCAGTGGTGCCCACACTGCCCTGGCTGGGCAGCAAAGCGGCGAATTTGGCTGCCTGTGCGTGGCAGACACAGCCGCTGTTCTCGCTACCCTGTGCGAGTCTGGACGGCTACTGGAGCTAAACAAGCGCTGTAAAACAAACTGTTATGAGCAGCAGATAAATACAGCGTGAAAAAGATTAATGGTTAGGCAGCTGGGGTGTAGAAATATACTGCTTTCCATCTTGACTTGAGCTGTTTTGGTTTTCCTAGAAGCTTATCCGTAGGTCTGCCGTGTCCTGTCTGGGATTTCGTACCCACAGTCCAAAGAATTCAGGATGAGGGCTGTGTGTACCATGCTGTCCATGGAATGTGTGGCCCTGTCATGGCACTGGGAGGCACTGAGCAGTGTGAGGAATATGCAGAATAAAAAAATCCTTTATTTGCCAGCAATAATGCCAGAGATGCGGTTACAAAAGCAACATCATCTCTGCAGTGATTTTAGAATCAGTTTTGGTTTCAGTTTGGAAGATCGGCAGAGCTGGATTCCTGGGCTGCTACAGCATCCCCTTTTAGTCAATGGCTTTTCCTCCACTGATATACGTGAATTTTGGGAACAGAAATTTATTATTAACACCTGCACATTATACATCAGAAAAAGCATGGGGCAAAGCCGAGGTGTATCTAAAGATGAACGTGTTTGGATGCACACATAATTTTTTAAACCAAGGGGATAAACAATTGTCCTGTTTTCTATTGTTTTAGTACTTCTTCCGGTGTAGACAACCTTTGCAGAACAAAGCTGTCTTTGTAAAACTAAGTCCTTCAGCATGTGAATACTTACACACGTCCTTCGCTGTTTAACTGGAGGCAGAAGGAGCTTAAACCTTGGAGATAAAGCTTGTCTGTGAGTCTTTGTAGAAGTGGAAGTGATCCTGCACCGTGCCAGTGCAGTGATCCCAGCACACCATACCGTGTCTGGTTCACGTTTGGGGCCAACCCTGATGTATAATTCATACACAACATTTTATTAACTGGCAAATTTCCCCCTGAACCTCCCCCGCAAATTCTCCAGACTGTAAGGAAGGAATTTGTTGTGCGGTGGCCTCTTCCCCCTCTCCTTGCCCATTTTTTTATGACTGAGGAAACCCTTTTATTGTATGCGAAATAAAAGCTTGATGTGGTCTGCCATTTTTTAATTTACCGTGGTATTAAATACAAAATGTATCCGCTTACAGAAGGTGGCTCATGGCTTGTGGTCTGGGGTTGATCCAGTTCTTGTTGTGACTTGTTGTAGGGGGACAGGGAGAAGGTAAAATCTCTGAGGTCTGAGCAGAGATCAGTGGGGTGAAGGCATGAGAGCCTCATCCCTTCTTGCAGAGTTTGTCACCCCTATAATTTTTCTCGTGTTGTGCAATGGCTGCCTTGCAGTGCTGCAGGATTAATGTCACTCCCCTGGGCTGAGGGTGACAAAGTGACCCTGAGTACCAGCACAATGAAACCAGCAGGTCAAAATCTGCTTCTCCAGGGGAGTAAAGAGCAAAAACCCTCATCAGCTGCAGAGGGTGGTAAGAAGGTGCTGTGGGTGACTGCACAGAGATAGCACAACCTGGTAAATAATGAATATGAGATAGCTCTGGTAAATAGTCAGTCTGTGGTTCCTCAGAGGGAGGAAGGCTGTGGAGTTGTCCCTAAACTAGGACAGGGGTGCTTGTGTGGGGGTTGGGAAGGCACAGGCTCATTTCGAGGCAGTTCTGTTGTGCTTCCTCGTCTTGGTTTTGCATTTGCTAAATGCTAAGGGCTTGTGGTACAGTACTAACAAAAATCGGATGAAGAGGTCTGGACAGCCTGGGTGCTGATGGCTCTGTCTCCATAAAGTGCTATAAATAATATTTGGGGCTTTGAATACAAAGTTCTCTGACTCCAGAAAGCAGAATAAAAGACATGAAAGCATCTGAAATACAAAATATTAGGGCTTTTGCTTTTGAATGATCTTCCTTTATACTGCTCCATTGTCATGAAACCCCTTTCTGACCATGGTTAGACAATGTTAGAGATGGCAAAACTGCCTTTTCTGGGAAAAGGAAGTTTTAATGAAGACAGATTGGGGCTCTTTTCTGCTACTGTTGTTGCTGGATTCAAATTTTCTTTCTGGAAGGAGGAGGCAAAACCTATTCCCAAAGAAAAGCACATATGAAAAGGAAAGAGAAAAGAAGAGCAATGCCAGAAAACAACTTCTGAAGCTGAGTCATGGCAAGATCTCCATGTGGGAGAGGGGCAGCTCCCTGCCTTGGCAGCACCAGGCAAGCTCCACCATGGAAAAGCCACTCAAGGCAATGCTTTTTGTTGCCTTTTTGGTTGTAGGCTCACAGAAACACAGCTACATAAATAAACAGAAATAGTAATGTAGTCTTGGCTACAACAAGCTAGAGAGAGAAGGATTGAGTCTAGAAGGAATAGAAGACATAGGAGAGAAAAGATCAGGAATGGGAATCAGGTAGCACATGGCATGTGCCCAGAGCTGATGGAGAAGGAAATATCATCTGATCCTTTCCAGGGTGGGTCTGGTCAGCTCTCAGGATGTGGATGCTGCAGCAGTGGCATCTCAGGAGAAGACTTCAGGAAGCTGTGGCAGCTTCAGGACAGACTGGGCTGTTGTCTTCAAACCTCTCTGGAGTGGTAGGTTTTGCAAGGGGAAAGAATGAACAAATCAGATTCTTTACATTTTTCATCATATAATCCTGATTATGTTTATTTTTATCCAGCTCTGAAAATGGTTATTTATTACAGGATCAGAGACTCAGACTCTGAAGCTTACATTGACATAATTATTCTGTGTAACTAGTCTGCAGCCATAATTTTCATTGAGTTCTTATGTATGGGAAATCTTCAAAATAGGTATTCTGGCAAGGCTATTAATAATAAAGTATCAAAAGAAAGAACTCAAGTGTCTTGTGTGGTTGATATAATATGTTTAGCACTAAACCATTGTTTTGTTAGTTACAAATGTGTTTCAGACAGCACAGCCAGTCTCTACTCTGCCCATTGAAAGTGCTCCAAAACTTTTAACCAAGATATTCAGGTAAATAGTGAGTGCTGAGACCATCTTCTCTTTGCTGAGACTCTTTGAAGCAACAATCAGGTAAAGAAGATCAAGAGTTGATGGGAAATAATTAGAAGCTGTTACCTTGGCCCATGGATGCTCTGCTGTTCATGTCATTTCACTTTGGAAGGTTAGACTCACCAAAATAATTGCAAGCCAATCTCGGGGCAATTATTGTGACAAAGATTCAGGCCTGTAATTTTCTTCATGAAGGGAGAGCTAAAAACACCATTTTGACTTTTTGCTGGTAACAGCATTTAATGGCACATGAGCAGTTTTTGAGGCAGTTTCTTCCTCCCTCTCTGGTCTTTCCCCACTCAGTTTCCCAGACCATGAGGTCTCCTGGACTTTTCCTTACATCCATGGCAGGAGCCAGCCCAAGTCCATAGTTTTTCTGATCATTGGCATAAGTGTGGCCCTCGCCCACCTAGGGTGAGATGGTCCAAATGCTCACCTAGATGAAGGTTTAAATGTCTACCATCCATGTTCTCTGTAAACTCTGCCAGAGTTTAGCCCACCCATGGCTTGGGCTTCCTCATGTGGGAGGAGGTGCTGGTGCTGTCAGTGGCACCAGCTCATGGAGCAGCCCATCCCAGGCTGTGGAATGGGATCACAGGTCCCTCTGCTCAGCAGTGCCTGCTGGAGGCTGGGCTGAGACAGAGGGCTTGAGGTGCCCTTGTGCCCCCTCCAGCCACCGCATCCTGAGTGGCTTCCTTGGGGACAGCTCTTGTTTGGGGTTGGCTTGTCCCCTGGAGGTGATGTGGGTGAGCTCAGGTCATGGAAACAACTGCTCCATCCAAGTAACTATTGTTGTATCCCGTTACCCACATCACAGGGAAAGTTTTCAAAGCTGAACATACCCAGTGCATGTGCAGGAGCTGTTTCTAAAACATAAATAGTGTGGCCATTAACTGAGGCTTTTCCTTTTTTGTTGTTGTTGTTGCTTAAAGACAGTTCGCATTATGTACTCAATGTTTTTCAAATTAAACCGTTATTTATCCAGAGGTAGCCAAAAATGTAGCCCAAAAACCAGCTCTGATTATTTTTGACCTCTCTAAGGCTAATAATCTGCTAAAACGTCTTTAAACCATCTTAAAGAAAACAGAAACACCACTGCTGACAACTCACATACCTACTTTTTAATGCAGTGTTATTTTAAATGGCTGCGTTTATAAACCTCTAAAGACTGAGGTTTGTAATAGAAATGCTGACAGATCCTTAACACTCCATCCCATAATAACAAAGTTTTGAGAAAGAATGGGAATGTGGACACCACTGTCCCTGTTATGGAGTTGGGAATTTATTCCCCTTTTATTGATTTAACTCATGTAGCCAGAAAACTGTTTTTCCTGTGGATTTGGGGTGAGGACGGAATCGAGATGGCAGCACCAGATATTGTTGGCTGAGAAGCTCAGCTCTGCCTCCACCACGGACTGGGCCCACCAATATTTTTCATTCTACATTCCTATTGCAAAAAACCTCACAGAAATAAGTCTCAGTGGCGGGGGGGGTGGTTTGAAGGGCTCTGCAGAAAAGGGACCACAGTCCCAGGTGGTGCACATCAACCTCCCCAGCCCTCTGCCTGTAGCCTGGCACAGGGAGTTTAGGGAAAGATATTAATTACATTAATTAATTTCTCAGCAATGGGTGCTTTTCAGAGTCACTGCCTGCATAAGAGGCTCCTTACATGCATCCAGGTGGATATCTTTATCCTGCTCTCTGGCCTGTAAAACTCCCTGAAGAGGAAGAAAATTAAATGAGATTTATGTCCTCACACAGCAATGTGGTAATTTGTGCTGTGCAGTGGAGAGAGGATGCTACCATATCATCATTAAATTAAGATGAGCAGAACAGATGTGAAATCTTGATAAGGAGTTTTTTGGGGCAATGTGGCTCAGCTTGTGGTTGGCTTTACTGGCAGAGCAGGGAGAGCTGCAGGCAGCACAAAATGCCCCCATGTCCTCAAGTCATTATCTGGCTCTGATCTGGGCTTGTTTGATCTCTGCACCCTGTGATCTCACCCTTGCTCACCCAGGTCTCCCACAAAGAGCACCCATGTGCTGTGGAAAGTCCAGGCTGCTTAGGAACACAGATGGTGTGGTTTTGTCCATCCCACCACTGTCAGGCTGTTTCTGAGGAAAAGAGGGCTTTTTGAATATTACTTTTCTTTCATTTTATTTTTAAATCTGGCCATCTGGTTCTGCCTCTTTCCTCTGCTGAACTGATGGCTGTACACTGAATTTTTGTTGGCTTTGTTGTTGGACTTTCAGTCATAAAAAAATAAAGGCAGTGGCTCAGGGAATGCAGGCAGGTATCTACACCTTGTCCAGCCCCCCTGGATATTTCCACTGAGGTCTGGGCTGTGATGAGCAATGGGTGGCACAAATCAGGACAGACCAAGTGAAACTGGAGGTTTTTACGCCTTTGAAGATCACAGCCTCAGCTTTCTCCCTGTGTTTTCCCATGAGGAGTGAAGCAGCCCTGAAAGCTGCAAACTAGCCCTGGGCTTGGTTTGCTTCACACTTTACAATGAAGGGAGTGGCAAAACATAATAAATTAGTGCCCCCCAAAAAATGAAGGAGGAAAGAGACACAGGAAGAGTTCATTCAATATTAATTTGAGTCATTCTCGTACCTGCCAGGAAAGCCCAACCCCCTCAGACCTTCTTATGGAAACCACAACTTCAGGGCAAACCAGGAGCACATCTGTACATCACCAGTGTTTAAATGCAAGTTTTCCCTTTACCATAAGCCTTTAAGCAGCAAAGAGCAGAGGGCTGCTCTTAGCTTGTTTTCCTGTAAACAGTGTTAGCATCTCTGTTGCTGGTGTGGGATGCCAAGCTATAATATTAAGAGTCTTGTTTATAATTTTGCAAAGATTTCAGCAGCAGGGTTGTATTTTTGCCTGTGTCTTCGGCTTGGCTTGCCACAGTCAAACAGCTGGGATCACTGTATGTGTGTGTGGTCAAATTTACTGTGAACCGATTAGGATATTAAACAAAATGAAATAAACATGTAAATCTCAAAAACCATCTTGGAGTTGAGGTTTACTCCTATGGAAAGAATACAGATGGAAAAAGTAACATCAAATTAAAGACACTCCTAATGGTAGGCTTTTTTAAAATTTTTTTTTCCTGTTGCCACTATTTTATTTTATAGGAAAATAAATAGAAGGAAAAAAAATTTCAAGGAAAATAAATAGAAATTACACTTTTTATAGAAAAGATCTTGCGTCTCTAAGGAAAATGTTGTGGAGCAGAAAAGCTTGTTTTAAATAATTATGATGCTGTATGTATTTGTGCACTCTTCCATGGGACTGAATATATTTAGGCAGGAAAAGAAAAGAGAAGGAGGCTTTTATTGATTTTTTTTTTCATCTTCTTGTTACCAAAAGTCATCAGCTACAGTCTTGGCTGGCCAAAAGCGATTTCAGCAGACTAACAGGGATCTGATATGATCTAATCTAATCGATCTATGGATGAGAAAAGCTTTTCTTTTCATGCCAGTTTGTTTGCTTAGCAAAAATGTGACTCCAAGAATGGCAGGGACCACCAGGAATAAAGGAAATATCCTTGAAAAGTCAAATCCATGGGGTTTTTTTTTCTTTTTTGGGTGGCCTGTTAATGATTCAGGTTTAATGAAGGAATGGATTTTTAGCAGGACAGCTTAATTGGAATATTAATTATTTGTGACTCTTGCTGTTCCATAGAGGAGAGATCTTCTGCCTGGCAAAAATTTCAAACTCAGTGTCTGGCTTTATTCTGCTTCTGAAAAAGAAGTTCTCAACTTTCAAATTTACCACTAAAGGAGGTTTCTAAATCCCTTTTGATCTTAGTTGTCATTTTTTAGCTCAAGCTTCTTTTTAAAAAGGGAAATTAAAATGTGGGGGGTTTTAAATTTTTGTTTTTAGTTTGTTTGGTGTTGGGCATGTAATCTAATGAGTGAATATATTTTAAAAGGACAAATAGAGTTTCTCCCAAAACAAAGATCAAAGCATTTTATTAAAAATTGCTGACATTAAGTTTTTTAATTTTCTCACAACTTTTTCTGTTTTGGTTTCTCCAAAATAAAATTCCAGCTAGGTTGGAAGCAGGCAGACACTCTCTTCCTTTCAGTTCCTATATCCATGGATTAAAGTTTTCTGGAAATTGATAAAGATTGAAGCTTTTTCCTTTGGTAATATCTTCTTCTCTGTTATGAACCTCAGGGATCTCAAAATTCTTCCAAGATGTGGGTTTTCAAGGCAAGCCAGTCCTTTCTCTTCTGCCTTGATCGTTTTCTGGGGTGTAGATTTTCCCAGATTTTTTTTTTTTTGACAAATTTCTGCCTCAACACTTGTCCCTACTTTTTCTGCCAGATCTCGTGCTTGCATCAGTGTTGTGTTTTTTTTTGAAGTAAGTTTATTGGGGACTTTTTGGCCTAGAAGTGTCAATGATGGGCTCAGAAGACCATTTTGGATCTAGTCTACTGCTTTTTTCTCTTCATCTTCATGGAAAGCCCTCCTTGTTGCCACCCAGCAAAGGAAAGGACACCTTTAGTAATATGAAGGCATGATGGAATTAAAAGAAGACTGAACTGTTTTTCCGTATATGGAATAACACATTAGAACTTCCTAGAGTATTTTCTTTTATTAAAAAAAAAAAAAATTAAATTTCTGCACTTTAAACCCATTGTTAATGTTGGATCATAACATGCCTCTAAGAGAAGTGCAGAAAATAGATATTAAATTTCATCTTACTGGATATGAGCTTGTTTATAGGAGTTACTTTCCACAGATCCTTTGAAGGGGAATCTACAAAACTCCAGCTTCTACTCTGGCTCCTTTATGTCCTTGCTGTGTTCTGTCTTATTTAGATGGGTTTGGTCTAAAGGTCAGCAATTCTGACAAATATGTGCTACTAAATAAGTTGCCCTGGATTTTCTGGTGAATGAAAATATGCAGCCTAAACTTTTATCACAATTTTGATACCTTGAGATTGAGCTTTTAAAGATGAACAGTCAAGAAAAAGGGCAGAAGATAGAATTTCTTTTGCTATTTTGGTCTGATGGAAAATAGCCTGACGTGTCAAATATGTGTGTGAATTCTTTTTTAGTTATCTTGGGCCTCACACCCAGCCTTTCGTGGTTCTTTTGCCTTTCTCGTTTTCTTTAAAAAAATATTTTAACACCTGACATTTCTGTTGCTTAGCCACTGAGACCGGGCTAACTCTTGAACTTTTTGATATGTCAGACAGAGGGAATTCCTTAAATTTCTCCAGTCTTCAAGTCATTTCATCACTACTGTCTGCCCATCTCAGAAAGATTTTAGGTCACAGCTGTAGCAGTCAGAGCCCAGGAAAAGGAAAGAGGTGAAAACCTGAACACTGAAGCACACCAATGTCTTAATAGGTCTGAATCCCACTTTCCCTCTGGTATTGATCCAGCCTCATTTCCATCACATCCCTTTCAACCCTGCTTTTTCAAGAGGAATATTTTGAATATGAATATTTACATGTGTATGCAGTCTTCAGTAATACTTGTGAATGAAAAAATCTAACTGACATAATAGAAAGGACAGCATCTTTTTTTTGGAGAAAAGTAGCTCCCCCTTTCTTCAGCCTCGAATATGAATTTTGCAATCTTGTGACAATTTGGGAGTTATTTAAAATGGTCTCATTCAGTTACTTGGCTTTGGTTTTTCCTTCTTTTTTCTCCTAATGCTGTTTTGTTCTCTGAGAACCAACTGCACTGTAGTGTCTTTTTTCAGGAAAAATCAAATGCAGGCTTTAAAAAAAAAAAATTGAAACTTATTTTAACAACTGAGAGAATCCCTTGGGGAACCTGATCTCCTGAAACTTCTGGATTAAACTGATCTGGATACACTTGTACAGGTACCCATCCATCTCTCCAAGGAGTTGCATCCCCAGGGGAATTCTCAAGGGGTGTAACATGTCCTCTGTAAGCCATTTTTGCCAGACCCTGAAGCTCCCCATGGCTGTTTTGGGATTTTGTTACAAACTCCAGTGCAGGTGCACAGGTCAGAAGATGCTGACAAATGGATTAACTTTGCTTCACTCAGTGTTAGGTTTTTTCAAGGGAATGCAACAAGCAGATCTCTAATACCAGAGTGTGGACTGGGGGTAAGACATGAAGAACAAGTCTATTATGTCTAAAATCAGGCTTCATATTTAGCTTGTTGGAAGCTAAAATTTATGGTGACATCCTGGATGATTCAGGGCCACATAAAAGTGGGGATTTCTCCCTCAGGGATCAGGTTTATGATCTGTGAGTCCCCCAGTTTTGTGCTGTTCTGCCATGGGTTCCTCCCTTACCAGGAGGGAGGAAAGAGATTGAATATAAGGAAAGAGATTTAATATAAGATCTCTGAAATCATAAGCATCAAGCTTATTATTTTCTGGAATAAACCAAGTGCTGTTTCCTTTCTTATTATGTTGATTAGCCATGTCTTTAGTATTATCCATTACATATTCAGTATCTAGTGAACCAACCAGTAGATGAGTCAAAATTAAATATGAGAGAAGGCTTTCCAATGGAATATATTAGATATCTAAACAATATTGCATAGTAATTATTTCATGTAGAGGAATGCTGGTCATTTAGATTCAGTTACAAGCAGATAATTTATTTCATTTTGTTGTTTATTCTCTGTCCTCCCATCTTCCAAGTTTGTGTTCTGCAGAAGATAATTCTATGATAAAAAAAAAGACCTCAATATAGATAAAAAAATATGTCCTTACTCCCAGAGAGATCAGGCTGTCCTCTAGTCTCATACAGATCTCTGTTTCCTCTTTCTTTCTCCAACTATCCATTCAGATGAAAGGGTGAGAAAGAACTTAAAATTAATTAATTGTTCACGGGAATTACAGAGAATTGTGAAAACACTCTTTGTAAAAAAAATTGCATTTTTTTTCAGCCTTTTGGTGCTATAGGCATATGAACATGTGTGTCAGGTTATTTCAGGGAAGCTCAAACTGGATGAGACCAACACGGAGAATACAAACTGCCCCTTCTGCAAATCCAGAATCACTCTGGATCCAGGACAGACTTGGTCCTCACCTATTAAAAATGTCCTTAAAAAGAACAGTGACACTAAAACCAGCGAGACAAGCAAGACCAGACCTCTGCTTCCCCAGCCACCTCCTAACACGTTCAGTCAGGAGGATGCCATTGTCTCCCGCAGCACAGAAGCCAGGCACATCCAGAGCAGAGGAAAATGCATGCTGCAAATATCTGCTCTGCTGTTGTACTCTGCACCTTGTGACCCTGCCACGGACCAGCCTCCCACTGCCTCCATTGTCCCCTGCTCTGCTCCCCATTGTTCCCCTGCAACCCGAGATGCTGCACACAGCATGGGCTGATAGTGTTCGCTGCATGACATAATTAGGTCAATCAGCATCAGTTACACCATCTGGAAAGGGAATGGCTTCCTAATGCTTCATCACTGAGGTCTCAGTTCCCTGCTTACAGTGGTCTTCCTCCAACTGGGGCATAACAGGGGTAGCAAACATCTATACAGGGAGTGCTAGTTGTGCTTCAGGGTTGGTTTGTGTGGTCTTTGGAAGCCCCAAAGAGCCACAATTGGCCATCCTTGTTTCTGGGCTTTACGTGATCAGTGTGCTCCCCTGCCCTCACTCTGTAAGCTCAACCTTTCTTTCCTCTCACACAACCCCCTTGTAGAATTTATTTGACAGTCCTTGTGTCACTTAATTTTGTTAGTAAATTGGGATGGAAAGTTTATAAGACAGCAATAAAAACAAGGAGATTATTCCTTTCAGGCAGAGCTGGACTTTAAGTGATTTAACTGAGAAGGGATCCAAGCCCTGGCTCGTGTGCCTTATGCAGATGCTAAAATCATTACAGCCGTGTAAAAATATATCTATAAGTTTCCACTTTTGCATTTCCTCACTGCAGTGGACTCGTGGGCTGTGATGCCATTTTCCACCTATTTCTAAGCCCAGCAGCTGTTTCATCTCACCCCCCACTCCCCTCCCCAGACCTTTCCACAGCTTTTCTGCTGACACTGTTGCTGTGCTGGGTGTCTGCAGGAGGCCGGGCTGGACTTTCCTCTCCAGCTCTGTCAGCAATTCATCATCCAGCTGAGGAATGAGTTATCCCAAGTGAGAATAATCCTGCTCATCTCTGCTTTCTTCTTGCTGTCTGCATGGTGGTTTCTTAGCAGAATTGATTAACTAGCAGACTGAATTAACTAACAGACAGTGCAGGAGGTGGCACCATCACCACTTATTGCCCTCAGAGCATGAAAATGGCACGTGGAGAGGAGAGGAGAGGGCTGCTGTGCCAACCAGGGCAGGCAGAGCTGAGAGACCTATGGGAATGATGAAACCTTGAATAACTGGTTGGAAAATGAAGATGCTTTGCAGATAAGTATTTGCTCAGGGTTGCTTTGGTTTTTTTTTTTGGATGGGAGAATGGAAAAAACCTGCTCTCTCTCCCTTTGATTTTCCCTTCATTCTGTCTCTTATTCCTAAATACAGTACAGGAGACAAAAAAGTATCCTTAGTCTGCTTCTCTCCTCTGCTTTTTTGTTTTCTCAAGAAAGTAAACAGAGAAAAGGACAAAAGAGTACTAACAGAAGGAAGGAGACATTCAGAAAATAAAAAATTGGAATGAGAAATTCAAGCAGCTTAGCAGTAATTGCTGGGGCAGTAACCTTAAACTCTGTCTCTGTAGTGTCCCTTAGCTCTGGTCTCATAATTCTGTGTAGGAAACAAAAGGTGTAACTGCAGCCAATGGATTTTCTTTTCTCTAGCTCAGATCACTGCAAGGAAGCTCAGTTTCAATAACATGGCTCCTGTTTTACCTATAAAGTACCTATTTATGCTGTTGGCCCTGTAAGATGCTTAGATCAGAAGCAAGCCAGTGGTCCCCCTGAGGAACCAAAATGGATGGCAGAACTTGAAAAACCTTTTGTAAAAAAGTGAAAAAAAGGCAGCACTGCTTGGCGTAAGTTCATTGCCTTGGAAAAGTCTTATTTTGTAGCTCTCCAATGAATCCTCCTACCATAGCCCATCAAAGTCTAAGGTAAAAAGACCCAAACACACAGAGTTTGTCTCCCTAAAGACAGAAGTGATGCTTGGAAAGAAATTCTTCCATTGTAATTTTAAAGATGCTTTTCCAGAGTAGCTGTTTTATCACCCAAGAGCATCACTGAGGGAAATGCTGTCTCACATCTGTGAAGTTGCTGGTGAACCACCTTGCTAATCACAGAGTTGTGCTTTGTGCACATGGGATATTCTGCTATGAATATATGAAGAAAAACAAGAGAAATGCCTTGTTACATGTTGTGGCATGTGTATGATTCACCTCTTTGCCACACCTAACAGAGTACCTTAGGAGTTACTAAAATCAGACCAACTTTTATTTTTCGTTTACCAACCCTGTATTTCATTGAACAGAAGCTTTCTGTTAAACTGAAACAGATGATGTTTTAAACTAATACTAATTGATTCCATTCCTGGAGTTCACAGTGGTAGGAAGTAAAATAGCTCCCTGACCCTGCCGGTGAATTCAGATCTCAGCCTGTGCCACACATTCTGACTTCTCTTTTCTTTTTGCAAGGTCCACACACGTCTGTGCTGGCTCCCAGCATCACTCCCCAGAACACCATGCTGCTTAAGGAGTGGGTTGTATGAGGAATGAGATGTGGGCAGGTTCCCAGCACCCCTGGGACACCCCTGGGGAATTACTTCATTATTGCTGGAGTTCCCTCTTGGTGGAGTAAGGATAAATATGCACTGCTCATGTAAAGGCAGCATGAAAGCCACCAGTGATTATGAGGAGCTTTGTTACAGTGAGGCTTGTATGAGAGTCACCTCATATATCTCATTAATAACTGAGGTTCCCTGTTTCCACAAGGAAAAAGAATCAGGTGCTATTTCTTCTTTTCTTTGCTGCCAGTAACCATAAACTATAGTCAACAGTCAAAAAAAATACCTCCTAAACCCTCTCAAAAATATAAATATTGGGGATGCTTGCCTTGGTCTGCAGAAAGAACCTCTAATTCTTTCAGCCAACCACATCATAAAAACATGAACACTAATTCTGAGAACAAATCTCCTTGTATTATTGAGGTAGGAATGCTGAATGTCTCGTGCTGAGACCGAGGGCTTTGCACACTCTAAGGGCTGTGCACTTGCAGTCTTTAAATCAGCATCTCTCCAGAAGCCCCTAGTGCTTGGGTTGGGTTGGGCAGCCTCCCACTGACCCCTCCTTGCCAGCCTGGCTGGGCTAACGGGGCAGGAGCAGCCCAGTCACGCTCAGTGCATTTAGGGTGTCACCAGGACAGCCTGTATTGAACACCTTCTCTTTAAGGAGAGGTCAGGTGTCATCTGGGACAACAGGAGATAGTACAGAACTTCCCACTCAGCAGAAGCTGATGTTTGCAGGGAGCTGTCTGTCTGTCTGTCTGTCTGTCCATGCATCCCTGGATCTTTCTGTTTGCATCCAGACCTGCAGTAACATCTGCCTTCTATTGCAAGGCAAGTACTCTCCAAGCTGTCAGCATGTCCAGCTCCCTAAGCAGGGCTCTTTAATGGAAATGCTGACAGCTCACTAGGAGCTCTGGTGTCAAAGCATGGGGCTCTGGACTTGTGTTGGCTATTTTTTAAACTATGTAAATGAAAACAGTTAAATGCTGCAATGTTCGCCATTGGTTCTTTGTAATAAATACTTGCAGATCTTAGCCAGGCAGATATCTTTGAAAAGCCTTGGTTTTATTACTGTTACAAATGAATCCCCAAATTATTCTTTGCTCCAAAAGGGGCAAAACCATTTTTCCTTTGTGTCTTCACTTCCACAGACACTTTGTGACTCACAACCTCTGGAACTACTTGAATTGGTTTCTATAGGCAAAGATTGAAAGTTTCAGTTGAAGATGTTTGACAGAAGAAGCAAAAGGCCTGGCCTTTATTTGAAACAGGTTTGAAAGAGAGGCATGGAATGTGGGTACCACAACAGGAGCCTCTGTTGTTGCAGGTGTATGTCTGGGTTGAGTTCTCTGCTTGAGGAATTTTGTGGAGGCAAGAAGATGCCTTGTCTCTTCAGAATGGCTCATCTTGGCAGTGAAGGATTTGTGTTCATTAGAGGAAACAAGAACCTTTTTCCAGGGAAATGAGTGAATTCTGCTGCCCAAGGGATTGGCTGTCCTAAGAGACTGGATTGAGTTGTCCATCCGTGTGGGTTCACAGGAGTGGGATTTCCTGGGGGAAAGCACCATGGGGATCAGGCAAGGAAGCATCAGGACACGCTGTGAGTGCACAACATGGCTTGTTTGCATGCTGCCCAGCACCAGCCCCACCACTCAGAGACCTCCCTCACCCCTGAGGATGCCTCAGCTCCCAGCACAGAGAAGGGGAAGAGCCTTTCTGCTGGGTAATAAGGGAGCTTGAGTGATTACAGCCTTGCCAGTTGTGTCCACAGCTGGGTGGCACAAATCCCATTGAAAGTGTCTTAATTATATTATAAACTTACAGGCAATTAACTTCCCCTCTTTGACACACAGAGATTTAATTGACAAGCCATTACTAATTTTTTTTATTCTCCCTTGGTGTTTCCTTTTGTTCTCCTTCCAGAATGGAGCCCAGATCAGGCCTCTTTGGTATTAAATATGTCTGGCTAGAAAGTCCCCAAATGGATCAAAACAATCTTGATCAGTGGAAAGTTTTTGACGTGGAGCTGGATTTTACAGTGTGCTTGTGTGCCTGAAGTGTTTCTTCTGAAATGTTCAAATAGAGGGTTCATTTCACTTTAAAGACCATAAAAAATGGAGTTATTTAATAGGGCCCTTGGTTGGGTAATTACGAAGCAAAGGAAAAGCAGACAATCCACCCAGGGGGTGTGTGTGTTTTTTCTTCAGTGGTGTTAAATACTATTTGGATTATTCACTGAATAAACATTAAATAATGTAATTTGGAAACCAGGTCCCATTAGGGATTTAAATGTGTAGTCTGTCACTGGTAAAGGATTAAGATATTAGTGTATTAATGTAATATCAAAAGCTGTGGATTCCTTCTGTGTTGCTTAAGTGCTTTCTGATCAAACATGTTTGAACAGTTTGTTGGTTTCTTTTTTTTTTTTTAATTGCTTGTTTCATGGTGTAGTGAAAGTGAGGATGGATATAGCACAGTGTTTGAGTTTTCCTGCTTAGCCTGAAACTCTACAGAAGAAAGAGCCAGTGGGTCTAATCCACCATAGCCTGAGACTGGAGACACTTGGCAGACCCAAACTTTCACCTTTGTTTGCAAAGAGCCCATCATGCTTTGGCATTGTAAAAACTGCCTTTCACTGCATCTCCCCCTCCATTCCTGCTCCTTTCCCCAGTGCCATGCAAATAATGCTTTATGCTCTGGAAATTTCTGCTACATTTCATCTTAGAGCTTCCTTGGGACAAGGTGCTTCTACAAGGCATGGACAAGGATGAGTAGATCCAGCTTTTCAGAGGTCCAGGGGCTCTTGAGACTGACTCAATGCTATATTGGGGCCAAGACTGGAAAGTTCAGTCCTGGATGACCCTTTGGCGTTTCAGGAACTTTTAACCCCTAGAGTCCCTTTTGGAAATGGGTCTTGTATGAGTTCAATGTGTGAGGCTATTTCCATCCCTGTGCAGAAGCATTCAGCAGGTTAACTGTGTTTGTGCTGTTAGAGGTGGAGAGTACAGCTTGATTTTGCAATAAGCCCAACATTTACACCTTGGAGAGTTTGCAGATGTTGGTTTCCACTGAGCAGCAAGTCCTAGGTGTCTACAACAGCACCACCAGAATCATGCTCTGCTAAAATGGTTTAAAGTGCTTCCTTCTTTTGTGTGCTTAGGAAGTTCACGTGAAATGGCCATTGTTGTTGCTAGGAAAACCTCAAGATCATGTATTTTGGAGCTGAGTCCAGAGACAGGAGCATATCAAGCCTTTCTTAAGCAATCCCTCAAAGATTAGAGTGCTTTGGATTCCTTTTCAAGTGACAGACACTTTGCTGCTGAAGGAGGGTGAAGCTGTGGGTTTAGCTAGTTGGACTGGCTTTCATCCACTCAGGATCCAGGCTGAAGAGTGTATTACCAGGGCAAATATGAAAAAATAAAATTGCTTTTGTTCTGAGCTGAGCACATCCTATTGGCTTCTGAAGAAACACAAGGCTTAAAATAAAGTGTCTGTGTTTGTTTAAGCTGTGTCAGTGGTGAATATAAATCAACAGCTCATCCAAGTCAAAAATTGTGTGCTCCAAATCTGTAGACAATCAAACATTTTATTTTTGATAACCAGTCACTGCTTGTTGTAGTATACAGTAATGTTTTAAAAAGAACAAGAGCATTCCTGCTCACTGGGTCAATTCCAAGTGCTGCATTTCAGCAAATGAAGCAGGAACTCAAGTTGATGAAATTTGCAAACAAATCCCCATGGAACTCCGTCCATTAAAAATTAGCACTAAATTAGATATTACAAACAACACTGGAAAATGCTCTCTGTAGCTATTGTCTTGAAAATCCTTGGTGTAATAAAAATTTCTCATTTTCTGAAAACGAGGGGGAAAAAACAGAGCTGCTGGAAAACACTTCAGTTCACCTAATGTGAAAATATAATTCAAATATTCATAATGATACCTCTTAAAAATGGACAAAAAACATTCTTGAATATTATTTCGGAAGTAAGTCAAAATATGCACTTGTCGTTACTATGGTAATAAGCAAAAAGCAGAGAAAAGCCCCCAACAACAGCAAAAAAAACCCTCAGGTTTGAAAGGAACTTGCCATGTATGATTATTTTTATGATCACAAACCCCTTGCAGCAACCAATTTGCTGAGTATAAGTGATCTAATTGAGGGCAATCGTTGTCAGAGGGACCAAAAATATACTAGGCCTCCATTTTCATATTAAAATGCCATGCCTTGGTTTAACATTTCCAAGTGGTTATTTTAGTCCTTTTTTAAAAAACAAAAGCCTGTTGAGGATAGGGTAACTCTGTTGACCAGTATATTATTGAACTTGTTTATCTCTGGGAAATGGGACCACCTGATCTCAATAGAGTTTTTCTCTCTTTTTTTCCCCCTCTCTCTTTCCCCATCCCCCTTGGCCCCCCTTGCCACCTCCCACCCCCCCTCCAATTGCTCGAAACATTTCACAATTAAAGCAGAAGAGGCTTGTTCTGCGGTTCTCACCTTTTGTCCTGAATAGCCTGGAAACAGAGGGACACTTTCCCCGTTGAAGTCTGGTGTAATTTCCCCTTGAATGGGCTCTCATGATAAGAACAGGGGTCACTGGATGGGATGGTATGCAATAAAGCTTGTGATTGCATGGTTCTTCATCGTCACAAAACAGCCCAACACTCTGCTTTATGATAGCACAATTGGTGCACACAATGGCTTGGGTAGAAAGCTAGAGAAACAGAGAGACGGGTATAGATACTGAGATGGAGATATCAGTCAAGCGATTGTCCCTCTTGGTGTGTTTCAAGTGCTGAAGTGTACAAGTGGCTGAGAACAGGGTCCCCAAACATTATGCTGAAAAGCGGCGAATGAATAAAAGGGATGGCAGGAGTGGATGAATCTTGCCTATAGAATGCACCTTTGTGGTCAAATGTATAAGATAATATATAGCAGCTGTGTTATAAGCCAGCAAAGGGAATTGAACTTACAAAGCACAGGCTTTCAATAGCTTCCCTTGTGGGAACACCAAAAGTTTAAGAGGTGGAGGAGGGCTTGCTGCTAACGCCCACTCTTAATAAGAGTTGCCTTGCACGCAGTGGAACCTATCCTTTGGGCCAGTTGCTGAAGTCCTTATTTACTGCCCCTAAGCGAGAGCTTTGATTGAGTAAAGGCTGAGTAAAACCTGGATAAAGACTCAGGAATTGGCTGGATGTGAATTTGGTTGGCATGAGCCAGCATTTAGAGAGTCCATTTCTGGAAGGGCTGCCAGTTCCCATGGACTTAATCAGGAGCTGCAAGGACTTAGAGGAGGTTTTAACAAACTCTGGAACTTTTTAATGATAATACCAAAACCCGGAAACATTTGCTCCCGCTTCTTCTTTCCAAAAGTTTATTAAAGCAAACCCAAGCATCATAAAGCAGGCCCTCAGTTTTGCAGGAGAAATCTTTCCTTCTCCTCTCAGTTCCATAAATCAGTGAGAAATAGTTTTTTATGAGCTCGGTCGGTACTGTGTGCGTTTTGGCCCCACTAAGAGTTAGAAACTGCCTTCTAGTGATGCAGGATGAAAATCATACACCATTTTTGTTTTTCAAATCCCTATTCCAGCCTTTCTGTAAATCTTCTGTGGATGGTGAGAGTGCCAGTGAGGTCAAGGGAAGTATTGGTTAGAAAAGGAGTTACAAAACTCTTAAGGGGAGCTAAAACACTCAGTCTTTGAGTCAAATAGTGGGATATTCATAAAGGACCAGCTGCTTTTCAACATAAACAATATGGAAGAAAAATAGTAATGGAGCATACTGCTTTCCCACCAAGGTCATGGACAAAAAGAGCTTTTAAAGGAAGCTGGGTACTGAGCAAATTTGATTGCAATAGATTTCTACAAAGATTAACTGAAAACTCTTTAGTTTCAGAAGTGAGCTGATAGAATAGGTTTGTCCTGGATTAATCTCAAGACCAAAGAAAAGGTCTTACACATAAGAACATAATGATAAAATTGTTACATCCTCCTAACAGCTGTACATAAAAAAAGAATGCAAAGGTTTAAAGGTGTCATCTTTGTGTAAAATCTGGTTGTATTGTGTAAAGATGCTCTGTGTTCAGTAATCCAACAACCCATAATATCTGGTTAAAACTCCCTATTTGTCGTACAGAACAGTAGCTTTTCTATATATCTACAAATGGACAGAGCTGTCACTATATCTTTCTATTTTTTATCCTCTTTTCTGACCTTTAGGAGCAAATATATTGCCAGGTATACAAATTATGGGCCACTGTTTTGCAGTTATCCTTTTTGATTAAATGAAGGTTTCATGGATACACATAATTTTTGTGGATTGGCAGTTTGAATTGGTTGATTTCTCACTTGATTCTGTGGGTGCTGAGGCCCTTTGGTAATTCTCCATCCTTGAAGAGAAGATTTTCATAGTCTAGATTTGGGTTCTAAGAGAAGTGGATGTGGAGTCAGGAGAGTGGAAGGCTCACCAAACTCAGGATTTGTTTTTTTCCTGGAATACCAGGGAGAATATGGTGATAGATTTTTTAAGAGATGGTCAAGTGATCAATAATCTTGGCAATGTATTGATCCTTTCTACTTTATAATCATAAAGGGGCATATAAATTGCAACAATTGGGCAGTGTGTGCTTGGATTAATGTAACTGGAGGTGAATGTGAATGTATGTATGATGGATACATGCTATAGTCTGTGTCTCTAGGATTAAGTATTTGAAATTGGATGGGGAAATCCTTAAAAAATTCAATGGCAGATCACTGCTCTGGTTTCTGCTGGCTTCTTCTAGCAACAACTATTTGACTAATATAAATCAAGCAAGGAATCAAACAAACGTAGCATCAGTGATTCTCACTTTTTTGGAAAGACTTCAAATTAAGAGAAACCTCTGTGATGTAATGGTTTGTACAACTTGCTCTTGGAAGTCTGTTTTTGTTGTTGTCAATCTAAATACATCTTTGCAAGGAAAGAATTAATTAACCTCTATTGAGTATACTTTAAAAAGCCTGCCTTGAATTCCCTTGGTTGAGAAGAGAATTTTTAAACTGGTCATTGTTGTTTATGTGCTGTTTTGTAACTGGAGAAAAAGAATTTGTTCTTCTGGAAAAATAAAGTGTATATTTTAGTTTCAGTGAGAAGTGCTACAGAAAACAGTTTTTAGAGAGGGGAAAATTTCATATGATACACTATAATCCATATCACAATACACATGGGGAACCAGTCATTCACACATTTCGCAGTCAGAGTAGCTGGAAATAGATTTCTGAAAACCTACTCAGCTAAAAATGAACCATAATGTCCAGAGCACGTGTAGTGTCTTAGGCTTTGAAGAATCCTGATGTCTGGAAAAGCTGTGTTTCCACCTCCTTCCATCCATTATTCTCTGTGGATGTGGTGCAGAGCTGACCGGGCAGAGGTGACTCCCAGAGCACAGGTTGTGTTCACAGCATCGTGTGAACTCAGGGCACGTCACACTGATCCCTGGACCCCACAGGGGTGTTGTCAAACCGAATTTTTACCCCTGCAACATTCTGAAAATGAACAGTTCTGAAAATTTTGTTTTCTAAGGCAGTCTGTGGCCAACCTAAGCCAGAAGACTTTGTACTTTCTCAAGACACAGAGGGACTTTGGACCAGACTCTGACTATGATTCAGTGCAGAAATTACACCGGACATGGGTTGCTGCTCATTTGTGTTTTTTAGAGATAAGTTTGACCTGTGGAAGTTGGCTTCAGACTTAAAATCTTCCAAAAAAGAAGAACATTTATATCCATTCCAAATCAGTATCTGATTCTTCTTTAGTTTTGCATAATTTTTATCATGGTGGAATTTAATTTTTACAGGAGGACTTTGATGGTGCAGAAGACAGTCCTTGAAATAACATCAGTGTGATCACACATCTAATTAACTGCCATGCTGCAAAGTGGTACAATAAATACAGATACACATAAATACACAAAACCAGCATGTTTTGTTTCATGCAGTATATATTTTGTACCCAGATATGTGTCTCAACTGGAATCTTAATTAGTACAAAAAGCTACAAAAATGAGTTCCTCAAAAAAATTTGGTTTCAATAGAGCCATTTGTCCCAGAGGATTAGGACAAGCATTGAAAAAAAGTACTTTGACCTTCATGGGCTGAACACAAGAGGAACCATTGCTGGAGAAAGCAATTTGAATGGAAGATTTGGGGGCACGATATGAAATAAAAGCAGAGGAATAAAATATGGAACAAACCAAATGAAAACGTCCGCTTGGGAGAGCAGAGTGCTTCCAGCCAGACCACACTGCTGGCCAGACATCATCTTAAATAGATTATTCAAACAAATATTAATTTGAGTTGCTAGGATGGAATATCTGGTTTAACTGTTATAAAGCACTGTATTAATGTGCAAGCCAGTGATTAATAACAAATGTACTCCCAGAGAACAAAATGTAAGATTAAGGAATGTTGTACAAAATGCTTGCAAGGAGTGGGATGTGCTTGCTCCAAAGAGTTTCAAAGCCAGCCCAGGACTCACTGACTGTGTGGTCACACTGGGTTTGCTTCAGTGCTGGCAACATATCCAAGGCTGGGATCCTCACCAAAATAGCCATTTTAACTGGCTCAGTGATGAGGAAATCCAGTCTTCTGCCTTCCTACCTTGCCAGGACCTCAGCATGAAAGGAAAAAAAGGAAAGCAAGACATAAAGGCATGGGGAAAGGTGGAGGTGGGGGTACAGCAGGGAGAAGGTTCTGTCATGATAGATGGTGAGTGTAAAGCCAGTGCCCTTTTAGGAAGATTGTGGTTTTTCACTAAAGTTCCAGGCACTGGCTCTTGAACAACAGCTTAAGCCCAGAGACAGGGTTTGATTGCTGGTAGCAGCAGAGGCTTCACTCAGCCCTTGCTCTCTAGGCATTGAAATTTTCTGCTGGCACAACTAAGGGTGACTCCTTTAGTCCTGATGAATGATGCAGACTACTTGAAGAACCCAAAGTCTCCAGACAGGCTATTGAAGTTACTGTGGCATATCTGCTTTTGGCTCTTTACTCCAAATTCAGAGAATCATGGAATGGTTTGGAGTCAAAGGGACCTCAAAGATTATCTTATTCCAGCCATATTCTTACATCAAAGCTCACACCCTGCCCCCTGTATAATATTACCAGCTATTCCTTCTGAAAGGGTTAATTTGGGGTAGTTGATAATGAGGTTCCAGCCGGTGCCTTTGGACCCATTGGAAACCCTCTCAACCACTCTGCCACTCTAGTTCCTTGCTGAGGAGGACAAAAATTGCCACTGGGCTGTTCTGGCCTAATCCTGACACCTCAGACTGGGTGGCAGGAGATATCAGGAACCCATCAAATCCTTCTGCAGTCTTGGGATTTGGACCTCTTGTCCTTCCTGCTCCAGGTCTGGATTCTCCTGTGTTTTGTGAGGGATGTAGACCATCCTTATGTCACTAAAGTGAAGCCATCAAACAGGTTGGTGAAAAAAAATTGAATCACCATTGAAATGACCAAATCTGTGTGTGCAAAACAGACAAAACCCTCTTTCCAAACAGAAACTCTCGTTCAAAGCCAAATCCCTCAGCTGAGGCATTCAGTATGAAAAGAGCATTTTAGCTAATGGTCCTTAGTGGGAAAAAAAGTGTCCCCCCAAGCATTACCTGATGCTTCCAATTTTTCTGTCTCCCAATAAAAGATCTGAGCAGCTTCATGTGTCAGCTTAAAAGAAGGGAGCTGATGGAATATGCTCAAGAGACACCATGGGTTTTTTTCTATGTGATGTTTTATCTAAAGAGTCCAACAAAGATATCCAAGAATTTTTTTTCTTTTTTTCTTTTTTTTTTTTTAAGCTGGAAAGAAACCTTGATTGTATTTCAGCTCCTTTAATTATTTTGTCTAGCAGTGAGATCAAAGGCCTAGGTCTCAAAATGAATCAATCCTGGGCCAAGCACTCCAAAGTGGGTCCTCCAAGTTCATAAAAAAATACCATATTTAGTCATCTAACTTAGTCTGCTATTCAGAAATGTTTGGGCTTGCTGCTCTCTAGCCAGACATGGTAAGCTGCCCCAAGATTATCAGATGACTTGTGCTGAATGAGCACCAAGTACTTATGAGCCTGTTTTCTGTGGGTTTATTTGGGGTAGTCCCAGATAATCCTGAGGAGTGGCTATTTTCTGTTTTTCAGTATCAACTCACTCTCCTCCTGGTAAGGTCTCCATTGGGGTGGCTGTGAGTGAAGGACTGGAGGAAGGTGGGGGAAACAACAGTTTTCTCTGCCCCCTGTAATACAGCTTCACTTGGCCATGTGGTGATGCAGTTTTCAGAGAATGCTTTTATCTGGCTCCCTTTTCCATCCCTCTGCCCCTGCATTTGTTACTCTTTGTGCACATGAGTAAACCAAGCCCCAGGGAGGACCTTATGGGAGGATGGCAACAGTTTAGAAGTGGAGGTTCACAGAATCAGAGCCAACTTCCCTATTTACAAAGCAGGCCCTTAGGCTGTAGGAGGAATTCTGCACCCAGATCTGGGGCTGACCAGCAGTGGGTGCACTGAGCTTCAGGCTGCCACACTTGGGAGGTGGGTCTGTCCAACTCACTAAGGTTATTCAGAAAATCCACAGCTGAGTCAAGAGACAAGAATCCAGGTCTCCAGACTCCCAGCCCTGGAAAACAAACTGTAAATCTAATGCCTAAATCACCAGCATCCATCACAAAGAGTTTATCTCTTGAGTTGCATGAGTTATGAGGATGAATGCCCTAGAAAGGAAGTAAAGGAGCTGAACTCATCCTATTTGGGATCCAGTATTCCTGTCTATACCACATCCCAGATCTCTTCTAACTGGGCTGGGTATTTCCCAGATCCCTATTCTTTCTATTCCTCAGTAATTCCTATTTCATACCTGTCTGTCCAGGGTGACCTGGCTTCTGCAGCCTATACTGTTCCTTCACCACCTTCATGCCAAGCTCCTCCTCAAAACCCCATGAGTTTTGCAGTGCTTCAGCATCAGCTGTCAGACCACAGAGTAATGAACCTCCTGCAGCACTTCCTTCCCTAAGCAGCTGTTTACAAATCCATCATATTTGGCCCATATTTAAAGACTTAATTTAAAGTGGAGACAGGAGGGCTGTAGTCTGTATGCCATGATTGACACTGGGAATGCCCCACAGAGGCTGGAAGGAATCTCTCTGCACATCCTCTGTGGGCTTGTGTGGGCTGGATGAAACCTAAGTGATGAGTGTGATTGTGCAAAAGCTCTGCCCTAGGAATGCTTGCTTGGCTGTAGAGAGGAAACATCTTCTTTTGTCACCTGCAGAGCTGAGGTTACAGACTAAGAGAGGAAACATGACTGTGTACATTCGACTGTGTAAATTCAAAACTTTTCTTCCTTGTGTGCCTTAAAAAACACCACATTGTGATCATGACCTCCAGCATATGGGAGATGATGTTCTCTGACATCCCTGGCAGCACTTGGAGCTGCCAGCAGCTCCAGAGCCTCCAGAGGAGCTGTGGGCAGAAGTTAGGACTGATTTGTGCAGCAGAAAACCCTTGCCCAGAGGCATCCTGCAGCAGATCTGCTCTGCTGCAGCTCCCAGCCTGAGGTATTGATTGCAGTCTGCAACATTGCAGTGCCAAGTGGGAAGTGCTGGAGGTATAAAAGCAAACAGCTCTCATGTCCATCGAGCTCTGCGGGAAGGAGTTCAGCTTCCAGGGAAGGTACTGGGCAGGTACCAAAGCCCTCAGCCTGCTCTAGCAGTAGGAAGCCTTGGCACAGACCCCAAGGAAGGCAGTTTTTGCAGGTGTAAAACTTCCCAGTTCCAGTAAGAACATCCATAGAACCAGTGACCATGGGCTGGAGGGGTGCTGGTAGCTCCTTGAGTCATGCTAACTAATTATAGCATCATAGAAGGGTTTGTGTTGGAAAAGACCTTAGAGATTATGATTCCAAAGCCTCTGCCACCTTCTGGATCTGGTTGCTCAAAGTCCCATCCAGCCTGGCTTTCAACACTTCCAGGAATGTGGCATCCACAATATCCCCAGGCAACCTGTGCCAGTGCCTCACCACCCTCTGAGCAAAGAATTCCTTCCCAACATCAAATCTAAATCTCTCTCCTTTTAGTTGGACACCATTCCTTGTCCCCTGCCCTCTGCCTGTGTACCAGCCTGTATGAGCTCCTTGGCACCATAATAACTCCCCTGGAGCACTCTCTTCTCAGACACCCTCCCTGCCAATAATGTCCTTGGGGTTTTAATACCAGGCTGAAAGACAGGGAGCTGCTGTATCTGGATGACTTTGGGAAGCTCTTCCACCATGCCATGCTCTGCTAGTCCAGTGCTGGTTTTTTACCTCCTGGTTTGCAAGACTGAATCAATATTTTCCTGCCTCTTTCCTTCTCCTCTCAGCCATTTCTGCATCTGTTTAATCTGTGGGCTCTTCAGGTCAGATCTACTGCTCACTAAGTGAGCATTTTGATCTTGCCTGGGTCACCTCAGGTCTCCTGTGTTACCCTTGATGATGATGGACTGGGGTTTGATGGATCTCCTGTGACTGGGATAATCCAGCTCCTGTGCTAAGCAATTCTTTCTCTTCTTTGTTCTCTAGGGTGCAACAGTAAATTGGAAGTTTTTTGAGGCAAGAACAGTATTTCAAATAAACACGAGTAAAATACCCAGCACATAGGTCTCTGGCAGACATTCTTGGCTTTAGTGGATACAAGTATTTTATTAATACTGGCAATAACAAGAGCATAATAATAACAGCCACAATCTAATACAAAATCACTTTCTGTCGCTTTGAAGTCAAACGAAAAAATCCTCTTCTAATGTTTATTTGAAATATCTTTCACTTTTGTTCATCTGCAGTTTATTTACATTTTGAGATTCTCAGGTTTTTATTTCAAAATTTTGTAGATTGATAGTTCAAAAAAAAGTGAAGAAATGGGAATACTTTATTTTCAAAATCTAGAATTTCACTAAAATCTGAAAAGAGGATGTCCAGCTGTTCTCTGCTTGAACTTTCTTATGTGTAGGATTTGAATGCCATGTGTTTAGTGTGAGAACTAACTTTTTAAATGCTAAAAAATTTCTCTTTATTACAGAATGTACATTCTCAGTCCATTTCTTTCTACAATAACTGCACCCCAGGGTTTCTTCAAGCAAAGCTAAGACCCCAATGCACACAAATTTCACTTACTAGCAGGAGGAGAGCATGGTCATGTGCATGTGACTTTTTCAGGATGGCTGTGATTGAGTAAGTGTGTTAGAACACATTAAGTGATGCAGGAGTCAGCACCGGTGCAATTGCTTTTCTTCAGTCACGGGGGTTGTGCTCTGTATCTCGATTTTTACCAGCAGAGTGCCTTGTGTTATTGCTGTGCTGTTTTATCCCGAGCTGTAACTCATGCTTAAACTTCCCAGATGGCCCTGGGCCAGACCTCTGCTTCTTGGGTGTTTCAACCAAAGTTTGCACAACAGGGACCCAGGCTATGACTGAATCCTCTCATCACGTAAAGAAATATTGTTGTACTTAACAAAAGAGGAAGGAGCTATCCCAGAGAGATTTGAAACATTTACAGCAACCTATGACACTGAATTACAAGTTGTGTGGAAGTGTTGCTACTCTGGTTGGGCACTGGTAACTTCTGAACCACGGGCATAAGTGCCACTGAAGAGTTAAAAACTAGTAATAAAGAGATCTTACTCTACTGCTCCTTGCTACAACAGCAACTGAGCCTTCAACATCTTCCCAAAAAATTTTTTTTCCATGTTGTTCAATTATGAACATACAAAGGTGAGACTTCATGCTAACACACACATAAGTGTTGTGCTTCCACATGTGAGGATCTTCCACTCCATTCTGTTCCATTCTTGAGGGCACTGTAATAATTTATTCTCTCTGCCTTCTTCTTGTTTTTGTGTAATTATTACTCTTTAAGTTAATCACTTGCTGAAAGTAAATAAATTCCTCTCAAAGTCCTGAGCTGCAATTTTGTCATGTGGAGGGCAATGGGTTTCCACATTACTCACTCAGAGTGAGAGTACTTCTAATTCAAATCTGTGGTGCTGCATGTTCATTTTCCTTCAGCACCCTTTGACCAAAACTTGTTGAAATTAATTGTGCTGCACTGATTTCATGTCATGGAAATATGAAGGAGAAATATTAATCAGTTTATTAAAAATCCAGCAAATGTCAGAGTATTACCAGCCTTAATTAATATGTGTTTAAATTCTCTGCCCTGGGCCCTCTAGTCTTTTATTTTGTTTAAACTGAAGCTTGACATTTTCAGTCAGCGCATTATTGTCTAACAGCAGGAGAGTGAAAGCTATACCCCTTTCCTTAAACACACCAGGCTGTGGAATGTGCTCTGTCTCTCTCCCATTCCCCTTCCATTTGTTAGGTACTGGACACAAGACCCTGACTCTGTTTGAGATTGCTTTCCTTTGGACTAAAAGGAAAGAGTCAAGCATCAAACCACCCCTGCAGCCAGAGCCCAAAAGCTTTATTTCAGGGCTTCAGTGACTGCAGTGGGTAAAAATCTTTTAGTGCTGTCAGGAAGGATTTTTTTTCTGTACCAAACTAATAATGCTGTGTGTTTATTGGTTCAGAGTTTTTTTAACTTACACCATAAATCATAGCTAAACAAACTGAACAAAAATTCCCAGGTCATAGCAACTGATGGTTCTGTCAATAAAAATGGACAAAAGCCAGAAGGAATATTTTCATGCCACCCACAAAATATTTCTGCTGGGAGCAATCTGACTTTCTCACTGTGGTGCCATCCTGACATCATGTCTCTATTATCATGTGCTTTCTCCTTCATGTCAGTTCTTCTAATTAGTCCCAAAACCGTGGAGCAGTGGCCCCAGTGATGGCATCAGGCAGCAGTTACCCACATGGACATAAATTTCTGTCCCAAGCCTACTCTCAAATGGTTTAGCTTAACCTGGCTTTGGAGATGGACTGGAGAGGGAAGTTTTTCAGGAGTATTTAGGGACAGAATAAAGGGTAATGGCTGTAAACTGAAAGTAGGCAGAGGGTTTGGATCAGATATTAGAAAGGAATTCTTTGCTGTGGGAATGGCAAGGAACTGGGACAGGTTGCCCAGAGAAGTTGTGGATGCCCCATGCCTGGAAGTGCTCAAGGCCAGGCTGGATGGGACTCTGAGCAGCCTGGGACAGTGGAAGGTGCCCCTGCCCATGACTGGAGGAATTGGAGCTAAATGGTCTTTGAGGTCCCTTCCAATCCAAACCATTCCCTGATTCCATTTCCAAACCAGAATAGGGACCATCCCACCTGAGGCACTGATGAGGAGCCAGCACTCCTACCCTAACTCTGCTCTGTGGAGATACCTGGATGTGTCATTTGACAGGGTGAAATAGAAGACACACATGAACATAGGAAATATACTGAAAATAGAGCACAGGCAAGTGGGTACATTGGGCACATTATGTCTGTTACTTAACAGACCTCTCATTTGGCCAGTCCTCGTTTGCATCAGCAGTTTTATTTGCTCTCACCACTTTGTCAACCTATATTTTACCTTGGGGAATCATGGATTAATCCTGCCAGGAACTCCAAAGCATCATCCCAGAGCTCACTTCCCCCAACCCCATTCTTTAGTTGTGCCTTCAGGTTTGTTCCAGCTGGACTAACCATTCTAGAGGCTGTGTATGGATAGTTTCTTGTGATCCTGGCTCTGTGTATGAAAGCAGATTGGTCCTTTCTGGTCGGCTGGGCCATGAGAATTCCACCTGTCTCTTCAGGCATTGGTTGAACCTTTCTCCCAACCTCTCTACAGCAGGAAAACCTGGGTTTAGTTTGGCAAGTGTCCTCCCACCTGCACATATTTTGCCCCACAAGAGTCATGACGTGGGCTGTTCTCTGCCTTCCAAGTCTGGTTTTCCTTGGCTTCTCTTCCTGCACTGGATGATGTGGAAAGAAGTCTCCAGTGATTCAATGTAGCTGGAGATGGTCTCCATACCCAAAATATGTTCAAACACCTTTCCCTTCTGAGATGCACACCTTTGATCGACTTTAAACCTCCCAAAATATTTTCCAGCTTTGTTCTAACTTTCCAGAATCCATCCTTTTTTGGTCTAACCTGGCTCTAACACAGTGATCCAATTGTCCCTGTCCTCTGTGCCTGTGCCTGTCTGGATCCCCATGGATCCCAGCAGAGCACCAAGCCACCTCCTACTCTCAGAGCCTCACAACCACATGAAAGGTTTGCTTCCAACAAAGCAAAAATGCTATGGTGGAGGCTGATTTTCGTGGCCATGGGTGAGCCACACAACCACAAACCCATCCTTCCTGGCACTCTGCTGTGCCTCTGCTCATCACCCCACAGCATGTGGGGATCACATCCACCCCAACCTCGGGCACCTTCCTATGTGCACCACCCCACATCAAGGGCTCTGAGCGCAGGGTGGGCAGCACAAGGAAAGGAAGTCCAGACCGTGCAGCATCAGCCTGCTCAGTGAGCACTGGGGGAGTCAGATGTCCTGCAGCTCTGTGTCTTGGGGTTGGGCTCGCTGTTGTCCAAGGTTGGAGCACTGTAGGCTCTTCTGTGCCACAGTTTCTATGAGAAACTTTGTGTTTCAGGGGGTCAGACAGGCTGTAGGTCTTATTCTGTGTGTCCAGTCATTTCATGTTTTGGAACTGGTAGATGTGTCAGAGCTCAACACTTAACAGTGTTCAGATAACAGGCAACTAAAAAGTTCACTGCTGGTTTAAAGGCCTCTCAGATTTCTTTGTGGATTTCTTGTTTCAGAGGAAAGGATTGTTTTTCTTATGCTGATGCTCTCATCTACACAGTGTACTTTGATCCCTGGAAGTACCATACTTGATTAGGTCTCCTTAGCAATATAAAACACCCAAATAAAACACCCCCATGGATCCGAAAGCTTAGAATTTTGGGGTGCTCCAAGTCCAAATATTAATTGATTGTATACTGCTTTCTAGGAACAAATTTCATGGGAAGAATTACCCCTTGGTGTTTAAAGTCATCCCCTCTATCAGCTCTAACAAGAAATCAACTGCTGTATTTGTGCTCAGCAAAAAAAGGCTCCTAGCCTGAAAGCAGCCTTTAAGACCATTAAAAAACACAAATACAGTTTAAGTATTCCTCTCTTCTAGAGGGTTTAACTCAGCCAGCTCTGGGAAAACCCACCTTATTTCCTTCTCTCTGCTGATGTTGGCTTGGGTAGTTTCCCTTCCCTCCCTCTTCACCTCCCTTCCCCCAGAGCCTAGGATGTCCCAGATCATGCTTTCCCCATCTACATGAAGCTCATGGCACCAGAAAAATGCTGCTTCTTGCACAGCATTGTTCAAGGACAAAACCAGAAAATTAAGTATCCACCTGTCAATCCCACTTTCTCTGTCAGCCTGTGCACAGGCTAAAAATTGCTTTCAGGGAACACAGTATCATTGTTCAGATCTGTTGCTACTCTGAGTAATTAAACTGGGGCTTGTAAACAAACATCACCAACGGTTTCACTGCAAAAACCCTCTTGAGAAACACACTTAACATTTGGCCAACATGGCACAGAGAAACTCTCCCCCAAGCTTTGTAAAGGAGATGAGTCATTTCCACCACTGCCTGGGACAGAAGGAGAGTTTACTCAGCATAGCCCCATTGGATGGTTTTCTGCTTTGTGAGTCACTGGGACTTTCTTTTCAGCTAGTCACCAACAGAGAGTGGCTTTGCTGATGAGTAGACTGTGCACAAGCTCTGGCCAAGGGCAGCCTGCTTTCTCCTCTGCCCTGTTGGAGCAGGGAGCCCAGGCTAGAAAGCCCAGTGCAATAGTCTTGTCACACATCTGGCGGTAGATGGGATTTATGGAGGGATGGCAACTTGCTTATTTGAGTTAACCATGGTTTAAAAGATGTAATCCCTGTGTGCTGTGATTGGTGTCCCTCCAGCTCCATCTGGCTCCACAGCACATGGACCTGAGTGGCACATGGGAATGGCCTGCAAGCCAGATGCTTAACATTTATTTTTAGTGATGAATACACTTTGTAAGCATCTCATTATATAGTCGCCTGCCCTAATTAGTAACATTCAGACAAGCATTAATCTGCAAGAACACTTAGTGGTGCTGAGAGTTCTCAGTGGAGCTCTGAGGAGACATCTTCTTTGTGGAGGGATGGAGGGAGGGCATTAGCAGAAACAAATGAATGCCTGGGGATTTGGTGGGATCTAGTTAGGTGTTCCAGGAGTTTTCAGTTTGTTGGGTTCTCCTGAGTGAGTTAAGTGCACCTCTTTGCTGAACTGCATTGAACAGCCCGTGGATTCCCTTAACAAAAGGGAAAGGGAATTTGATTCTGGCCTTGTGATTTGCATCATCATCCTGAAAAGAACAGACCACCAAATGATCTTTTATCAATCTGCAGTGATGTTGGCCCTCCCTCTGCTGCCTTCCTCCTGCTGCTTTGAAAGTGTGAACAGAGAGTGAAGGCAGGACAGAATTGCCTGGTCTTTGGGTTCCTGGTCCTCTCCCAACAGTCCCTAACACCTGGGTCTCATTGCATCCTGTCCTGTGTCTGTGAATGAAACCTGGGCCCTGTGAGGAGCTCTGTGCTGGCACAGCCCTGCCACACAAAACCACTCTTTCAGGAGGATGTTCCTCTTTGAATGTCCATCAAACCAGAAGTTTCCTGTGCTTTTGGGTAAAAGATGAACAGCCTGTTATCTCTTGCCTGTATTAAAGCAGACCACAGTCCCTCGCAGTACACAGACAGTTACCCTGAGAGGCAAAGCAATAACTCCAATGCAAGACAGAACACATAACAAGCAAGTGGAATTTTTTTGCATAAAAGAAAATATCTGAGACTACAACAGATATTAATGAACTGAGAAAACAGACAGATGTACATTAGGGATTTGAGTGATACCTGGGAGCATATTTTACTTTATTTCGTTCATATTTTTACATCTGGCACTTTCACCATATTAATGATTTAAGGAATAATTATTGTAAGGTTGAGTTTCCTTTTAAAAACTTTCAGTGTTCCATCCCGGAATTCGTTCCAGATGCTGGTAACTAAAACTGAAGAAACATGCTTCAAAATGATAGTCTTCTCCAAGTCAGGATGACAGCAAAATATGTAAACTACCAATGGCTCTTCTAGCTGCTTGGTTCTTTATGAGCTATCTGATTCCCTTCCAGTTTGTTTAAAATTTTTACCATGCAGATGTTCCTTTGGGTGACCAATTTTTATAGTTTTGAAAAGATTATATCAGTTTTCCATGGTATTGTGTTACTGTATTTCTTGGATTTTTTTATAGCACTTGAAAGGCTAATTTCTTAATCAGACATTACTAGTGGAATGTAGAAAGAGAGGTTAAAAAGCCAAACTGGCACTGAGAATTAAACACAGGTTCATAATAATATGAAAGGAAAACAAAAAGCATCAACTTGAGGATGTTGTTATTGAATGAAAGTTGAGAAAACTGCTAGGAACATGCATTTTTTATTATTATCAAAGGTGTTAAAATATATACATAGCATATGTTTGGCACTGAATTGTTGTTACACAGTTCTGTAGTGTTCAGCTGTCTTGGATAAAAACTATCACTTTGATACTGGAAAATTATTATGAAAATGTTAGTTTTGGGCCTACTTGTAAAAAGCAAAGGTTGTCTTGCATGCCAGTGAGGTTTCAGTGAAGGGTTTGCACTGCTTCCAGAAACTATCTTTGGCAGCCACCAACCTTCACCTCCGTCAACAAGCCTGCATAACATTTTGTCCTTCTTTATCCTTGTCAGGAGAGCTGATGGGGAGACAAGAGATTCGACTTGGCTTCACACCCCGAAATTCAGAGACAGATTTCAAACACCACTTCAGGATTATAAGTAGCAACTGAAACGGGATTTAAGGAATGCTGGTACAAGCATTAAGAAATACTCAGAAAGAAGGGAAAAAGCCATTTCCCATTATAGGGTTATTCTGTTTTGTTTCAAAGTCAATATGAATGCTGTTATATTGACACACAGCTGACGTAGATGCATGGTTTGGGTCCCGTCCAGTGCTACCATAATTGCAACAGCCAGACCAGAGGCAGGTTGATTTTTTTGCAACCCTTCCCAAATTCCAGGTTTCTTCAGCTCAAGGTCTTGAGGTAGGCTCATCCCTCCAACAGGTATGCTGTTTCCAAATTCTTTAGAGAGTGTCTTATTTCTGGAAGCTTGGGATTCAGAATGGGCCGCCTATTTCCCGCGGAGTAGTTTCCATTGAGTCATATCATGTTCATGGGAACAAAAAAACAAACCAGAGCTGTGTTAGTTTATAACGCTGTGTAAATGTTACGTAACTTGGCTTCTGAAAGTTTTCTTTACCTTCTTCTGGAGCGCTGGAGATTGGCCCCAGCCAGCAGCAGGACGCGGAGTTGGTTGTGTTGGCGCTCCAGCTGGTGTTAGCATTTTCTCTGGAGCCTGTTCAGGGAGTCCTGCTCACACAACCAGCACTAAATCATCAAGCTCAGGGTCAGGCATAAGTTTTTCATCAGATGACAGAGTCAGGGACCTGTCACTTCTTTGTCTCCAGCCACAGCAGGGAGCACAGCCCACCGCTGAGGATCACCCAGGAATTAGCACCTAACAAATTCCCTTGCTGCTTGCAGGAGCCCTAGGCATCTCTCTGCCTGTTAGCTTTCCTGCTCTCCTCCTGTTTTATGTTGTAGTTTGTGGCTTTGGGTCTTTTCTGCAGCTTGTTTTAAGCTTGTTACAAGTTTGGGGGAAATGTTTTGCAGCTTCCTCTGTGTACAAGCGAGGAAACAGAAGCAGAAATGCTCTGTATCTTACATTTCTGTGACTTTTGCAGTTGCAGGGGACTTGGTCTCATTTTGGTCCTCCATTCCTGGGTAGAGATGTACTTTGCAGCAGGAAATGTGTAAGTGTGATAGAGAAACACTGATCTTCTCTGTGCTGGGGTTTTAGTGCCTGTTGTGTGTGAAAAGCCAACCACCTGCTCTGCTCATTGGATTGGAGATGAGTACAAGTCCTCAGACCTGATGATTTTTCTGAGTCACTGGGAAACAACTTTACCAACTTATTTCTGTCCCCTGCCTTTCTAAACACTCAGTGCTGAATGGTTGTGCTGTTGCCCAAAGATTTCTGCCTGCAATACCACGCAAAGGATTTTGGAGCAGAGGTGCAAGGAGATGGGAGATTTCCTGGGGGAAAGCTGCCCAGAGTGGGCCAGCACTGGCCAAGCTTCCCAAGTTCCTCATTTCCAGTGCTAGGAAATCCATGCACACACAGGGCTGTGAGCCAAACCACAGGTCGCAAATCAGATTTTCATCTAAAAATCACCAGCAACCCAAGCTGGCATTTCCTTTTTGATGCATTTTATTTCCCAAACTCTCAAGGAAGTGGGTGGCTGTCTTGCCTTGTGTTCAGTAGCCTTTGGGGTCAGAGCAGCTGCCTGACCTCAGATGCACACCCCAAAGGCTGTGCCTGCATGGACCTTGTACAGAGAGCAATGCTGAGAAGGCCATTAAGAGCTGAATTCTATCCAGTACAATCCAAAATAAGCCAAGCATTTCTAAGCCTTCCAGCAAACTTGATCAAAACATAACAAATCTCTTTCCTCAGCTGCTGTCTTCCACCCCTTTTCCTCCCACTTCATCCTGAATTAAGTGGAGCTATCCATGGATTCACATGAGGAATCCTGTGCAGTTTCCATGCCAGTCATGTGGACTCTCACTAGATTTACCTGGAACTGACTTGTTCAGTTTGAAAAACTAGAAATACTTTGATCAGTTTTAAGTAAAACAAATGGACTTTAAAGAACCATAACCTGGGACCTGTGCAACTGGAGGAAGAGAATGCTACAACCTGATGTGCCATAGGCAAAGGACAACAGGAGCATATTTCTTCTGACTTCTCTAAATTTCAGGGGTGATGGCTCAATAAATTAGGGATAAGTCTAATTCTTTGAAAGTGTTTACAGATACCAGAATGGTATTTCTGGTTGCTGGGACTACATCTTAGACCTGGCACTTTTGTTTTCCTAGCTGCTGTTAAGATACCCATGGATTTATGTCAGGGTAGAATTGACTTTATACCATGCTCATCTCTGTTCCAAGCATGCTGGAAGGGAAGAGAAATGGAGACACTTTAGGTCATATTTTGTTTCCTACATTCTGCCCACTTAAGTGAGAAATCAAGGAACTGGCTGAAGAAAATAGAGTAAAGAGAAATATAGATATTTATATAAAAGTGATGTATGTTGCAAGAAAAAAATTAATTGGGAATTAATGCAATTTTCTCAAAAATACAAAATAATTTGGATTGTGAGAGGGTTATTAGGGTTGAGAAAATAAACATTTCCTGTTGTGGTTTCTGCAAAATATCCCCGGTGGCAGTTTTAGAGTCATCTGTAATTTGTGTTCTCTGGGGAAATATTTCTGTGATTACATATAGGTCTGAAAGTTACAGTAAGTATGTCTCTCCTGGATCAATGAGCCCTGGAAATCTTTATCTTCATTAGTTATAGCCTCTGTCATTCCAGGGCTCTGAAGGATACATTTAAAGTATCAAGCATAGTCATTATAATGCAATAGGAAATAGTCTAATAAATTATCTGTCCTGTTATTGTTTCTAGGACAAATATTGGATGTAGGAAAGATTTATTACATGGATATATTTGTGAATTTATCTTATAAATTAAACTTTTTGGAAACTGAGTCTATTATTAACACCAAGACCCCACAAGGATTTAATTAAAGACCTATTAGTCAAACTAATTCCTGACATGACATAGGTTTGTATTATACAAACATATTTGACTTTCCAAACATGCTTGTGAGATTTGGCATTTTGCTGAGAGATACTTATTGATAAACATAACTGGGAGAAATTACTGAAAAGAAATTCTGGCTTCCACTGGACGTATAAATTACCTCCTATTACTGCTGCCTGGGAAAAAATGAACATATTGTAGAATAATCCAGTGTTATAAAATAGCTCCTAGTAGGACAGATTCAGAATATTGGACATGACCCTGTATTTAGAGAGCAAAAGGATAAGGGCCACACACACTTCCAAACCAGACTCACATTTTCAAGATATGAGCACAAAAACTCGGTCTGTGCTGTAACAGAGTTGGAACAGAATGTCAGGAGGAGCTCAGCACCCCTGGCAGCAACACAGACCTGGGAACTGGGACATCTGAGCTCCCCTCCCATCTCTGTCACAGGCTGGATCATAAAACCACAGAATGGTTTGGGTTGGAAGGGACCTTACAGATCCTCTGGTTCCAGCCCTCTGCCCTGGCCAAGGACACCTTCCTCCAGACCAGGTTGCTCCATATGATGTTGGGATTTAAGCCAGAGTCCTGTTTGGATCTTGCTTAGGACCTTGTGATTGCATGTTTCCAGAGAAACCAGGCATGGTCTGAATCTTTCATCACTCTTTTAAATGCAGAAAGCACTGGCCATGATATCTCCATGGAGCAGTTGCTGGGATAATTGTGCCGTTTCATGCTCACCTGTAGAATAGATACTACAGCATTTCCAGGTGCTTCTCTCTGGGTGGATTTTAGAACAGAGACTGGGAAAGGTGAAGTCATGATGGAACTTTGGTCCTGGCTTTGCCTCTGTACAAATCCCAGCACCACTGGATGCAGTCAGGGATGGTAACTGGGGGCTGTGCATGAGGCCATTGAGGGAAGTCACACCTGGCAGAAGTTCACAGAACAAATGTAATCACAGCTCTTCTCCTTTCAATCAGGGGGTATGTACAGAATGAGCGGACACTGGTTAGCCTGGTTTAGGTTTAGGCATAGCTGATCTGCCCCGGGTCTCTTCCAGTGCTGGTTTCTTTGACTGTATTAGATGTTTTCACACAGAGGCTTTACAGTCACTGCTGATACATCATATCTCAGCTAATTCAGCAGACACCTTGGTACAATTAGTAAGTAGATATTCCCCTATCACATCTAAAATGAAGCTTATTTTTCAGCTTCTTGGCACAGAAAGTGTTTTGCTAACCTCTTACACCAGAGCCATAGAGGTAGAATTCATCAGATTAACATTTTAGCATTGTGGTTTCATCAGAAGAGTGTTGTGGCCTCCTTCTCCTGAAAGGGCAGCAATCCCCTTCTAACACCCAAGTGTCAGTTCATCAGCACATCAGATGTCAAAGCCAGCCTCAGACAACCAGGAATAAATAAGGGAGGATTTCCACACCTCTTCCCATCTACAGTCCCGTGGGGTTCAGCCTTGGTGTCTCGGTTTTGGTGAGGATGACACAGGCAGAAGAAATGAGCCTTGTCCTCCCACTGCTGGTGCATGGATTGTGCTGGCAGTGGGTAAAGGTGCCACATGTCACCCGTGGTGTGGTGCAGGCCCACCCTGGTGACAAACTGCTCGTGGAGGAGAATGGCTCTGAGCCAGCACACTGGGCTGGGGGATTTTCTATGAAAATGCAGTTAATGAGAAAGCTTTCTGCAGCTACCCTCAGTGTTCAGTAAAAGCATGGCCTGATGCTTTAAAAATTTATCCAAAGGTGTTTTTAAAAAATCCTGCATGTTTATTCAAACCATTTTTTCTCCTTTACCAAAATCTATATGGAAAATAACATATGTAGTTTGGAGATTTTTGGTGAACAAAGAAACCAACGTCCTGCTTTTTTCCTGTGCCCCTAAAAACCTCAGTGCAGAAGTCTGTGGAATTTTGTATTTAATTCAGGGGTTTTTCTTCACATCAGTTAGAACAGGACTGTCTTTACAAACAAACAAACAAAAATTATTGGTTGAATTCTTGCTTGTTCTGCAACAAGATGAGACTTCAGTATGGAAAATGTAGGGGAAGCAGAGTAAAAACTGAAAAAGTATCCACACTTCAGAGAGGTACAGAGATGAATAAAGCCATTGTCCGTCATCTTAGCTCTTCCCTGGACAAAGTAATCCTAGTTAACTACCCCCATCAGACAAAGATTAGCCTCATCTCTTTCAGCAGGGCCAAGTGGATGGAGGCAACTCCATATACTTTGAAAAAGGTGGGGACTGGAACATGGCTATCATGAGCAGCCTGGATAGATGTGAAGACATCAAAGGAGAAATAATTGCACAGAAATTGGGAACTCAGTGGGTTTTTTAGGCCTGATTTAAGGCAGAAGAAGGAAGCAGATGATGTTGGCTCTAGTCCTGGCAGTGGTGGTGAAAGTGGAGGCTGTTTCAAGCCCTGCAATCCTCTGTGAGAAACTAAAGGAAATTTCTCTGCAGACTTTAATGGAAAATGTTCTCTGCTTTTCAGTCTCATTCTTGTTGAAAATGGAAAAATTTTCTAGAAATTAAACTTCAATGGAAAACAGGGGATTTGAAGCTTTGAACTTGTCTGTTTTCCAGGAAACCCTTCATTAATAGCCAACATTATTAGAGAGGACACATGAGTCATGAAAACCTAATGAAATTTTCAGTATGAACTACCAAATAATGAAAAAGAAACAAATTGTCTAAGAATGTGACAGAACTTTTGGGGTTTTTTATCTTCTTCCTAAATGGCAATGATATGGAAGATTTGAACCAATATTAATCACCTCTCCCAGCCTAGAAAATGAGACTGAATTCTGCTGCCAGCCCACTGAGTGACACTGCTTTGCAGTCACCAGCACTGAGCCAGTTCACACCAGCCTGCCATTTGGCCCTGAATCTCCTGCTCATGTGGTATTTGAATATCATCTCTCCCTGCTCCCTGATCAGATTAAGAGCAGAACTTTAAGAGATTAGATTCATCACATAATCAAGGCAGAATTTATATTATGTGTTTGCAATGCACTGGAAAGAAAATTAGTAAAGTTAATAAAAGCAAAAGGTCTTATTAATTTCTTTATTTTTCTCCTGGCTTCAGCTCGAGGACTAGAATTAACTTGTGGCAAATGCCTATAAATCTCAGACTTAACTACAATTCATCCTCCTGATCTCTTTTCTGAAGGGTTACAAAATCCTCAATGAAAAGCCTCAGAAGGCACTAAATATCATTGCTAGTGCAGTGCTAGGGGCTGCTCTCATGTTCATCAGTTAGTTCATCTCTAGACCTGGAGAGATCAAGGTGTTGCTGCAAAATGGGAGAGGTCTTTGCAGCAGCAGCCCTGGTGACTCAGAATGCTGAGGGATATACACTGGTTGCAGAAGGCACTCAAGCACCTTTAAGATCACAGTCATTTTTCCTCTTTAATGATTGCCATCCCTTCTTAGGGGGCGATTCATTAAAAAACCTCTTTGTCCTTTACCAGATAGTTGCATCATTATATTTTCCCCCTGGATCTGCTGAATCCAAACTCTGCTCAATCCAAAGTGATTTTGACTTTCCCTCCTCATTTTGACTGTCGTGAGTATTGTCAAAGAATTGACTCTTCCTGCCAGAGGCCAGGCTCTCGAGGGCAGCACTAATGCAAGTCAGTGCTGAAGACTGATCCATGTATCCCAGAGAAAGATTGCTCCTCCCAAACTCCTCTAGAAATACCAATCAATGTTGCCATCTGGAGGACACACGGCTTTACAGTAGACCCTGTTTCCATTTTATGCTGCTGCTGTGATACCCCCATCATGAAAGCCCAGCTCACCACAAACAGTTGTTACTCTGCTTTTCATGTCCCAGATTTTCTTCAGTTCCTTCTGCAACTGATTATATCTGTTAGTCTTTTTTTGTATGTTCCGTGAAGCCTATCATTATTGTATTACTTTTACATCTGAGAAATTGTTGCTATTATCATTATTAAATAATAACAACCATATCTGATATCTTGATTTGTCAGAAATGCAAAAAACCCAACCAAACTCTGTGTTTCCTTTGCAAGTGATTTCTGGTGTCTTGGAAAAGCATTTTTTCCTCTGAAGCAAGAGCTGTGCAGCGTGGCAGACTCAGAGCAGGCAGAGCTCTGGCTTGCTCTCTTTAGGGAAACCAAAGAGCAAATTTCTCATTAAATTGAGTCATGGATATAAAGTGCAGAGACAGAAGGGGCTTTCACACAGGTCAATTTAACCTCTTCATTTAAAATATTCCTAAGGACAGGATACATGTGTCCTATGAGACAGCTATAGATAATAGATGTCAGATATCATCTTTAACCTTTTATAACCTGTATGGTGAGGGTGGTGTCTCCATGGGATGGTTCATCTGACTTACCCAGACATCTGCTGGAGGAATGAAGATCTCTCCTATTCCCACTGACTTTAGAGGAGATCTAGAGCAGTCTTTCCAAACACATGTTCAATTTTTAGGTAGCTGAAGGTGACTGAACTGAACATATATGGCTGCCAAAGCTGGGTTTAATCTCTTAGATATCTTGAGACACTGACTTCACTGATCTAGACCAAGGCAGGTTCTCCCTATTCTAATCTAAGACAGTGAATTTTTTGTGATGTAAAGATGCTATTAAACTTTATAAACCTAGAGCTTATGTAATTGGTTTTGAAATTATTCTATAAACAGTTGCAAGGATGAAAGAGATAATCCAGGCATCTCTGGGTTTCATGCCAGGTACTCCAAAGAAATTCACTACTGTGGTTCACCAGTAATTTATATTAACTCACATCACAAAAATGATATTCCAATTTATGTTGAAACCTAAAACAACAATTAAAAATAAACCCTCTGGATTTTCTGCTTCTGACCTACTTCCTCATCACTCAGGCTATTTTATATTTGACATGAGGCCCATTGCTCTAAGAGAAGAATTCTTCAGACCTCTGTGAACTCTGGATGTGGTTCCATTTCTTGTGCTTTAGTTGAGATTATGAGTGGTATCTGTGGTTGGTGTGGCCATTCCAGCTGCTTGGGTCTGACTCAATTGGTTCTGGGCAGCAATTGAAACCAGCACCTTCTAGGGTGGACACTCAACCTAAAGCACCACAGGTTACATGAACTTTACTAGAAATAGAAATAGTGCTGGAAATCACCTTCAGAGGTCACTCCCTGCCCCAAACTCTGCCCAAGCCTCTTGGTCAGCAGTTCACTGTTCTTCCTGTTTAAGAGTTGTTCTTCTTCCCCTGTATTTTATCCAAACTTTCCCTGCAGTGTCACACTATCACTCCCCGTTTTATCCTCCACTGACACAGAGATAGGAATTGCAGAGCCAAGAAAACAGAACAGTGATTTTTTATACCAGTTGAGACAGAGACATCAAACACAGTTGTCAGCATCAATTTGGGCAGCACAGATGGCCCCTCTTCGAACATCAGTCAGATCAGAAAGTGATTTCTGCTTCTCAGTGGAAACAACATCCCCAAGTTGTCGGATCCTGTGAGCTCCCTGGGATAATAGCTTCCAGCAACATTCACCATGTACAAACTTTGGTGTGCCAAAGCTCCCATGACCTGAGGGCAATAACTCCAGCAGACAGTGGCAGAGGATGGATATTGCAAGGTTCAGCGGGATTGGTCCCTGTAAAAATTAATTGATTTTAGGAAAAATTGCATCCCAGAAGATCTTGACAGTAGGATCCCAGGAGGAAATGGGCAGCCATCTATTCTGTAACCTCCACAGCTTTTGTCAGTTTGCAAGGTTCCCTGCTCCATAGGGTGTTTATAAATCGAATGTGGGAGCCTGTATGGACACATATAGAGACATATGGAGACCTTGTGTTCTCAGGCCCAGACTCTCCTATACTTCTTCAAATTTAAAGGAATGTTTCTGTTCCTAGCTGGCCTTTTAGTGATTCATGGAGTACTCCTTCAGTATTCCTGTTTTAAAACTGGAATGCAAGTTTAGCAGGGATAGTTTTGTAAGCAGAATGAAATTAACTTTATAGAAATTAATTTATGAATTTATTTTAAAAGCAAAATGATTCCTTACTTGATGTTCTGCCAAGTGGTCTTGTAAATAATTTTATTCTCTACTTGGTATAGTGGAGTTGAGTATAGCCCTAATTAGGTACTCAGTTTTCTACTTTGATGTATTAGCAACCTTCTTGGTAATACCTGTTTGTAAACAGTGTGAAGTTGGAAACCATGTTATGCTCATGTATTTTCAGCAACACTGTGATACAACATCCCTTGTAAACCTCCAAACAGGCTATTAAGGGGCTTCCCCATGGCTGCACCAGAGCACTGATGGAAACTGAGGCACAGTACAGTGATGGGGTTTGGTCCAACAGGACTCTCCAAGCCCTCCTGTGCCCCTCTCTGTGCTGTGTCTTTACCAAAGGTGCCCAGGTGTTTAAAGATGCCTGTCCCAGTTTTGTGCATTGTCTCCACCACTGAATCATGTATTAAATTCAGTTAAAACTTCCCAGTGGCCTGGAAGGGCATGGAGAGGACATTTGTGTTTATCTCCAGGTGGATGTCTGGACAGGCTGGTACACTGTGACCACATTAACAAAACCCTTGGTGGAACCACTTTCTGCTGTCTTGGAGACTGCTGTGTTTAAGGGAATCATTTTGCTATAGCCACTGTTTTCTTTTGTATCCCTCCCCCAAAACTGAGCAATATTTCAGTCCAAATTAAATGGGGTGTCGCTTTCAGAGCAGCATGTTTGACTCCTGTGTGTGACTTTGCCATTTTTGTCTTGCTGAATACTCTCTGTCAGACTGTGATGAATGATTGCAGAGTAAAGTAAGAAAAATAGGCTGAAATCAAAATGTTTCAGCTTCGTTGAAAAAACACATTCCAGTTGAGCCAAAGTGGGTTTTTCAAGGAAGTTTCCTAATGGGGAAATTGTAATTGTGAGCAGGGGGAATTGTAAGCTGCTCCTGGGATTTAGTAAAAATATTTATTTTTGCAAAGGATCTTGCAGGAACCTTTTCCATAAACGACCCCCAACAGAGATGCACTAACCCCTCTCCTCATCCTTTTGAGGATCAGAATGTTTCTTCTGATTTTGGGTATTGGGGCTGGGTTTGGGAGCCTTCAGAAAGGAGAATGCAGTTCCCTCTATGTCCTACCGCAACATATTGCATTTATCTCACTTCAATGGGCAAAGCGTGTCTTTAATTTCCAGTCAACAAAGGTTTGGTTTCTAGTTCTGCCTTGTTTTCACCATATATTTTCCAAAACCACTTCTTTCCCCATTAATGTTCACCTTTAACCTATTGATTTGCTGTAAAAACAAGCCCTTTTATAAAGGAAAGGTAAAAGGAAATGAGGGAAAACATAAACACATTGCAAAAGCAAGGATTTCCCAGAATAAACCCACATATAACACAAATATATGATGTAGCTTCTTTTATTAGCACTGTAAAAAAGAAGGCAGGGAAAAATGTGAAAATACATTAGGGATTTTAAAGGCAAGCAAATCAATTAGTCATTACTGACATAAATTTCCCTTTCTTGGGGACGTTCAACCTTCTCATATCCCGTGGATGAACTCTAAAGCACCTGTAGCAGATCTGTTTTCAGTGAAGAGATTTAAACTACTGTAGATGTTTTTCCAAGGAAAATACAATGTTGACAGAATAATGCGTGGAAGAAGAGGCTACTAAGGCAGCTGCTATAAATTGCCAGCCTTGTAATCCCTCTTGCAACACGCCCTGCTTCACAGGATGTGCATTTGTTGATGCTCTACATATGGTTTTGAGCAGAAGTAATTGCCCCCACAACATGACGAGAGCTGAGCATGCCCTACAATGGCAAAGAAAGGATCCTCCCCTCCCTTCCCTCCCCAGCACTGGGGCAAGGATGCTCCTTTTGGAAAGCAGCATTGTGTTTTCACATTTATGCCCATCACCTGGATAGATATCTGTGGCACTGGCAGGAGTTAGGACACGAGTGTTCCCAGATGTCCCCACAGCCCCTGGTCGTGTGCTGAGGGCTCAGATGGTCCCCTCAGGATGCCCAGTGAAGGTGGGTCTCTGGTAGTGTCCCCCACCATGGTTTCACCATTCTTCCTGTGGCCCCCCACGTCTGCCAAGGCAGGAGAGCATCTGGGAGAGATGGTGGAAACCTCTTTCCCCATCTTGGTGTAATTTGGCTATTCAGCCTTTCTCTTCCAATGTTCTTTTCCATAAAGTAATTTTAACATTTTAGTCTTGGACACAATGAAGTGCTTATAGACCCTTCTTATAATCAAAGCTGATTCTGTGCTATTGCATATACATAAATATGATTTTTTCCCCAAATATTATAATTTAAGTATTCCCAGCCCTTTCTCCTGATGGAGACACTCCTAAACTCCACTCTTTGTAGCTGCACTGATTTTCTGACAGATCATTTTCCCTGTCTTCTTCCTTGTGTGGCCACAGTAAGAGTTGCCTATTGCTAGTGGAGACCAACTGCTGCTGCTCAGGAAAACCCTGCTCAGGGCTTTTTTTCCTCAGCCTCCTCATCTGGGATGGGTTTTGGATTCCTCAGGGATGATCTGTGCATGCTCATGCATGAATGCTCTGGATCCCTGAGCTCACAAAAATATCCCTGCAGCAGAACTGTAAAACAGGCAAGGTGAAAGATTTTGTGGAAGAGCCCACACCACGGGACTGATCCTGAGAGCAAGAGTAGGAGCATGAGGAGTTCACTCTCCCAGCTGTTGTCCTTTGCAGAAGCCTTGCTCTGTCTCCTTCTCAGCTATTCTGGTCTTAGCTCCAAGAATTGTTTCTACCACATCTTATAATGCAGTAACTTTTCCATGTAAAATGCTTTAGCAACTGCAGCAGTGATCAGCACCCAGGACCCCTCTGCAGCAGCCTTGAGCAGATACAGTGAAGTCAAACCCCCTCATTCCATCCCTTATTCCCAGCAGCTTTGGAGCTGCCTCCTACAGGAGCACATGGAGAGGGCTCAGGATGCTCCCACCCTGTCCCTGCTCGAGTGCCTTTGGGGACATGAGTCAGAGCCTCTCCAGGGTGAGGTGTGAACTGCAAACACCATCTCCCTTCTCCACTGCTAAACCCAGGCTGGGGTGGGAGATCTGGGCTCTGCAATCCGTGGGAGCAGCTCAGAAGCAGCTCCCACGCTGGTGCTGCTGCACGGAAGAAACCAATTCCCATCCGTGGCAGTGAGTGAGCAGCCAGGGCTGTGTGTCAGCAGGGCACTGCTGAACCCCATGAGAGAGGTGAGAATAGGAGGATAAATAAACTGCCACTGGCATCAGGCATCAGCAGGGTTTCACTGCTCGGCAGGGGAATTGGCATTTTTTTTAAAGTCAGGAAAACTTCTTTTCTGTTTGTGTTTTTGGTTTCTTGGGGTTTTTTTTTAATTCACTCTAAATAAAAAGGAATGTTTCCTATAGAAATTAATTTCTATAGAAAAAAAAAATAGATGTGTTTCACACGCACACAGAGACACAAACCATGCAGTTAGTAGGAATCCCATTGTCTGTGGAAAATCAACATAGATGGATGTTTCTGGTTGTTGTGAGCCCCCAGGCTGATGGCTCTGGTCTGACCCTCCCAAGCATGAAAGTCTCAGGAGGAAAAGGTCTCCCCACATTCTTCCATTTTGAGTTCTGCTGTCTCCTGGGGAGTTCCTGGGGACTGTGGGATCCCCATGGAGGGGGACAAAAAGCTGGTGGGACCCGGGCATGAGAGCTAGAGAATCAAATACACGGGATGGCCACAGGGCTCCTGGGCGATGCCTTTTGGCCCAGGGTTGGATATTTACCGGTTCGCACTTGCTCTATGGGTCTGTGACCTCTTTTTGAAACTTCTTCTTTACGAGTTTATTTTGGCTGGGCTCAGGCATTCATAAAATTCCTAGGGAACGGGAGGCTTGAAGCATGGCTTGTAAAAGGAGGAGTGGGGAGGTGGGAGAATGGATTGAGGAGGAGAGTTTTCCATTACCCTGTCATAGCCTCCCTAGCGCAGGTCTTACGCCTCCGAGTTCCTTTGCAAAGCTGCAGGCTTCTGAAAAGGGGAGAGAGAAAGGGAGGAGAGAGGGGGGGAAAGCTTCCTTCCCCATTTGGGAGGCAGGATCCATCCCTAAGTATATAGGTCTTTCTCCAGTTTCCCTTGTCAGTCATCCTTCTGCAGCTTTTGGTCTTCGCAGCAGGTCAGCAGAGTTGGTGAATAGCTCGGCAAGCACAAGGCATCTGAAACAAATTAGATCTCTTATAGCCACCCAGAGACTGATGATGGATGGAGGTCTGTATTTACAGCAAAACTAATTGGCAACATACACAGACATCCAAAAAAGTATATTATTTTGCCAGACTTTGGAGTCACTAGGCCCTTTATTTTTTATTGCAGAACATTATACAGCTAGAGATAAAAAAGAACAGTGAAAGTTTTAAATCTAATAAAAGCATTTGACTGCAGAGTAAAAATAACATACACAGAGAAGTTTGATTTGGAATCGAATTTTATTAATGGTCTTTTCTCCGCAAAATGTTTCCAATTAAAAAACAATTCTGAAGTGATGCATTAATAAACTGCTCCCCCCTCTCCTTTGGAGGGACTAAGAGTTTTAAAGGCTGAGGTGGATAAAAAAATCCAGTGGATGTTATTAAAACATAATTTAATATAACCTAAATATAGTGCTTGCATACCACAGAGAGAGAACCGGCTGTATAATTGAATTCGAAACAATGATAGTATGTTGACTTTTCAAAGAGAAATATTATCAGATTGTAAGCTGCTGTTCAAAAGAGGGGTCTTCTTTAAACACCGAGGCATGCAAGAAGCAATAAAGAGCAAAATCAGCCACATTTCCCTGGACAGCATGTGGCAGATTTAGATTTCTCAAAGGCATGAATATATGTGAAATTGGGAGCATGCGGTAGATGAACAGTCTGGATTCCAACAAGTCATTTGTTTGATTTTGAGATGAGTGATGTCTTTGCTTAGAAAAGAGGAGAGAAGGGAAAATACAGAGAGAGACAGATACAGGAGTCTTGCAGATCTTGTCTTCCCAAAAGCATTTGAGAAAATTGTGTATTTCTCTCTGTCGATGTCACTAGGCAGAGCCTGGCTCTGGGTGATGAAAGCTCGTGTAAAGTGTTTTCCCTGGGCTGGGAGCATTGTTCCCTGATAGACATATTTGCATGAGAAATAGGTGAGCTCTAGAGAAGGTCAAATGCATGCATGATGAGGGGGCTTTGGGCTGAGGAGGGAATTCTGATTCCCGTGACCACCTACACTTCTGTAGCTTTCCTTAATTTTGTTTTGAAGTGGGAATGAGTGGAGAGTGAGCAGATGATCTGCATTAGCATCTTGCTGTGCTAAAAATTCAACTTTCTCTTTGCTCATGCAGAAGACAAAGGAGCAAGATCCCTTGCCTACCCCAAACACCAAAATCTCCATCATCAGGAATCCTCCTCCTCAAGCCAGGGGCTGCACCAGCCACAGTGGGGTCAGGGAGCGCCCACACCCTGTGGCACCCTCAGCTGGCACAGAGCCTGAGTAAAAGGGTCCTCTCCTTTCCCCAGGCGGGGTGAGGACCTCTCTACACCCAGCCATATCATTTATCATTTGCATCCACTTCAACACTCCTCTTCCCAGCAGCACTGTGTGAAGGGATCTAAGTGCAAATAAGAATTAAACCCATGATCTTCCTCCAAAGGATTATCCCTGATCGCCCATTATTACTATTATTACTGTGTTTGCCAGGGCGGGTTTTCTTATTCTAAGCTTTTTTTTTTTTCCTCTCCTTTTTTTTTTTTTTTTTTTTGGGCTGCATCTGGGAAGCCGTCCTTTGTGTAAACAGCTATCAGAGTGAGCAGGAGTATGTGATCCATTAGCTCCGCTGAAAACACAATCATTGTGTTATTCCAAGCTGATGAAAACGTCCTCTGTAGTTTTCTCTCCCAATATCCACATGCCAATCAGCATTTGTCAGTGATATAATTTTCTCGCATAAACACATCCGTTGTGCAACTTCCACCCCGAGTAAATAGACATAATTCCAAAACCAAATAACACACTTGGAGGGGAGCAGGAGATTAGACAGACAAGGAGGTGGAGGGGGAGCGGAGGGGAGTGAAACTGCAAGGAGAGATCAGCTTTAATTGCAAAGGGAGAAGATGGAAAATTCTCAGGAACAGGCAACACGACTGGTTTATTTCTTCATGGAGCAAAAAAGGCTGGGAAGGCAAATAGTTTGGGATCTATTTTTTTAATGAACATTTGTGAACGAGGACCACCATGAATTGCTGAAAGAAGGATGGCTGTTGTTTATGGAATTGGGAAAACAATTTTTTTTTCCCAATTTGAAACAGAATAGACAATACTCTATAAGTGGGGAGGTGCCATTTCCCCGTTTTCACCAGAAGGCCTGCTCAGACATGCTACATTTTTCCCCTTCTCGTTCAAAGCTTACATAACCTCCGGGTAATTGTATCTTTGAATCCAATATTGCAGACTTATGCAAAAGAATGTTTTCCATCCCATATGTTTCCAGTGTGTTTGGTGTGTCTGTGTTTGTGTGTAAGGAAATTTGTAAAATAAATCCTTTATTTACATGAGTCCCCAGACTTGGCAGACCATGGCTGTGCCATGTGCGCTCATACAGGATTGGTCTGTGGCTGTGTGCAGTGTTTATTTAAATATATCCTCTGCTTACTCACTGTACAAAAGGCATATGTGTACATCAGAAAATACTGTATGGCAATAGAAAATATATCTGTTCTTTAGGGGAATGCCTTTTGTGTGATCCTGTGGGAGAATAATACAAGAAAATAGGCTGGTGCAGGAGGAGGGGGTAAAAAGTATGATTGTGTATAACTGTGTGTGTTTGCATGCATATACGTACATTTTGTGTGCGTGTACATGCACCCTTGTGTGTCTCTCCAGGTCAGCCCTTGCAAATTTGATGTCTGAGAGGGCTCCTACATGAAATAGGATCTCCCTTGTGTCCTGAGGCAGAATTAAACCTATTAACAGTTTTCCAAATCAATTCAAACTGCCGAAAACACGGTTCTCTGCTCAATTTGCTGAGCACTCCTCTGCAAAGACACAAACTTTAAATTCTGCTCTGCCTTAGAGGGTGATCGTGGGACGATTTTGGGGACACCCTGATCACGGGGGACCAGCAGAACAGATCCATGCCTCCCTCCCTGGGCAGGCAGTTTGCAGGCAGCTGCCTGTACCACGAACCATGCTGGCTGGAGATGCTTTCCATCCATCCCTTTTCCATGTGCATGCTGGCCTCTCTGGAGATGCTTTCCATCCATCCCTTTTCCATGTGCATGCTGGCCTCTCTGGAGATGCTTTCCATCCATCCCTTTTCCATGTGCATGCTGGCCTCTCTGGAGATGCTTTCCATCCCTTTTCCAGCTGTGGCTCACGGGCCGAGCATCTCCCGCGTGGGAGGGCTGAATCAGCATCCCTGCCAGGTTTTACAAAGCTCCTCCACTCACCAGGAAGCGGCAACATCCCCCAATGCCTCCCAGCTGCCGCGTTCTCAACCAGCACTGCCCTGCCAAGAGCAATCTCGGTTGTCACCCTTCAATCCTGGAGCACCAAAGCCACTCGTGTCCCCCAGTGCCAGTGCCCTGTGCAGGGACCTGCCTGGCTGCTCTGCACAAGGATGATGACACAAACTTTTATGTGATCCCATGGGAACCGATCTGGTTTCAAACACAAGCGCTGGATCACCTGATTTGCATTTTTCCCCATTCGGGGGTCCCAGGCTAGGGGAGAGGAGAGCTGAAACTCTAAACCATGCTTTGTGCTTATTTGCTTTATGATCCTGTTGGGTGCAGTGTTTACTCAAATCCGGCAAGCATCTGGATTAGATAATTTGTTGGAAATTAGCAGTGTTTGATGGTTATCGGCCCTTGCGTGATTAAAACCCGGCTGTCAGCGTCGTGTTTGGGTTTCAGGAAGGCAGGGACAGCAGCTGCAGGAATCCCCCTGCTCAGAGCTGCGGGGAGCAGCAGGGCTCACAGCACCCCTGAAGGGATCCATCCCCAATGGAGACTTTCCAGCAGAGACAGAGGGACAAAAGTGCTGAAAAAAACTCTGTTCATCTCCTACTGACACATAGATGAGAAGGGAGGGAAGGAGTGCAGGGAGCTGGGGGCTGTGTCTTCTGTCTTACAAATATTTCAGCTGCTTCTACAAGGTCTGTGCTTTGCCCTTGATAATTACACCAAAGGTGGGCACAGCATGAGTGCAGAAAAACTTTGCTCACTTTCTACTCTTCATTTTTGATTTTTCCTATCTAGGGAA